>NW_022589704.1:261856-321267 GCF_004348235.1 Phoca vitulina | reverse complement strand
GGCGGGGCGGAGCGCTCACGGTGGTGGCAGGAGGGGCGGGGCGGAGCACTTACGGTGGTGGCAGGTGGCGCCCGTGTAGCCCGTGCGGGTGCAGTTGCAGTAGAAGGCGGTCCAGGTCTGGGAGCACCTGCCGCCGTGCTCACAGTGGTTGGGCAAGCACCTGAAAGAAGAGCAGGGAGGGTCTCTGTGTGACTCCTGCTCTTTGGGGGATACTGTCCCGCTAGCCGATGTGCGGGGACATCGAGGAGGGGACAGCGGCCGCCCACGGCCCGTGATGACCGAGCAAGTACCAGCCCCGGGCTGATGAACCCTGACTCAGGGGGCTGACACGTGTGCTTCCCCGTCTGCTGGAGAAACACGTTTCCTGCCACGGGAGCACAGCGTGGACGCTCTGTGTGGCGGGGAGCAGAAGTCGCTTGCAGAAGCCAATGGTGACACTGCGTCATGCTGGATTGTTGCCACACGTAGAGTTTTGAGAGAAAGAATGGAAAAAATGCAGAGACTAAGAAGGGGCCAGTCGCCCACAGGGCATGTATCCCAGGCTCACCTATTGCTCTGATTCTTTGTCTGCTTGGTATTTGGAATAAAAGGCAGTTGCGATTAAAGGCGTACATGCATTATATTTCCCCAAGAAAAACAAGTAAATCAGAAAATACTCAAGAAAACTCAGCACCATTTATGCACGATAGATATTTTGTAATCTGCCTAATTAAAATTAGAATGGGACACTTGAAATTTCACTCGCAGGACTTCTGTGAATTTTAATTGATATTAGTAGAACTGATTTTCTTGAATAGAAACAGCAAATGTCCATTATCAAATATTCAGTCTAGAGAGTTCATAAAGGGAAGCAGAACTCGCTTAAAACCACAGCACACAAAATAACCACCAGGGTTATGCATGTGCTTGTATTTATAGGTAAGCATAGGAACTGTAATCACACACGATACAAACTTTACCCAGCAAACTTCTTAAAATGACTCATTAATCCGTCATGAGAATTCCATGTCAGCTAATTTATATTTGTATCGGCACTTTTGATAGCTTGAGGAAACCCATGAACACAGTTGCTATAGTTTATTCAGAATGTTATATGTGTGCCTTTGGTGGATGCCTGTAGGATGAAGGGGTTTCACCAACAACTGCAAGACCAGCAAAACGAGTGATGAACCAGACACGCAGATTACAGATGGGGTGGCGCTTGCTGTTTCCAGACCCTAAAGAAAATGCTTCCAGTTTAGCAGGAAACTCGAGACTGAATTTCCCACTCCATGATAAATACACTCTTTTCTAACTGACCTGCATTTCACAATCAGTTGGCTGAATCCATTTTTCCTATTTTCAGATTGGAAGTTTTAGAGAAAATTTTGGGATTTTTACTGTCATGAAATAAAGGGAGAGACTCGGCTTGTTTATTCCATCAGGACGATCCCAGTGTTGAAAGAATTCACTAAGAGCCTGAGAGGTGAATGCCAACGGCAACCTCAGACAGATGAAAATGGCCCAAGATTACGATTATTATTTAAATTCCGTTAGAAGAGAATCGACTGTTTAAGCAGAAATAAAACAAGATGCAGGGAAGGGCTTACAGTGAGAGTTGATAAAATGTTTGGCAGCAAAATCACGACAGCTGGAGGGAGAAAGGAAAAGACTTTTTTTTTTTTTAGGTTCTCATACTGCACAGGGAGTGATTAATTCACCCCCAACTGATGTATAGATTCAACAAAGTCCTAATCAAATTCCTAGCAGGATTCTTAAAAGAAATTCACAAGCCAGTTCCAAAATTCCTATGAAAATTCAAAGATGTCATACAACAGAAACAATTTTGAAAAACAAAACAAATTTAGGAGGGCAAAAACATCTGATTCCAGTTGTTATTATAATGTGACTATAACCATGAACATGTGGAATTGGCAGAAAGATAGATAAATAGATCAAAGAAACTAAATAAGTAGCTCAGACAGAAGCCCACGTACGTCACAGCTGGGTTTCCACAAAGGCACAAAGACAACGAAAGGGAGGAGGGTAACATTTTCATCCAGTGGTGCTGGATATCTATATGCAAAACAAACAAAAACCCTGCCTACCTTGTACCATATATTAAGAAATACTCAAAATTTATCAGATATAAATTAAATCTAAAAGTCTAGAATAAACATAGCAGAAAATCCTTGTGACCTCAGATTAGTCAGACTTCTTTTTAATTTTTTTCAAATTTCTTTTATGTAAGTAATCTCTACACCCAATGTGGGGCTAGAACTCACGACCCCGAGATCAAGAGTCCAACTGAGCCAGCCAGGAGCCCCTCAGAAACTTTTTAAGTAAGATATCAAAGGCACGACCCATAAAAAAGAAAAGAAAGGGTACGTTTGACTTTGTCTAAATCAAGAGCTGTGTTCTTCAAAAGACGTCGTCAGAGAATAAGGAAACAGAGCTGAGGAGGAGCATTTATACAGCACAAATCTGATAAAGGACTCTCAAAACTCAACAAGAAAATAAATTCCAAAGAGCATGCAAAGGACTTGAGGAGACGTTTCTGCAGGTAAGGACTCCACAAGGCCAGGCATTAGGCACAGACCATGGGGAGGCGTCCCCGTGCCCCTTGTCAAGGCTGCGGCGTGGAGGACTGACCACAGTGAGTATTGGCGGGGACTTGGGGGGACCGGGATTCCCTTGCACTGCTGGGGGGCTGGACGCTGCACCGTCACCTTGGGCAAGGGTGGCGGCACCCCCAGACCTAGACCCGTCCCCCACATTGTCTGGCCACTCCCCTCCGGCATTTGCTCAAGGACAGTGGAGGTGGACCCTGGAAAGACTTGTACCTGAACATTCACAGCAGCTTTATGGTCACAGCCCCAAACTGGACAGAACCCAAATGTCCATCAAGCTGGAAGTGAAGAAACAAACTGTTCTCCTGCCTCAGCGGCCAACAAGAAAGCACGATTCACACACACTATGTGGACGGATGGCTTCGCACACATTTGTTTCTACCTTTTCCCAATCTGAGTACGTAAAGGTGATACAAGAGACGCTTTCAGAGCAGAAGAGGTGTCAAAGCAGAACCCGTCCGGAGATACTATGTACACGTCACACACCCTCCGGCCACTTTTCATCTGCTCTGGAGCCTCAGACCGAGGTTTTATTTTATGCTCTAACCTCACAACCTGATCTTTGGTAAGCGCGATAAAGAATCTTTATATGACAGATGACGTGTTTTCCATGTTTGTGTTAAAAATCTGCCTTTACTATAGGAGTTTTATGCACAAACTGGTCCCCATAGATTGCCTGTTAAAGGCTGCATGTTAGAGCAATTTCCCAAGAGCTGAGGTAGCAGCTGACGGGGACGCCGGAACCATGTCCAGCCACCCCCAAGGTCACCTTCCTGCTGACAGCCGTGCCCCAGCATCCCCCCGCCAAGTGCGGGTCTGGGGGTGTGCGAGCCCCACCAGCCAGGTGCGCTGGGCGACTTTGCCCTGCACGTGATGCGGCTGTTTCCCCTGAAGGTCTGGGAACCCAGAAATGGAGATGCGGGCGGGTGTGTTGGCTACAGTCTCCCTTCACCAGAGAAGGGTCGCTCCGCCCACCGTTAATGCGATGAGCGTGTGGGGAAACAACGTCTGAGAGGGTGAGTCACTCCGCTGGTGAGGACTGTGTCCTGCTGTTATTTTATTTATTTATTTATTTTATTAAAAAAAATTTTTTAAAGATTTTATTTATTTATCTGACAGAGAGAGAGACAGCGAGAGAGGGAACACAAGCAGGGGGAGTGGGAGAGGGAGAAGCAGGCCTCCTGCCGAGCAGGGAGCCCGATGCGGGGCTCGACCCCAGGACCCTGGGATCATGACCTGAACAGAAGGCAGATAGATGCTTAACGACTGAGCCACCCAGGCGCCCCTGCTGTTATTTTTTTAAAAAAGATGTATTAATTTATTTTAGAGAGGGGGGTGAGGGGCGGAGGGAGAGAGAGGGTCTCAAGCAGACTCCCCGCTGAGTAGGGAGCCCGATGCAGGGCTCGATCCCACGACCCTGAGATCCTGACCTGAGCCGAAACCAAGAGTTGGACGCTCAACTGGCTGAGGCACCCAGGAGCCCCTTTGTCCTGCTGTTATTAAGGAGGATTGCAAGTGATAGTGAATTTTGTGAAGCTCACACTGAATTATTATTATACAAGGACTGGGATGTGACTAAGCTAAGAAGAGATAGAACAGGTGCATGTGAATTCGGACTGAATTGCTCATACATGTGAAGAAGGGGTTCCTCAAGCTGTAGTGTTTATCCAAAAATATATTAGCATTTTGTGGGAGGAAGGAGCCAGCCAGCCTCTCTACCCAAATCACCCCCTTGTGAGAGCCTGGCTTTCCTGCCTCAGCGACATTGACCTTCTTCCTTCCTTCCCACTTCCTGCATTTTACTTACTTCTTATCCCCAGAGACCCCTCTGAGGTCACCCCTGGTCCTCAGGGAGCTGCTCGTCCCTTCCTGGGTCCTCACAACCTGTCCCCAGGGCAGGCCCGTCCTCACTACCCCTGCGGACCTGGGGCAGTTCGGTGTCCCACCCTCCGGACACCCCACCCTGACCACATGGGCTTCTGGTCTCCGGCATTTGGTCGTCACGATCCATGCTGTCCAGCAACATGCTACTGACCTATCTCTCTGCGCGGACATTGCAGCCACGTCAGCACGGCTCGTTCTGAGTCAGGGAGCTCGCCAACATGGGAGGACGGCAGTGAAGAGCACGCGCCTTCCACCCAATGCCGTCATTCCAAAGAAGGTGTTCTACACAGTTATAGACAGTTTTCTCACTTTCTCGGACTCCCCGTGGACAGCGGGGGAAGGGCAGTGCGAGGGGGGATCCAGGGACCCAGAGGGAGGGAACACGCCCAGCTGTGAGCGCCTGCAATCTGCCATCACAGGTCCGAGCACGGGGCTGGGAGCAGTGACCCTACCTGTCCAGAATGCCGCAAGAGTCGATGTCCAGGCCGCTGAAGTTCCCGAACACCCCCCGCTGTACTGAAATCAGATCCACCTCTTGGGCGTTAATGGAGATGAGCCTCAGACACCCCTGGAATCCAGCAGGCGAGGCCTCACATTCAGACCCGGAGCCGGGAGGGAGGCACCCTGATCGCTCAGAGGCGGGAACACGAGAGAGAGACGGGTCAGGACCGAGGCTGCGGCATCACCCTGTGAAAGGCGGCTCGTCCCTGTCAGAGGCTCCCAGCATGTGGACCCCCTTGTCCTTGCGCTTACTTGGGGGGCAGAGAACGCTAGGTCGGCAGGGGGTAGAGTGACACTGAAGGAGAATTTAGCTGAAAACAACTTAGAGTCTATAATTCAGGCTGAACTTGAAGCATGATCTTACTTAAAGCACGCTAGAAAGTTTTAGCTCTTCCTTATGTTATGCATCACAAACAAAACAATTTAAATGTAAGTGGATTTAAAATTAGAAATGAAATAACAGACTGTATTATTATAGGCACAAATTACTGAAATCACAGTGTCTGAAGATGATATTCAGCCAGAAGCTGACGGGGCACCTGCCATTCATCCGGAAGCAACGGGCAGCCCCAGGTGTGGGAGCTCGTGGCACCTGGCCTTGTTCCAGGCGGCCTGTCCTGAAGACTGGCCTCCGCAAAGTAAGGGACATGAATTTGTTTTTTATAGCAATCAGATTTGTACTGGGCAATTTGGTCAAACATACAATCAAAGATTTCTACAAGAACATCTTAGTATCATAAAACGTAAGGGTCTGCGTGATAGCAAGCACATCATCCAAACACCGGCCTGGAAGGTTCTGCTGCGAGCGAGGAAATGGGCCTCTGGTTCTCTCCAAAGGCAGGCCAGCCACAACCGTGAGCCCACTGGGGGCACGCCTGGGGCCTCTGCCTTGGAAGTGCCCCTGGAGACCTGTCTGTGCCCCCTGCCTGGGTCCTGCTGTGGGCGCTGCTCCACGGGCCCAGCTGCTCTGAGCTGGTGAGGCCTCCCCAGAGGGGGGTGTGGTGCACGGGCCTCCGGCCGGCCGACCCATGCTGCGTGTGGTCAGCGTGAAACTGAACCACACGGATTCCACTACGCAGAGGGGACTGGGCATCCAGCGTCGTCTAGCGGGCCTAATGGGGCAATTCGGAGCGCTGTGCCGGGGCCACCCCACAAAGAAGGTTTGGCCTGAGGGAGAAGTGGGCAGTGAACAGACTGGTAGAATTCTAACGTGGCGGACGGTGCCACTGTCCCCATAGTGGCGGCTGGGAGCTGCCTGGGGCCAGAAGGACCAGCCTCACTGACGCTTACCCTCGGGAGCCAGCCTTTCAGAGAAGCCTCACCACTGACTCCCATGACCCAAGCAGCTCCTGGCCCCAGAAGGATAGCGGGGAAAGGAAACTGGGGAGTCTCCCTGGAAGGGGGGGATCAAGCACTAAGGCTCTAACAAATACAACTGGGAAAGGGCATCCTAACGACAAGGGGACTCTCACGGGTTAACGTAAATTATGCCTCAATACAGCTGCTGAGACAAAAGTACAGTCCTTCATATCTGCTGAGCTTTTGGGGAATCGGCCACACATGATCAGTAGAAAAAAGTCATGTCAGCCACAGACCGGGGCAGGAGAGGCTGAGTTCGGGTGGGCGCCAGCCAGGGGCGTTCCATGGGGTCCCAACCCCAACACTCACCTCCAAAGTGATAGGCACCGCCCGTGTGGGTCTCCAGAGGCAGCTCTGCGTGAACCACTGAGGCCCCAGCCTGGTCCACCACCACACTCAGCTGGTTCCTCTGGGCTGTCAGGGAGACCGAATGCCACTGCCCGTCATTCAGTCCAGCACCTGGGGAATCAAGATCAGCTAGAGACCCCTGTGAACCACTGCCCATCATTCAGTCCAGCACCTGGGGAATCGAGATCAGCTAGGGACCCCTGTGAACCACTGCCCATCATTCAGTCCAGCACGTGGGGAATCGAGATCAGCTAGACACCCCTGTGAACCACAGACCTCATGATGCTTCCAACAGTGACATAAACCCGGGTCCCACAGGAACAGGGACCCGGGGTGGGGGGTGGAGGAGCCCTGTCCCTACAGGGCCCACTGCAGCCTTCCTGCCCCCTCCATGTGATTTACCTTTTGGGGGTCATATGAAAGTGTGGCTGTTCTCTAAATTATGGCACAGATACAAGGAAGTTTGATGTTGTTTTCCTGCCACTTCACACCCTCCAGGTAAGGATCAAAATCTCTGTGGGGACCCACCGGAACAGCCAAACCACCCATGGCCAAGCCATAGGAGGGGATGTCCGTAGTTCCAGCCTGCTCACCATGAGGTCTGTCTGAAAATACCTTCTGATATGGCCCCAGAAACACCCTGGGTTACAGACCTATCAGTCTCCAGGCTGCTCTTGTCACATGGAGTGCTGCGTGGGGGGCTGTGACCCTGACCACCCCACCCGGCAAGTTCAGGGAGCTCCCGTGAGAGGGGCCCCGGGTATAGGAGGGGCTGAGGGACTTGTTCTGGGGGGTGGTGGGTCTTCCCAGGTCACACGGGGCATTTCAAACATTGTGGGCCTGCTGCGTCTGCTGAGGCCCTGGGTGGCATGGATGGGGTCGTGGGCTTGATTTTCCCCATCAGCCAAGAGACCGCCTGTCCCTAGGCTTGGCTGAGTCGGCAGCTGGGCCCAGTGCAGGGGCATTGGCTTCTTGGGGTTACCAGATTTCCAGGTTCTTATTGGAAGTCAGGCATCTGGATTTTGCTGTTAAATTTCCTGGTTTTGTTTCTTTGTTTGTTTGATTTTTTTTTCCCACTGATTTTTTTTTTTTTTAATGGAAAAGGAAAGTCCTTTTGGGTTGGCCAGGGTTCAACCCAGAGAGGAAACACAGAGCCAGCTAGAAAAGTCACTTGTTAAACATTTTAGCACCCAGTCCTGTGGGCTGTCCCGCACATTTGACATTCAAAGGGGGACAGAGTGAGAAAATGTTTTGTGGCCTGCAGAATTCTTTTTGACCTCTAACTGGTTGAAGTCATATTTGTAAACAATTTAAAATGAAAATTTACAAAGTTGGAAAGCATGTTGAAAACAGTACCTATATTCAAACACATTTTCAAATTGTGACCCAATTCAGCACAATTTCACTTTGATTCTAGGTAAGGACCTTAAATGCACATTGGACCAACTTAAATTTCTGGTAACAGAGGGAAAAAGCCACCCTTACTTAACCGAAAAGTTTGATTTATTGTAACTCGTAAATAAATGCGTTCTTCTTACTAAAGACTACCCTACCGGATGCTCACAGCTGTGCCTGAAACGGTGCCTGGTTGTCCCGTGCTGCTCGTGGGGCCGCACGCAGGCCTGGGGTAAGTGCGAGAACGGGCCGGGGTCGGCAGCCGCATGAGGGGGGCAGGGCGACTTGGTCCCACCTCAGCTGTGTTCTGGGCTCACATCCACAGTCTGTTTCACGGTAGTTATGAATGTAACCGTATTCAACGCTTTGATTTGTGCTGGTTATCTATCAGGACGTAAGGTGTTGCCCTCGGTTTGGCAGTTTCCTGGCGGGGGGTCTGGGCGTGGCTGGGGCCTCTGGCTGTGGTTTGGTTTCCCAGCGGTCCGGCAGGTGCTGGCTCGGGCTGGGGTCTGCTCTGAAAGCTCAGCGGGGCAGGACCGGAGCCCCGCTCTCTAGGGTTGTCTCAGGGTCGTCCCTGAGGGCTGCTGGCTGAGGGTCTTCCTTCCTTGGAGGTGGGCTGGCCACCCCATGCGGTCTCTGGCACTGTGGCCTCTCTGGGGGCACTCACGGCCAGTAGCGTCTGCCCTCCGTGGGCGCGAGGGGACCTTTGGGGGCAGAAGCTGTGTCCTGGTCACAGAAGCGAAGCTCCTCGCTGTCCCACATCCTGATCCCTGGGAGCCAAGCCCCGGGCCCGGCTGGCCAATGGGAGGGGGCTACTCCTGCAGGGACATGGAGCCCAGGAGGCGGGGGCCAGCTTCGGGGCACCCCCAGGGGTTGATGGAAACATGATTGTATCACATGCAATCTTACTTCTAGCCCTTTGTCAAACACACCTATTGACTGGTCAAACGTTACCCACTTCGTGGGATGTGTCAAAGTAACCTTGCCTTGAAGCACGTTCTTTGGGACCCTTAAATTAGGCCGTGACTGAAGCTTCCTCAGAGCACATCGGATGCATCACAGTGCAGTACAGGACCCTGGTGCACTTCCATAAATCAACGTTTGTTCTGATGCCAATGAATCTCTGAGCAGCTCACGGCCGAGATACTGAATGTGATTGATTTCTTTCTTGTGAACCTACTCCTATAAACTTACCCTATTACTAGCATTCAATAAGCTGTAAAGCGCAGTCTTTCTCTAGATAATTGGGGGGAATGCCAGTTTTGGAGCTTCAACCCTCTCAGAGACACGGGTCAAAGTTGCGTGTTGAAGTGCGTGCCTCTTCTTCATACTTACCTTCCCGGTGTCTCTCTGCTGTTTGTCATGTTGCACTGCTCTTGGGGTACGTCCTAGGATGGACGGAGTGGGCTCAGTCTGCTTCCTGCCCCATAAGCATCAGTGATTAGGTGAAGGTTAACGGCTCCCGGTCGTCCCAGGAGTATGCTCGCGGGTACGGATGTAACCCTCCAGGGTGGCACCCATGGGGACCGCCTGCACCAGCCACATCAGGAACCCTTTCGTGGCCTCACTTCTGACCATGCAAATGGTTCAGTGGCGCTCAAGCTCCGCGGTGAGGGCCTGGCAGCCAGAGCTCTAAGTCCTGAGGAAACGTGGTTCATCACAGGCCAGTTGGATCTTCCTGAGAAGGTGTGCAGACCCCAGTGGTCCCAACAGCCCAGCTGTGGTTCTGTCCCCGTTCTGTCCCCGCCTCCGCCCGAGGCTCTCAGATCTGATGCCAGCCCACAAACCCAGAAGTGGCCGACTTCCCAGTGGGCGGCAGTGAGTGGACAGGCCCCACCTCTCTCCTGTCCTTAGTCCAAGAACGATCCGCCATCACTTACCATAAAGAACATTGCTTGAGAACGCTAGCACTTATCTCAAAAGCCTTGTGTCCAACCAGAATGGCTCCTTGCTTGGGGCAGGCGCGGGTCAGCCGAGAGGGAGGCTGTGTCCCCAGGACGTAGTGTTTCCTCCGACTGTGCCACCCTCCGGAGGCCCACCACATTTCCAGACGCACAGCTGGGTTTGGCGAGGTTGGAGGGCACAGCACGAGGCAGCTCCCTCACCACCATCGCCAAAGGCCAAGAACGGGCTCCCTGCTGCCATGTTTCCCCAGAGAGCAAACGTACCGGGAGATGCCACTGGGACTTGAGATGGTGTCTGGTCAGCTCGACAGGGAGGGACAGGGCGGGGTCCCCGGGAATGGGTGGGGGGCTCTCAGGCACCACCTCTTCCCCAGGTGGCTGGACTGGGCCGCCAGCGTCACCTGGGATGGCCACTTTGGGCCCCGACAGTGGTGCCACATGGGTATAAACAGCAGGGAGCCCATGTCCAAGGGAAATGGGGCACAAGTACCTGGATGTGGAGACCCCGAGTGTCGTACAGACTCCAGGAATCATGTTTAAATGAGTGTGAAGTGCCTGTGGGCTGCAGCTTGGGGACGCGTGTTACCTGCAGCGATGTCACTCCTCGCTTGTCCTGGAGGTGGGGACAGCCCCAGTCTGAGGGCTCCGTCTCTGAGCGTGAGCAGAAAGCCCGTGGAGCCACGAGGTGGCCAGCTGGACAGCAGGAGCCCTGCCCGGTTCCACGTCCGGAACTGGAAGCTGATGGAGACCCCGTCCTGTGCCGGGGTGCCCGGCAGCACCAAGTGGCTCCCAGCGCTCGGAAACGTGACCGGCACCGGCTGCGGCTGGGAGCAGGAGAAGGAGACGTTGCCCTGAGGACAGGAAGCGGATCTGAGGAGGCCCTGGAGGTGGGGGGCTGCTCCTCACCCTGATCCCCCACTGTGGCCCCCAGACCTGCGTCCTCCCAGCCGGGATCGCAGGGCGTGGCCTCCTGCCCCCAACTCCCCAGCCCTGAGACACAGACCACACCCGCTGATCACCCCAGTGCAGGCGGCCTCGGCCTTGCTTTGTGCACCTCTGGGCGAAGCCAGGACAAAGCCCAGAGCCGCGCAGCTGTTCCAACAAAATTCACCCTCTGGGAGTGTGCTCGGCCTGACAGAGCTCGCAGACGGGCCTTTTGATGAGCTTGTACATTTGTGCCCGTGACCCCGCTACCGGGGGACAGGTCCCCCAAGTCTGATGTGAAGACCCCACATGGAACCTCCTTATCATGTCCCAAGGGCCACGGAAAACATGGTAGCGTATCGATGCGTGCGTGCGTCCAAACTCGCACGGCAAACGCTGTATTTACAAGGGAGGCACAGGAGGGCGGGTTCCCTGTGGGGTGGCCCGCGCTCCCGCCAGCTCACGGAGGAAACCCGTTGCTCAGGGGACTGGTCCCTGCAAGCGGCTACCTCTGCACTCTGGAAAGCATAAGCATAAGCTGAGACCGTACCCTACATTTTAATGGAAGACATGTTTCTTTGTCTCATATTTAAGCAATTACTGTAAGTTAGTTACGGGCGCTTGGTCTGTGTTTCTCGCTCAGGTGTCACCCTAACCTGACGTCACTCAAGGGGCACATGAGGGCCTTCATTCCTCCGAGGCCCCCCACCCCTCTCTCCCCAGGCAGATTCTTACCCTGATGAGAATCTGTGGTCTGTGCTTCTTGGCCAAATCAATGATATCCTCTCCATTAAAATTAATATTTTCTAAACATCCGTCAAAGTGTTTTCTTTGAAATGTCACAGATTTTCCAGGTGCTAAAATCCCTCCAAAACTGATCTTAGAAAGAAAAATGACATCAATAATATTCTTTAGTCATTTCCCATTAACTTGCTTAAAACATTCATGACTCAGAGGTGTAGCAGGAAGAGGACCAGGTATGCAATTCTGCATAATTGCGTGTTGTTTTGTTCACTATTTTAAGTGAAATTCTAAGCAGAGACTCTGACATGGTTTACATGCTGCTGATGTCTGCCACACTAGAGATCCTTCACCTGTAATTAGGGAAATGTGTGATTTGGCATCTCACTTGGACCCTGGGGAGGAAAGGGGTTACTGATATTCATGATGGAGCAGCAGGTGCAGGCCTGGATGAGGGCCCAGAGCAGAGCGCCAGGTCCTCTGCCCACCACCAGCTCTGCACCTTCGAGTGCTGGGGAAGTCTTGCTCCTGGGATGGGCCTTCTCCAATGCTGGCAGGTGCAGCGGGCAGCTGGGGGAAACAGCTTGCCCTCCAGGGTCCCCGCAGGAACCCCTCCCTGACCCACTGCTACCTTCCCTTACAGCTCTTCCCGAGGGCACAGCCTGGCGTCCCGGGGAGCCGACCAAGACAGCCATCCCATCTGCAATGTGTTAGATGAACTGGCCTCCTTGGGGTGCTCATCAAGTCGGCTGTGGTGTGTGTCAGGTGAGGGGAGCATCACATCTGTGTCCAGATGTGCACTTTGTGAGGGAGAGCTGATCCGTGTAACCCCAAACCCGTGCAAAGGGAAGTCTGTGTAGAAAATGAAAATGATTTTCTAGCTAATACATCTCTGGATGGAATTTACATTCATCCGTGTATAAAATATGATGTTATTTTTGCCAATTCATAGAGTTTAGGCAATAAGATCATGAAAAATAAGACAAGAACTGCCCATCATCCGTTTCTGCCAGACGCATTTCTGTTTTAGTTTCAGTGTTTAGCTTCTTTTAATAGTTTGTGAACCTGACAATGTCTTACAAAAATGGCATAAAATGTTATATCTTTGCATAATTTAGGACATGTGTGCAAAGGGCTGCAAATATGTTAGGCATGTCTCAAAGCTGAAGGATGAGACAGGGCATTGGAACCAGCCGCTAGCTTGGGATCTCCCTGGGACGCCAGCCGGATTCCTCAGGTCAGCTCAGCGGGACTTGGCATTTGCTGTCGGCCACACTGAGCACAGCTGGCCGTACTCGGAGTCAGGCTGCAGACGGTGCCCAGGACACGGCTCCCTTTAGGACACAGTTAAGCCCAGACCACACATGCCAGGAAAGGGCGCTTCTCTGAAGGATTCCTCCTTCTGTGCAGGCTACGCTGCATTTAAACCCCACGCCCTGTCATGACTGACGGGAGACTCCGCACCTCAGGATCCAGGTCCAAGTGACTCAGCTGTGCCCGTGCCTGGAACTGCCTCGAGTGCCGGTCCACTGAGAGGGTCACATGCTGGAGGGCATGCTCAAAGAGCACCGAGTGCCAGTGCTGGTCGTCCAGCAGACTGCCCAGCGCCATGCCCCCGGGGCCGGACGTGGAGGGTGCGGTGGTGCCTGGCCGGGGAGACGGGCAGTTAGGTCTTGCCAGACCAAGCTTCCTCAACCCCGTGAAGCTGCTGCATCTGACCCTGGGACACCCTGTCCATCAGGGCTGTTCTCGGCCACTTCCCTTCATTACTGGGACCTCTGCAGGCTTGCTTCCCTTGGAAGCACCGTCTTTGCCGAGAACTCTGCTATGGGGACAGGGCAGTGGCTCTCCGTGGGGCACCTTTGTCCCCCAGGGGACACTGGTCAGGATGTGCGTGTGAGTTGTGCTACTGGCCTGTGGTGGGTCGAGGGCAGGGATGTTGGTAACATCCTCCAATGCACAGGGCAGCCCCCCACGAAGAGTCATCTGGTCCAAATGTCACTGGTGCAAATTGAGGTTGGGAAGCCCTGGATCCGGTGATGTAGGAGTGTTTGCCGGATATGAAGAACTCCAGTGACCGTCTCCCGGCACAGTTACTACACTTTAGTATGTTTTTAAGCAAAAGAGAGTCAGAATCTGTAAGTCTAGGCCCTTATCTATAATGCTTGCTAGAAAATTAGGTATAGAAATACTGGAGTACAAATTACATCTAAGAATTCAGATTATTGAGTTCCTTGGCTGATCACTTTACCTGAATTGAAGAACAGAAGGAGCCTCCCTTTCACTAATTCCAGGGTGATGCAATCTCCATTTCTGCCCCGTCTGTGGAATAGAAGCCCATAACTCTGCATGGTTTTAAATTTCAGAGAAATGGTGTCTTTCACTGGACTCCTGGTACTTTGAACAAATCTGTAAAGCAGGGAACTTTTTCCATCAAAGTCAATCACCTCTGATCCTGCAGGAAAGATGATAAAAGTTGTTCTAAGTATTAGCTTGCTTCTCATTAATGTTTTTAAATGTGTGGGGCCTTGAACACACACACAGGTGCATGCACACATACATAAATACATATGCACAGGAACACACAAAAGTACGTAGACACACACGTGCGCACACACACGTGTGCACACACAGGTGCATGCACACGCACATAAATACATATGCACAGGCACACACAAAAGTACATAGACACACACGTGTACACATGCACGCACACACGTGTGCACACACAGGTGCATGGACACACACAAGTACACATACACAGTACACATGCACAGGCACACACAAAGGCACGCAGGCACACGTGTGCACACACAAAGGCACACAGGCACACAGGTGCACACACAAAGGCACGCAGGCACACACGTGTGCACACACAAAGGCACGAAGGCACACACAGGTGCACACACAAAGACACGCAGGCACACACGTGTGCACACACAAAGGCACGCAGGCACACACAGGTGCACACACAAAGGCACGCAGGCACACACGTGTGCACACACAAAGGCACGCAGGCACACACAGGTGCACACACAAAGGCACGCAGGCACACACAAAGGCACACAGGCACACACGTGTGCACACACAAAGGCACACAGGCACACAGAGGTGCACACACAAAGGCAAGCAGGCACACACGTGTGCACACACAAAGGCACGCAGGCACACACGTGTGCACACACAAAGGCACGCAGGCACACACAGGCGCACACACAAATGCACGCAGGCACACACATGTGTGCACACACATAACTAATAAGTGTCCATCCTACTCATCAGATGACACAGCATTTCTCCCAGCAGGTGTTGAGACACCTGGGATTTTTTTCACCTGTAAAAGCATCCCGTTTGGATGGCTGCTGTCTGTTGGCACCATGGTCAGTGTCGACCACATGGAACCTCTCTGGACGCTGCTGTACTATCAGGGCCCGCAGAGGCTTCCGTGTTGCATCCACCCACGGGAACTAGAGCCTCCCAGGATAGTGGGGCTGCTCTCCTGACTCTTGATCCCTTTGCAGAACTGTCCCCCCTGTGGTGACTTGCCAGAGATGCCCCGGCTCACCTCGGGGGCACCGAGGTCAGCAAGGCAGACAGTAAGGGGGCTGGAGAGAATGAAGTGCTCCTTCTCCCCCAAGCCGGCTGCCTGCGGCTCTTCTCAGCGGCCCGCGGCTGCCGGGCCCACATGCCAGGAGGGCTGTCCCCGTGTGCCAGGGCTCCCACAGCGCGTGCCTGCCCCGCCTGGCACGCGTGCTCGTGTCCTCTGTAGAAAATGTGTTCGTGTTCCACGCACATGGAGGAACAGCGGCCGGGTCACCAGAGCGCTGGGTCTTGCTCAGGCTGCCCATTTACAGAGGCGGAGAGCAGTTATCCTGTAAAAACCCTCACAGCAGGGACTCCAGCCCCTCGGAATGGGTGCTGCACGGAGGGTGTGCTCACGGGACAAGGGAGAAGCCCGGAGGTGCCCGTCCAGAGCAGCAGTGGCCGCTGGGGGAACCAGAGCATGACGGCTTGACCTTGCCCCCACCCTCGGGCCCCAGCCCCCACGTGTTCAGACCCAGCCTGCCCCCTCTGCTCCGTGCAGAATGGCGGCTGGCATGCACATTGAACTGTTGGCCAATTTCCTCCAGGACAGCACAATAGAATTACTCCTTCACGGACCTTATTTCTGGCAAAATGAAGAATATAGCGACTCTTGAAGAACATGGGGTTTGGGGGCGCTGATGCCCACAGAGCCAAAAGTCTGTATATAACTTTTAACCACCCCCCCCAAACTTAACTACTGATAGCTGTCGACCGGAAGCCTAACCAGTAACATAAAGTCAATTAACATGCATCTCGTATGTTATATGTGTCATTTACTGAATCCCTATAATACCGTAAGCTCCAGAAAAGAAGATGTCATCAAGAAAATCATAAGGAAGAGATCATACCCCTAACAGAGCTCTACTGTATTTATTGAAAAGCATCTATGTGTAAGTAAACCCCAAAGCTCAAAGCCTATTGTATGGGGTCACTGCATGGGGATGTGCGTGTCATTTAAAGGGTGCATCATATGCAAAATAAGCCATTAAAATGACTCTTGCCCATCTTATGAGGATATCTTTTTAAAATTCATGTTTTGTTTTCTTACCTCTTATTAATATACCTAGAAATAATTTATTTACCAGGTACACAATGAATAAATACTTCATTCTGTTTAAAAGGTGGGTTATCTGCTCAATTATTTCTTCTGAATGAGGAGAAACATGGATGAAAGGCCAGAGTAAGGGGCCTGCAAGTGCACGGGCCCGACCGTTTCAGGGACTGCCTGCTCACACCCACATTCCAACAGTACTTTGTGCATTTTCCCTGTCCTTGCGTGAGGGCACAGACTTCTCTGCCAGCCTTGCTCAGGAGCCCACAGACTCCCACCCATGACCCAGGGCCCGTGACCCAGCACTTGCAGACCCCATCCAAAGACCCCCACCCGTGACCCAGCGCCCATGGACCCCCCCCTGCCCCCACTGTCTTGGATGCTGCTGGCTGGGGTGGCTACTTATAACAGACATGGCCAGTTCCAGTGCCCGCCCTCCGTGTCCTTTCTGGACGGCCATGCTGTAGCACACACGGGGCTTTCTGGCACAGAAGCTCTACTGTAACAGAAAATCAAAGAAGGAAACATGTGAGCACATGTGTACACGAACACAGCACACACGAGTGTGCACACGCAAGGAACATGTGAGCACACGTGTACACGAACACAGGCACACACGAGTGTACAGATGCACAGGAGCATGTGAGCACATGTGTACACGAACACAGGCGCACACGCAATGTACACGAACACAGGCACACGTGAGTGTGCACACACAAGGAACATGTGAGCACATGTGTACACGAACACAGGCACACATGAGTGTGCACACGCACAGGAGCATATGAGCACACATGTGCACACAGGTGCACACGAGTGTGCACACAGGAACATGTGAGCACGTGTGTACACAAACACAGGAACATGTGAGCACACGCATACACAAACACAGGCGCCCACACTAGCACATGCACACACTTAGGCAAGCACACCAGGGAACTCATATGGTGTTTAGATGTAATCATTTTCATGGAGCGTCCCGAAACCAGGAAACCCTTTCCAGGGTTCCTGTAGGGTAACGTGGTTGAGAATGACTCCAAGTCTCCTGGCCAGAGCGTCCACTGGCAGCTCTGGGGTGGCCAGAGCACTAATCCCGTCCTCTACAAGGATCACGATGCCTGTGGTCAACTGGAAGGGGCCCACACATCCACTTCCAGATTGCTCTGCATGGAGTCGGCTTGCTCCCGCTGTTCCCAGCGGTGGTAGTAACGCCTGGGCTCGACCAGGCTGCCGATAGAAAGCACAGTGTGCGTGTGGTGGTGACCTCACACCCTGGCTTCGTTTGGCAGCTTGCACCCACATCTGATGCAGAAGCCTTCGTGTGACGTAAGGACGTCATCAGCTTTCCTGTGTTCTTGTCGAGGTGGTATTTCTCCCTCCCGCACTGTTTGATTTCCTCTGAACGCATCCTCAGTGGGAGCCGGCTCACAGCAGACGCCGAGCTGGCCAGCAGGTCCGCCGGTGGCTCGTCACAAAGGACCTTCACTTTCAGAGGATCTCCCAGCTGTGATTAATTCCTGCCTCAGGGGCATGGCATGGCCTTGCCCACCTTCCCCCTCAAGCAATATGCCTTTAACCAGACAACACTAACCCCTGGAAGCCTTGGTGTTTGCTCTATGCTCAACGTCAGACTCAGCCGGTCTCAGACTCTGCGCATGAGGAGCAGACCCTTTCCCGGTGGCCTCGTGGCCCGCTTGCTGCATGCCTGACAGTGCATTTGCTTTTTATCCATGTATCCTACTGACAGACTAATGAACAGTTACCACAGGCATTAGGATGGTGCGGTTGCCATGGGGACAGAGCGGTTGCCATGGGAGCAGGTCAGCATGACACTAGCCTGGCCAGGGTGTGCAGGGAAGTTATGGAGGTGGAGACATGGCAGCTGATCCAGACTCCGGGGCATGGCAGTGGAGGGTGGGCGAAGGAAGCCAGGCACCAGCGACACATCCAGGATGTTCTGTGCAGAAAGCTAGAAAGAGGTGATGCTAGCCCATGGTATAGTGCAGCATTAGGGTGAAGGGTGAGTGCCGGGGAGGAAGGGGAATGAGGGGGCTCTTGTAAGACTTAGAACTGTGCACTTAGATTCGTGTACTTTCCCACATGTATGTTATACCTCGAAAAGTATGTGTTCTCAAAGAAAGAATGAAGGCTGAGGGTTGCAGGCATGGGGACGGTCTGTGCAAAGGTCCTGTGGTGACTGCAGACATCCTCATGCATTCAGAGAGCCAAAATAGAGTGGTGGTGGCTGCCTGGGGAGTAACCACTTCCTCTGAAGCTGCCTGGGGTGGGCAGGGCTCAGACAGAGAGGTGGGTCAGAGGAAGGGCAGGACAGGTCAGACTCTACCTGGCTGCAGCGAAGAGCATCCCTGGGGTCCCTGTGTACCAGGGACAGTGTGTTGATGAGTCTGTTGGGTTTGACATGGGCAGGCTCCTTCCTCCGTATCCAAGGCCACATGGTGCCCGTCAAGAGGCCCTCAGGACTGCTGTGGCCATCTAGGTGGAGCCTGGCAGCGGGTCCAAACCAGGGTCAGAACCAAGGATGACGAGGATTCAGAGTGCGCTGGGAAGGAGGGGTCGTGGGGCGGGCACTGACTGGGCGTGTGGCGGCCCTGGGTCACCTGGAGGTGGCTCCAGCTTCAGGCAGATGAGGGGTCCCGGAGCATGGCCCGGAAGGCAGTGAGGAGGTCCGCGTGGATGTCGATGCGCCTTGGAAGGAGCCTTGAGGTGGCCACGCTGTGCCCTGGGAACCCATGGGAAAGACCCTTCCTGCCCAGTGTGCAGCCCACAAAGCCATCCTCAGCCTGCCCTCGGCCGCCGGGTCCAGCTGCAGCAAGAATCTGCCGAGCGCATGGAGAGAAAGCCCTGCCTCCGCGGGTCCTCCCGGTGATTTTCCCTGCACTGCCCCCTCCCCATCCCTGGGCGGTGAGCCCCACCGTCCTAGCTCATGGTCTCCGCGGGCTCCTGGGTGGTGCTTCCAACCGCAAGCAGAGAAAAGGCTGTGCGTCAGGGCAGGCAGCAGCTCGGGTGCCACGGAGACGGACAAGCCGGGCTCTGCCCACGGCCCACGTGGCCCGACTGCAAAGCTGGGGGTGCGGAAGCCGGGAGTGCGAGAGCGACCACAGCCCGTCCCGGAGCGCGGCCCGTGGTGGCCGCGGAGGGATGCGCGGCGGGCACGGGTGGGATTCCTCCGCGATCTGCAGGCGGGACCGGGGCGAGTGAACGGGGGGCGCGTGGGCAGGGGGGCCGAGGGGCACGTCCGCGTCTCCGAGCAGCGTGCTGAGGGGCCTGCGCTTTCCAGCACCGGAGCGGCACGCGTGCGTCGCTCGTGCTGGAAACACCGTGTGTCCCGCCTGAGGCAGAGCGCACCAGGCTGTTTTCCAAGTGGCGGGGACAGGTTATCTGCTGCGTTTTTATGCAGACCCTCCCAGCAGCAGGGCTGTGTGGACGTCAGGGCTGCTGCTGGTCCCACTGGAAGGGCCGTGGCTGCACCTCTGGGAGAGAGGGTCCACCCCCAAGGGGAAGAGGTACAAGGCCCAAGACAGCCAGTGTGAAGCTCCTTGACCGGGGGAGGCCCTCGTGGTCTGGGTATCCACAGTGAGGATGGAATGGGAAGAATGCTGGGATGAAGACGGCACAGGAGGTCCCTCGGTCCACGCAGCCCACGGGCTGGACCCCCACTCAGGTGACCCTGGCACTTCCCTGACACCCCACGGCCACACACCGCCTCCTGGAGCCAAGGGGCTGACGCCCACCCCAGCGGTCTCCTTTGTGCCATCCTGAGCGTCTCCTCCTGACACAGACAGCAGACCCACTTTCCATGGCAAACCCTCCTACAGAGCAAGTCCTGGCAAGTGTCACATGTCAGCAAGTGGGCGGGTGGCCCCTGTTCAATGTTGCGGACAGGCAGGCCCCTACCCCCCACCCCCCGCCCCCGGAGCCTTGGGCTAGTGACATCACTGTGTGTCCAGAGACAGACAGAGGGACAGAGACAGACAGAGGGACAAGAGACAGAGACAAAGAGACAGAAGGACAGAGAGACAGAGGGACAGAGAGACAGGGACAGAGGGATGGAGACAGAGAGACAGAGACAGAGGGACAGAGACACATAGAGGCAGAGACAGAGGGACAGAGAGACAGGGAGACAGAGAGACAGAGGGACAGAGACAGAGAGACAGAGACAGAGGAACGGAGACAGACAGAGACAGAGGGACAGAGAGGCAGAGACAGAGGGACAGAGACAGAGACAGAGGGACAGAGACAGGGAAGGGAGAGAGGAGCACTCAGTAAGAAGACCCTGTAAGACAACCTGACGGCTTCATCTCGGGTTTATACAACAATAGGAAGGAGAATCCATTGTCCTTGTTAAAGGATTTGAGAAAAGCCTCCAGCAGTCTCTGAGCTTGTGCCGAGGACCCCACATCCCCAGACGGAGCCCCGTGCTGCGCCTGCACTTACGGAATGGGCATCCGTACACCTCCACGCGCATCCCGATGCGGCCGTCGGGGTTCCAGGCGGAGGGGAGGAAGCGCAGGTATCTGGCCTCCACGGGCGGCTGCAGCGGGTGGTGCACCACACTGTCTGCGTTGGTGTTCCCTGGAAAGCCCTGCAAGAGAGCGCGACCTCAGTGCATGTGTGGGGTCCCCTCGCTCCTGGGATAGCTTCTCTTCTCTCCTCTTTCCCGACCCCCCTTCTCTCCACCCCCAGACAAACAAACACCTCAGCAGGAGGTTGGGGATCTGGAACCTTCTGCACGCTGCCTAACAGGGGTGGGGGCTTGTAGCCCCTGAGGAGGACACACCTGTCCTGGCCTGTGTGGCACTCGCCCCGTGCACATGGCACTGGACTCAGGTGGGAGGTGGGCTCTGAACACAGGCCGAGGGAAACACGTGAAGTGCGGACTCTACACACGACCTCAGCAGTCCTCAGAGACGCTCTTCCTCGAACCCTGTGATTTTGCACCAAGGGGCCGGGTCGGGGGGCGAGGGGATGTGCTGCGTCCTCACAGGGCTCAGGGGCCGGGTTGGGGGGGGCAAGGCGACATGCGGAGGCCTCAGAGGGCTCAGGGGCCGGGTCGGGGGGCGAGGGGATGTGCTGTGTCCTCACAGGGCTCAGGGGCCGGGTCGGGGGGTGAGGGGATGTGCTGTGTCCCCACACGGCTCTGGCACAGCCTCCCGGTGCCCCGGCCCTGCTGTGGGGGTGCGGGGACAAGACAGGGCCCTCATGCTCAGTGTTTCAGCCTGCACCCCAGACAGAAAGCATCTGTGGGACTAAGACAAAGGGGCCCAGGGACCCTGCGGGCCTGTTGGGGTACACGTCCGGGGGCACCGTCTGTAAACAGCAAACCCCCGGGAAGGAGGCTCTGTCTGCACGCGGCCCCCCGAGGGCTCAGTGGGTGCCCCTGGTACGGACAGAAGCCTGGTGAGAATGTGTGTGCCGGTGTGGGTGTGTCTGCGTGTGCATGTGTGAACACGTGCCTGTGGTGTGCCTGCGCACGTGTGAGAGCACACGCATACCTGTGTCACACGTGTGAGCATGTGTGCACACAGCTGTGCATCTAGGGTGTGTGCGCACATGCACGCATGTGAACACGTCTGTGTGTTGTGTGTGCATGTGTGCCTGCGCACGTGTGTGAGAGCACACGCATACCTGTGTCACACATGTGAGCATGTGTGCACACACGTGTGTGTCAAGGGTGGGTGCTCGTGGTCAAGACATCGCTCCCTGACCCTCATCACTGGGCGTGTGTGAACCAAGGCACACGGTTGCAACTCACTTTCCATTTTAAAAGTAACCATATCAATAACAGTCTAAATAATTCACTTTTAGCTAAATAAGAAAAATAGCTTAGTGAAGAAAATGAAGATTTAAATTGTGCTTGTGTTCATCAAAAAACAGGAAAATATGTTTTATGGGAATGCCTCATTGTTATTATCAGTTTTGTGGTTTTTACCAACCATTGGAATCGTTCCAAGGGGGGGCCTTCAACTTCCTGCTTAGGTTTTGTTTAATAATGCACAATGTAATTTAATTATATAATTATTGTATAAAAGCTCCATTAAAATAACATTAATTTAACATTAAAATTTCAAATAGGAATGCTACTCTTGTGGCCACCACAATCATTCTAACGAGTCCAGACTTGTGGTCACCGCGGTCATCCTAACGAGAGTCCAGACTGGGGTCACCGTGGTCATCCTAATGAAGAGTCCAGACTTGAATGGGGCCTCTCATCAGACTCAGTCGCCTGCACATTTGGACCCTTCACACAGACCTCCAGCTCAGCCAGCAGAGAACACTCCAGATCCCACTATTTAAAAAAAACCAGTCAAATGTCTAGTACTTTTCTAGGTGGAAATTTATTTATTTTTTATTATTTTTTATTTTTTTAAGATTTTATTTATTTATTTGACAGAGAGACACAGAGAGAGAGGGAACACAAGCAGGGGGAGCGGCAGGCAGAGGGAGAGGGAGAAGCAGAGTCCCCACTCAGCTGGGAGCCCAGTGCGGGGCTCGATCCCAGGACCCTGGGATCATGACCTGAGCCGAAGGCAGACGCTTAACGCCTGAGCCACCCAGACGCCCCTCTAGGTGGAGATTTAAACTTGCATTTTAGAAAGAGAACCACAATTGACAAGCCTTCCGATGTAACTGCTACAGCTCTTATCCTGGGAACAGTGTCAGCACGTTGGGTGAAGAGTCCCTGCATCCCCATCTGGCCTCCTCAGGGTCAGAAGCGCCCCCGTGGCCCTGGGGGCTCCACACTGAGTGTTCACCCGAAGGCCCATGCTTCCCGACGATCCTAACACGTTCCTAACACGTTCCTAACACGTTCCCTGCGCTGGCAGGGAGGCCGCTGGCTTACTGTTCTCATCACTCTTGCTGGAGGAAAGGAGAACCCCTTGGCACTGTGTGCCCCTGGGGAAGGCTGCTGACAGCCTCCAGTGTCTGGAGACTCGAATTCAGCAGGTCTGGGGGAGCATCCGGGGCAGAACATCAACAGGAGTTAGAGCTGCAGAACTCCAGCCCACCCAGACCTGCGAACTCAGGTCCTGCGCACACGTTGCAGGTGGGCCAGTGGTCAAACGGGCGCCGACAGAGAGGATGCCCCAGCGGGGTACTAGAGCCGCCGCCCTTCAGGCGCCTCACCCTGCTACCCACCTGGTCAGAGTGAAGCGTGTCTGGGCTGTTCCCTGCATCCACCCGGGAAGCATGGTGGACAGTGATCCCGGCACAAGGCAGGATCGCAGACTGAAGCCTGAAACTCTGAGTCTCAGGGAATGAGCCAGACGTGGTTCTTTTTGCTTTAAAACACTCACAATTCTATGAAATAAATCACCTGGGATGGAGAGCACTGAAAGCATTCCAACAACAACACCCTCCCTGAAAGGGTCACAGTGTAAACCCTCTCTGCTGCCGCTGCCGCGCACTTCCACCCGAGCCTGCAATCTAAGGCCCGGCCAGGGAAAACATCTGATGAGCTGCTCCGCAGGAACCCTGCGCTTTGTCACTTACTCCAGAGGCACAGAATTCCCCTGTTTAAACAGTAAGGACTGTATGGAGAGTCCCACTTAAGTAGTTTGAAACAAATGCAAATGTACGTTGTCGCCTGGTTCACCTCCAAGAGAACGGCACTTATTCACATAAATAAAGCAAGAGAGGCTGGGTAAGTGGTATCCCCGTGTTATCAGTTTTTTGGACATCAAATGACTTAAGGTTCTGTGCCAGTTTCATTACTCATAAATTTGATCTTTGGCAATTAACTAAAAAATTGCCCCCAAATCCCCAACCCACCTGACTTTATATGAATAACATGAGTGCTCTGCGCTGAATAATTATGAGGTCTTCTCTAGCATTACTCACACACAGACACAGATATAGAGATGATTTGTGGAATGCTATGCAAACTATTTTGCATGCAAGTTCAATTAATAATGCTGTAAGAAAAAAATTTAATTTGATTAAAAAATACATGTTTGTAAACTGCAATCCAGTACTTGGTTCCAGTTAGCTTGGTTCCATGATATAAAGTATCCTACCATGACAATGTCACATTGTAAATAGTGTCTAAACTCAGTAGGAACAGAATAAGTACTGAGCATTTGTTTAAGGCTTGTTAAGTAGCAATCTGGACTGGAAGTAAAAGTAATAACGTCACAGGAGTGACACTCAGCCACCTTCTTCCATAAAAGGGAGATAACCTCACCTCTGCTGAGAACTGAATGTTGGTCTCTCAAAATTCTTGTGCTGGAATGCCCAGCCCCACTGCGATGGTGTGCCTTACAGGAGACCCAGAGGCTGAGTTGTCTTTCCTCATGTGGGGACACAGTGAGCGGTCAGCTGTCTGAGAACCAGGCTGGAGCCCTCACCAGACCCGAACCTGCCAGCACCTGACTTCAGGCTTCGGCTTCCAGAACTGTAGGAACCCCGGGGGTGTTGGTTACAGCAGTTGGCGGGTGGAGACAGCCTTCTTCCACACAGAGTGAGCTCATGTCAGGGCAGAGCCTCAGAAGGGCTCATGCCAGATGTGCCCATCAGAACATGTGTCCTGAATATTGCTCTTTTTCATTTTTCTTTGCTGCTGTTCTTGTTATTTAGAAAGTAGGAACAAGACTAAAACGCCCCTTTTCCCCAGGAAGGCACAGCGAGGGGCTTGGCAGGACCACTGCTAATGTGGAGAATCAGACTGGACAGAACAGCCATGAACAGCCACCCCTACGCCCTGGAAACCACCAAAAGCCACACAGCAAATTGAGAAACATTTACTTATAAGAAACTATGGAACAATAGAATCGAAGTGTGAGAACAACAGAATTATATGGTGTCCCTGTTGGCCCTACTCCCATCCCAGCTCATCCATAGTGCTGCGAGGAGTGGGGGTGGGGGGTCAACCCTGAAGCTCTGCAGTCAGGTGGGCTCCCTTAACTTGGAGTGCAAGATCCCAGGCCTAGCCGTGGCCATACAAGCGGCAAATGGGAAGGCCAGCAGGCAGCATGCCTGAGGATGTGTCTGGTTGAAGTAACTGACCAGCAGCAGACTGTCCAATGTTAACAGAAAGTGTGGGAAGTGAGACAGCACCCATTCTTGATGAGCTCCCATGTCTCCCTGTCTGTTGGAAAGATTGTGCTCAAGCACAGGAAGACTGAAGGGGGCTGGCTGTGAAACTATGCTGTGCATGGAGACCACCAGAGCCAGTAGAAAGTAAAGTCTTGGGCAGATGTGAAGACCACCCCAACTGCAAGCACACACTTCAGCCAGCAAAGTTGGAACCCCTCACAGCTTGGGATGCATGAGCATACCTCTGCCAATCACTGGCTGAACACTAGCTATGGTTTACAAATAGAAAACAAAAAATTAGGAAACAAAAAAGCAAACACAACACAAATTATACAGCAACACCAGTGCTTCTTATCATAGGAAACAGATTTCAGACTCAGTACAGGCAGATGACTACAAGAATCCAAAGTTGCTTTGATATATTATCTGAGAAAGTTGAAGACACACAAGAAATGAGAAAGTGCAGCTCATAATCAGGAAGATCTAGTTAAAGAAATCTGTGTCCATGGGGATCCGGAAGCTGGATTTTATTGACAAAGATTTCAATACAACTATTATAACTAGGTTATATATAAGGTTACACATGTTTAAAGAATTTATGGAATTCTTGTTGAACAATGGCTCAACAAATAGAGAAGATTTTTAGAGAAACAGAAACTTGAGAGATGGACTCAGAGTCTGATGCAGTTTACCTCCAAAGCTGGGCTGGTGGCAGATGCTCCCTGGCTGGGTAGGCTCCAGAGACACCCCTGGTTTCAGGTCTACCTTATAGAAAATGTTAAAAAAAGCTCCTAAAGGGATAATATAGGTCAGGAAGAAAGGAAGAGCATCAGAGAAGGAATAAGTGAAGGTAAAATAAAAACTAATTTTTCTTAATCTAGCAGATAACTTTGTTCAAAATAATATCAACAATGTGTTCAATTACGTATGTTTATATCTATATTTTGTATATGTACACATATGCTTATGTATAAGTGAAATGAATGACAGCAATAATTCAAGAGATGGGAGGGAAGAATTAGGGATATTTTGTTATTACAAAATATTCACAATACCCATCAATTGGTATAGTGTTATTTGAAAGTGAATTTGGTTTAGTTGTAAATGTTTATTGTAAATTCTATGCTGACTACTAAAAAAATTAAAAGAACAAGAAATCAATAGAGAAAATCAATGGAATCAGAAGCTGGTTCTGTGAAAAGATCAATAAAAGTGATACGTTTCTAGCTAGGCTAATAAAAAAAAGGATACAAATTGTTAAAATCAGAATGAAAGAGGAGGCATTACCACAGACCTCATGGACACTAAAAATATAATAAAGGAATAACATGAACAACTTTATGTCCACAAATTTCAGAACCTATATGAAATGGACCAATTCTTTGAAAGATACAGTCTTTATGTTATATGCAACTAATGTATCATTGAACATTATATCAAAAACTAATGATGTACTATATGTTGGCTAATTGAATTTAAATAAAAAAAAAAAGAAGAAAAAAGAAAGATACAGTCTTCGAAAGCTCACACCAGAAGTAGAAAACCTGAACAGACTTATGTCTATTAAATAACTTGAGTCAATAGTCAGTAACTTTCCAAAACTAAAACACCAGGCCCAGATGGGTTCACTGGTAAATTTTTCAAAACATTTAAGGGAGAAATTCTCTCTCTTCTAGCAGATAGAAGCATAGGGAATACTTCCTAACTCACTCTAAGAGGCCAGAAAACTAAGAAAAGAAAACTAAGGACTAATATTTCTCATGAACATAGATGCAAAAATCTCCAACAAAATATTAGCAAATCAATCCAATAATATATAAAAATAATTATATATTATAACCAAGTGGGATTTATCCCAGGTATGCCAGGTGGGTAAAATACCCCCAAAATCAACTAATGTAACCTGTCACACCAACAGTGTAAAGAAGAAAAATCACATGATCATATTACTAGATGCAGACAAAAGCATTGGACAAAATTCTACACCCATTCATGATAAAAACTCTCAGCAAGCTAGCTATAGAAGGAAGTATCCTCAGCTTGATAAAGGATATCTACAAAAGAACTACACCTAATATCATACTTAATGGTGAGAAACCTGAGGCTTTCCTGCTAAGAATGGGAAGACATGGTATCCCTCTCAACCCTGCTTTCCATATTGTGCTAACTAATGCAATAAGACAAGAAAAAGAAATAGAAGTTATACACATTGGGAAATAAAGTAAAACTCTCTGTTCAGAGATGACATCACCATCTATGTAGAAATCTGAAGGAATTGACAAAAACTTCCTGGCACTAATGGAGAATTTTAGCAAGATTAAAAGACACAAGGCTGGGGCGCCTGGGTGGCTCAGTCGTTAAGTGTCTACCTTTGGCTTAGGTCATGATCCCGGGGTCCTCGGATCGAGTCCCATATTGGGGTCCCTGCCCGGTGGGAAGCCTGCTTCTCCCTCTCCCACTCCCCCCTGCTTATGTTCCTGCTTTCCCTAACTTTCTCTCTCTGTCAAATAAATAAATAAATAAATCTTAAAAAAAACCAAAAGACACAAGGTTAATATGCAAATGTCAATAAATTTCCTACATGCCAGCAATGAACAAGTGGAATTTGAAATTAAATTCATATTACTATTTACATTAGCACCCCTAAAAGTGAAGCCTTTAAATATAAACCTAGGAAATTATGTATAAGACCTATATGAGGAAAAGACTATAAAACACTAATGAAAGTAATAAAAAAGATACAGGAACCATGCATCATTTTGATAGATGGATAAAAAGCATTTTTCAAGATCCAACACCAATTCATAATAAAAATTCTCAACAAAACAGGAATAGAAAAGGCCATCTTCAGCCTCACAAGTTGCACACATCTAACATCATAGTTGAAGGTGAAGGACTGAACTGTTTCCCCCTAAATTAGGCACAAGGCATGATGTCTCCTTATCTCTGCTTTTCAACCTAGTCCTGGAAGTTACAGCAAGTCAGTAAGGAAAGAAAATGAATAAAACATCCAATTGGGAAAGGAAAACAAATCTATTAAACTGTTTTTACTCACACATGCCTTAATTCTGTTTGTGGGATATTCCAAGAACTCCACACATAAAAACAAACCAAAAAGACCTTCAAAAACCAGTATGTCAAGTACTCAGGTAATACTATTAATATATAAAACTCAGTTATATTTCTACATACTAGAAATAAATAATCCAAAATTGAAATTAAAAAAAATAATTCCATTCATAATAGCTTAACAGAGATAAAGTAATCAGGAATAAATTGAAAAAAAGGTATAATATTTGTACACTGAGAGTGATAAACATTGCTGAAGAATTAAAGAAGACCTAAGTAATTAGAGAATTATTTATTTTCACGGATCAGAATACTCAAACTTGCAGAGGTGACAATTCTACAGATTCAATGCAATCCCTAGAAAAACCTCAGCAGGTAATTTGTAGATATTAGCAAGCCAATCCTGATATTTAAATGGAAATGAAAAGTACCAGACCAGCCAAATAAATTTGAACAAGAACAAAGTTGGAAGACTTACATTTCCAGTTTCAGTACTTATTATAAAGGTACTATAATCAAGCCTGTGGCACTGGCATAAGGATAGGCATGCAGATCAATGGAACAGAATTCAGAATCCAGAAATTACTATTACACACATGGCCAGCTGACTTTTGATGAAAGTACCAAGGCAGTTCAATGGAAAAGGTTAGTATTTTGAACAAATGGTGCTGGTGTAATTGGAAATCCCTATGTGAAAATTTGAATTAGACTATTACCTAACACCATGCACAACACTTACTCAAAACAAAACATAGGTCTGAATGTAATGGCTAAAACCTTACAGGTTCTTGAAGCAAACACAGGAGAAAATCTGCTTGACCTCTGGCTAGGCAAAATATTATTAGAAATGATGACAACAGCACAACCTGACAAGGAAAAACAGATGAATAAGACTTTATAAAAATAAAAAAAATGTCCTTCCCAAAACACATTAAGAAATGGTTGGGGGAGGGAGCCACCAATTAGGGAAATTGGGGAAATACAGTTTTTGCAAATCACATATTGGGTAAGGAGTTGTATCCAGAATATATAAAGAATACATACTACTCAGTAAGACCAATGATCCAAAGAAAAAAATAGCAAAATATATGAATAGATATTTCACCAAAAAAAGTATACAAAGCACATGAAAAATATTCAATATTATGTTAGGCAAATACAAATTATAAACATACTAAGAAAAAAATAAAACATAAAAACATAGTAAGATATCATGACACATCCACTATGATAGACGTACTTAGAAAGCACACAATAATAAGTGCTGGAGAGGGTATAGTTTACATAACTTATAATTCCTTGTTAGTGTATACTTTGATGATTTTTAGTAAATATACCCAGTTGTGTAGCCATCACAAAGTCCAGTTGTAAAATATTTCCATCAATCCCAAAAGCTCCTACATGCAGTCAGTTCCTGCAGCAGTGCCCACTCCAGGCCACCACTGACCAGAGATGGAGCCCAGGCCCAGGATTCTGATCCTGGTGAGCTCCACACCTCCGCAAGGCTCACCTGGGTCTTGAGCAGTGTCACCCAGGAGCTGGGTGAGGGTGCCGGGTGTCTGCCCCACTCTGGAGCAGGGGACCTGCCTTTAACACTTTACCCAGCACCTAGGGGACATTTTATTCACAGTAAAATGTGGGAATGAGATCACTGGGAATATGTTTGCTCCAGAGCACAAAATATGGACCCTGAGAGCTGCCTCTTTCCCCTCTTCTAGGCGAGGGAGTATGAAATATCCTCAAATTTGTAACCTAAAAATAAATAACTACAATTTATAGGACTCGATGTGAACTGGGAAGCTGACAAGGGATGGGTACTGAAAAATGTTCCTAAAGACGGGTGTGACAGCTCCCAAATATGGCTACGTGTCGTGTGGTAGCAAATGTTCTTCAGTGAGAATACAGTTTTTAGTTAGAGTGGAAGTCAATAGATACCACAAAAATACTCCCTTTATAAGTACATTTTATTTATTTATTTTTTCAAATATTTTATTTTATTTTAATTAAAAACATTTTTAATTTTATAATTTTTCAAAAACTCAATTAATTAACATTATTAGTTTCAGAGGTAGAGTTCAGTGATTCATCAGTCTTATATAACACCCAGTGCTCATTATATCAAGTGCCCTCCTTAACGCATCACCAGGTTACCCATTCTCCCACCCACCACCCCTCCAACAACCCTCACTTTGTTTCCCATGATTAATTGTCTCTTATGGTTTGTCTCCTCTGATTTCATTTTGTTTTATTTTTCCCTCCCTTCCCCTATGATCCTCTATTTTGTTTCTTAAATTCCACATATGAGTAAGATCATATGATAATTGTCTTTCTCTAACTGACTTATTTCGCTTAGCATAATACCCTCTAGTTCCATCCACGTAGTTGCAAAAGGCAAGATTTCATTCTTTTTGATGCCTGAGTAATATTCCATTGTATATATATATACCACCTCTTCTTTATCCATTCATCTGTCGATGGACATCTGAGCTCTTTCCATAGTATGGTTATTGTGGACATTGCTGCTATAAACATTGGGGTGAACCTGCCCCTTCAGATCACTACATTTGTATCTTTAGGGTAAATACTTAGTAGTACAATTGCTGGGTTGTAGGGTAGCTCTATTTTCAACTTTTTGAGGAACCTCCATACTGTTTTCCAGAGTGGCTGCACCAGCTTGCATTCCCACCAACAGTGTAGGAGGGTTCCCCTTTCTCCACATCCCCGCCAACATCTGTCGTTTCCTGACTTGTTAATTTTAGCCATTCTGACTGGTGTGAGGTGGTGTCTCATTGTGGTTTTGATTTGGATTTCCCTGATGCTGAGTGATGTTGAGCATTTTTTCATGTGTCTATTGGCTATTTGTATGCATTCTTTGGAGAAATGTCTGTTCATGTCTTCTGCTCATTTCTTGATTGGATTCTTTGTTCTTTGGGTGTTGAGTTTGATAAGCTCTTTATAGATTTTGGATACTAGCCCTTTATCTGATATGTCATTTGCAAATATCTTCTCCCATTCTGTCGGCTGTCTTTTGGCTTTGTTGACTGTTTCCTTTGTTGTGCAAAAGCTTTTTATCTTGATGAAGTCCTAGTAGTTCATTTTTGCCCTTGCTTCCCTTGCCTTTAGAGACGTGTCCAGCAAGAAGTTGCTGCGGCCGAGGTTACAGAGGTTGCTGCCTGTGTTCTCCTCTAGGATTTTGATGGACTCCTGTCTCACATTTAGGTCTTTCAACCCTTTGGAGTCTATTTTTGTGTGTGGTGTAAGGAAAAGGTCCAGTTTCATTCTTCTGCATGTGGCTGTCCAATTTTCCCAGCACCATTTGTTGAAGAGACTGTCTTTTTTCCATTGGATATTCTTTCCTGGTTTGTCGAAGATGAGTTGACCATAGAGTTGAGGGTCCATTTCTGGGCTCTCTGTTCTGTTCCATTGATCTATGTGTCTGTTTTTGTGCCGGTATCATACTGTCTTGATGATGACAGCTTTGTAATAGAGCTTGAAGTCTGGAATTGTGATGCTGCCAGCTTTGCTTTTCTTTTTCAACATTCTTTTAGTTATTAGGAGTCATTTCTGGTTCCATACAAAGTTTAGGATTGTTTGTTCCAGCTCTGGAAAAATGCTGATGATACTTTGATAAAGATTGCATTGAATGTATAGATTGCTCTACATGGCATAGACATTTTCACAATATTTGTTCTTTCAATCCATGAGCATGGGATATTTTTCCATTTCTTTGTGTCTTCCTCAATTTCCTTCATGAATGTTCTATAGTTTTTGGAGTACAGATTCCTTGCCTCTTTGGTTAGGTTTATTCCTAGGTGTCTTATGGGTTTTGGTGCAATTGTAAGCACATTTTAGGAATGTGTTACTAGCATTAAGACCCATTGAGGACCTAACTGTGTTGACTGAAGATGAAAAAATCTAAAAACATTCTCTATGTTTGCAAGAGATTTTTAAAAAAATTTTAACCAATTTTCTACTGTGATTTTGGCCATGTTTTTACTAAGTGATATCTTTTCAAGTTAATACTGATGAAATTCTTTACATGCCTCAATTCATTTGTTTCAGAAGCAAAGAGTAACAGAGTTTATGTACTACCTACTGGGTAGTTTTTCTTGTTGTTTCAAAGCTCGGTGTCAGCATTTGAAATGGCCTCACCAACTACCAAGTCCAAATGTGCATCTGGTGAAGTGGGAGAAGGCTTTGTGTCTAAGCCCACAGGCATGTGATTTTATTTCTTGGTTTTGACATCTGATTTACCCACCAATTACTGACTAGGCACAAGTGGAATAAAACGTGTAGCAAAGGTGGTCAGTCCAGCCTCCAAGCAGATTCTGCTATGGAAAAACCAGTGTGAAACAGATGCTAGAGACTGATCTGAGGGCTGTGTGAGGCCCCCGGGTTATCCTGAGTGCCCTATTCCTTAAGTCCACTCTTAGAGGATGGGCAAGGTCACAGTGGCCATGCACAGAAACTCTGGACAGGGAAGGAGGCCTCTCACCTGGGGGCTCCCCGACGTGCAGGAGGCCTTGGTCCAGTATTGTCTAAACATCCATGTTAAATATTGGCATCACTTAATAATTTCTGAGAAAATATCCATTCAAAGCAGACTCCAATAAAAATCCTTGAATAAGGAATGCTTTGCTCAAACAAAGAAACACATATTAAAAGATAATGAATATTCATATACTACTAGAAAAGCCCAAACTTCACTGCATTTAGTGTCTGCAACATGCTCTAATCAGCATAATGACCCTGAGAATATAATTTTTCTCTCTCTAACTGAGCAAGCAGTGCTGTGTTTCCTTAGCTCAGTCAGTGGATCAGGGCAAGATCTAGAAGAAGGACAAATCACATCTCGGATTCTCCCAAGAGACTCGCAGTGGGGAGAGTGGATCTCATATCCTGTGCTTGCTGGCAAGGGAGCTGAAATCCACGAAGGACATTTCTGATGACATCATAAAGACCATAGTTTGAAAATGCACTTATTAAAACGACAGATGGAGATGTTGCTAATACATTTGCATACGCTTGTCTCTGTGGGCATGTTTCACATTTACTAGGTTAGCTAGTTAGCTAGTTAACAAGCGATGAGCTTGTGATGCCCACAGGGAGATCTTGTTAATTGATTATTGAGACTGAGGAGGTTTTCCTGAGCCTCCCTTGACTCCAGTTTACACAAAGGGTGCAACCAGGTGGCACCGCATGCTTCGGGCAGCACCAAACGTTCCTTCCAGTGACTTTGTCCCCCCAGGGAGGTCCCAGGTGGGAGGAGACCAGGCTGTTCCTTTAAACCGCTGCTGTCTAGTGGAACTCTCAGCTAGGATGCTCTGGACCCATGTCTGCCGCTGCAGGCAGGACCTGCCTCCCACACGGACGCGCTGGGCATTTGAAGTGTGGCTAATGCAAGCGAGGGGTTGAACTTTTAATTCCATCTTATTTAGTTGATTCCAACTTAAGTGTAAATAGCCACATAAGGCTGCTGGTTGCTGTAACCCACAGCACAGGTTCAGGAGTCCCACGGCACGTGGGAACAGCATCTCTCAGAACAGTGCCACGGACGGAGCTTCCGGGGTCCTCCCAGGGATGCGCTGGCTTCGCGGTTGTCCCACTTGGGTGGCCCAAAGTCACATCTTCCCAGTGGGTGTCTGGGCTCACAGCTCATAGTTCCTACACCTGTGAGAATAGCAGCCTCTCTCCGGAGCTACTTCTATCGTGAGCAATACCACCTCGTAACATGGCAGACACGCCACCCTTGTTGAACTGCCAAGGGAAAATGCTGGAAAGTTGACCCCAGGTCAAATATATCCATAGAGAAGGAAAAGTGGGTTTTATGCACATAGCTTGATCACTAGAAATAGAGACAATGTGCAGAAGGAAACACAACAACAACAAAGTGTACATTGTGGCTCAGCTGCTCCCCCATGGCTGTCCGTCCCTCCCCTCGTCTGTCGGTCCCTCCCACACGGTGTGGGTCTGCTCAGCTGCTCCCCCACGGCTGTCCGTCCCTCCCCTCGTCTGTCCGTCCCTCCCGCACAGTGTGGGTCTGCTCAGCTGCTCCCCCACGGCTGTCCGTCCCTCCCCTCGTCTGTCCGTCCCTCCCACACGGTGTGGGTCTTTCCTCTCCATCTAAAATCCCTCCTCGCCATCACGTTGAGTTTGCTTCTCTCAGCTCAGAATTTCAAACTCTTCATCCCCCGTGCAGCTCAGCACAAGCACTGGCCATGTTTCTGCTCGTTCTCCCTCCTTTCACATGGCAAAGAGGAAGGAAACTATTTTAGCACAAGCACGATGAGAGTCGTTCACGTAATTAGCAACAGAGACAAGCTTTGCTCTCAGATGGCAATCATCTCAAGCTCATTAAAAGACGCGGGCAATGAGCTGCTTTACCATGTCTTCCTAACAGTCTCTGTAGGGCAGTGAGCACGTGCCACTCCGGGGAGGCGCTGACGCCGTCCGGACCGATGGTGACATGGTCACCTGGTTCTGAGAGGCTGGCTGGCAGCCACGGGGAGCGGCGGCCCCCCACACTGTGCTCTGCTCCGGCCCTCCCGAAACCTCTCCATCTCGCGTCCCTGACCTCACACGGGGCTTCTCCCTTCTCCGCGTCTGTGCTCACCGAGCCAGCTCTCGGGGTGCGTGGGCCGCTGCTCAGGTCCTCGGAGCACCAGGCAGGTCTAGGAATTTCCTCACTTTGTCCTGCAGTAGAATTGACCCCTGGACCCAAGCCTCTCAAGCTCGCTCTGTGTCATAAAAATATAAGCCCAGGTTTTATTATTAGATTCAACGGATAAGCGTCACTCTTTTGAAGTGCCACAGCGTAGCTCGTGCTCCGCACGGGTTCTGCCCCGACCTGTCCTAGGGTTGCTCCAGGGGCAGCATGTGGGGGACAGCGCTCATGGCTGGGTGTGCGCGGAGCTGCCAGGAGCTCATGGCTGCTGGCGAGGTGGCAGGGGGTGGGACCTGAGATGCCGCGTCTCTGACGAGCTTGCAGGTGGTGCTGGGCCCCTGGTCCATGGACCTTGCTGTGCTCTGCTCAGGGAGCCTCTCAGAGCACAGGACCAGGACCCCCGCATAGGCAAATCCTGAACCTTTAGTGTGCAGTCTGTCTTCCTCTTTCACAAGCCATTCGCCAGAGGGAGACCCAGTCCGAGCAGCAGACAGACTTGGGCGAACCCGGCCCACTGGACCCACGAGAGCCCGGGGACTGAACGAGGAACTCTCGACTGGACCGCAGGGACGCCAGCGCAAAACAGTCTAAGAAGTCAGAGATCTACGAACATGGTCATGGCGGTAATTGTAAGCATGTTGTTTTCTTTTCTTTTTTTTTTTTTAAATTTTTTTATTGTTATGTTAATCCCCATACATTACATTAAGCATGTTGTTTTCATCGACAAGAGTGTTACCATTTCAGGTAATAAAAGTAAACACGTTACTTAGTGCTGACTTCACAATTCCTATCTAAAGCAAGTGCTCATGGGAAGGGCAGACCTCTAATGAAATGTTGGTTTATTATAAAGGCAGCTAATTGCTGGTGTTGGAAACACCAGTGTTAGCCGCTCTATTTTAAGTGAATGTAACAGGCTGGCCCCAGTAATTATCGACTCGTGGGACTCACTTCTGTGAAAGTAAAGAGTGCTCAGGTTAAAAGAAAGCTAAACAGGAAACGCACCCGGATTAGAATATAAAATAGTAATTATGCCTTTACTGACGTTCTTAAGGGTAGATTATTTTGGCATAACCTGTTTAAATATGAATTAAGGCAATAAAAATAGCAAATGAGACCATATCAAAATTAAAAGCTTCTGTTCATCAAAGGACACGATCCACAGAATGAAAAGATGACCCGTGGAGTGGGGAAGATGTTTGCAAATCACGTATCTGATGAGGGGCTGATAGCAGAATGCATAATGAGCTCCCACGCTCAGCCACACCAAACAATCTGATTAAAAAACCGATAAGCGATCCGAGCAGACATTTCTCCAAAGATGCGCCAACGGCACAGAAAAGACGTTCACCATCAGAAATGCAAATCAGAGCCCCCAAGGTGCCACCTCACACTCGGTAGGATGGCTGCCCCCGAAACCAAACCAAACCAGAGAACAAGTGAGGTGAGGGCTGGGGAAACTGGAGCCCTCGTCCCTGCGGGGGGGTCGGGGGGGATGTGATCTGGTGCAGCCGCTGCGCGTGGAAAACAGTTTGGGATTCTTTGAGAAGTTAAACACAGAATCGCCACATGATCCAGCAAGTCCACTTCTGGGCACACCCCCAAAGGAAGAGGAAGCAGGGTCTTCATGAGATATCTGCACCCCAGTGTTCAGAGCACCGTTATCCCCAAGAGCTAAAGTGTTCATTGACAGATGAATGGATGAGCGAGATGTGGTCCATGCACACAATGGAAGATGACTCAGCCTGAAAAGGGAAGCAAATTCGGACACCTGTTTCAGCATGGCTGAACCCTGAGGACATCATGCTCTGCAATTAAGCCAGTCACCAGAAGACAAATAGCGTAGGATTCCACTTACATGGGACACGGAGAGTCGTCAGATTCATAGGGACAGAAAGCAGAATTGTGGGCGCCAGGGGCTGGAGAGTCAGTGTTTCATGGGGAAGGTTCAGTTGGGGAGGACGAGAGACTTCTGGAGATGGTGCTTAGTGTGAATGTGCTCAGCGCCACTAAGCTGCACACTTAAAAATTGTTAAGATGGTAAATTTTAGGGGATGTATAACAAATAAAGCCATGAATAAAAGGCATCTTTTATAACGAAGGGGCCCACACAGTCGTGGCTGGAAAAAAGTAAATGGCATTGGTAAATCACGTCCTCCCAGAATTTATATTCCAAAGCCCTAACCCCCAGCCTGACTCATGAGGAGCTGGGATGGTTAGGGTGCAGCCCTGGCCCAGCGGGCCCCCCGTGAGCGGTCTCACCACCACCTGTGAGGAGCCGTGAGATGCACATCTGCAGGCTGGGGAGGGGTCCCGCCTCCACAGAGAGACCGGTGTCTGTGGTGTTCTCATCGCCCAGCCTGAGCCCCTCCGCCCACCCCGGTGTCACTATGTGGGATCGGTCGGGCCCCCCTGCTCCCCGAGATGAGCAGCCAGGGGATGCTGCCTAGTCGCCGGGTCCCGGCCTGGGACACAGGACCTCACGGCGTCTCCCTCTTCTTCCTCTGAATGGTGTTGACAACGTGAAGCCTGGTCTGTGGGGTCGAGGGCTGACCTGCGTTATGCTAATAGAACCAGGGTGCTGTGGCCCTGAGGTCCCGGTGGACACGCTGTCTGCTGGTTCATGGCCACAGCTCTGGGCGTGTGCCCAGAACCGGTTTATCCCAGACGGGCTGAGGAGACGCGGCCGAGCCTGGGTGCAGAAGCAGGTGTGGCCTCTGGTAGAGAAAGAGGGTGTGGACGTCACAGGAGGGGCTGCGGGGCCCTGGGCCTGCGTGACTCCAGACCAAACTTTTCTGTTGTTTACATGAGAAAGAACGGCGCCTTCCCACCCGACCTGTGCTTGAGCTGCTCCTTCAACACTTCGTTTCAGTGGCCTGTGGCTTCCCTGTCGCTGATGTTTAGTGGGACTGGGTCCTGGACTGTCTCTGCCGGCTCACAGTCCCACTGCCTCACGCCCTGGCCAGACCCTGCACGGTCGCACAAACTCTACCTCACTAATCATGCGATAAAAGGGACACGGTATGCAGTGAACATTCTGAAAGTCACAAAGGTGGAGCAAACAAAAACAATTTGCCACAGAACATGGCTGTGGGACGCAGGGCAGGCCCTACAGATCTCGTGTGTCAGTTTCTGTGAATGCCAGCCGTGAGGGTCATTCGTGTCCGTCAGGAGCCCCGGGGCAGGGAGGAGGGCCAGGACCCGCTTCCTGCGCTCATGAGGAGCCCTCGGTGACCTGGCAGCTTCTGTGAGGCCATGCAGAGCGCAGGCGGGTTATCCGTGGGGCTACCCGCTCGAAACCAGAGCAGAAGGGTTTTGTTCAGTTGTTCCTACACTATAAAACCATTCCGCTCCTTGACGCTCACTGGATCTTCACGTGTCATGCATTTGGACGTGGTTTGCTCCTCCGGTGGATCTGAGACTCTGGCCTGGGAGGGGAAGGTGCTCTGGGGGCCCCGGGAGGTCGCGTCACGTGAAGGGACCTACCGCGATGCTCTCCTCGCGCCGGTACACCTTCCAGTTCCTGCTGCTGTCGCTGAACATCAGGAGGTAGCTGGTCACCCAGTCGGAGCTCCCGTACCCGCCCTGCGTGGCCACTGCGGTGACCGACACCCTGTCCCCGAGGTCGAGCTGTAGCCACTGGTCCCTGCTTGACACGCGTGGTATCCAGCCCCCGGCTCCTTGTGGAGGAAAAGGAGACAGGAAGAACACAGTAAGAGTGGGAAATGTTGAAATGCATCTTCAAGGAGCAAAAATGGCACAGGACGTACGCCTCCGTGGCTTCCGGGAAGACTGTGTCCCCGAAGCCCGGGAGTGCGACCTCCTGACCGTGAGCACGGTTACACACAGGGAACAACGCACTGTCTGTGCCCTCCTGCTCCTGGGGCATGGGCTTCGGCTGCTCGGTGTCGGGGGGACACCCCATGGAGCCCGTTGGCCTCCCAACCCGTGTCCTCCGGGCCCCATGCCATGAAGGGATAGACCCAGGCTTGGAGACTGTGGAGGGGTGCAGTCCCAGAGCAACCCCAGCCTTCCTCCCACACGCACAGCAAACACCAACAGTGGACACCAAGTGCTGGTCACCCTGGGATTGCCGAGGTGGGGGCTGGGCGCCCGTAAGCTGGAGGAATCCAGTATCACCAAACCAGTGAGAGGAGAGTAAAACCCAGCCAGAATTACTGAGAAAATCAGGAAACAAATATTCATAAGAAGTAATTGAAGAACAGCCCTACCTCCTAAAAACAACCATGAAACAAAAGGAAACCATGGAAAATAAAACTCTTACAAGCCTTTGAGGGTCTGAAATACCACCTTGACTCACAAGTTCGGAACTGAGAACAGCAATGGGCCAAACACGGAGTTATGAGGAAAAAATTGATTGAACACAGGAAGCAAATGGGGAAAAAGACAAAATTATCTTTAAAATAAAGAGTAAATACCATGACTATTAGAATGGCCCAAATCCAGAACCCCAACAGCCCCCAGTGCTAATGCGGACTAGGCGCAGTACTCAATGTGGGCGGGGGGTGCGGGGGGGGGGGGGGGGGGGGGGCGCGGGTGGGAAGACAACCTGGCGGTTTCTCATAAACACACTTTTACCATAGGATCCAGGAATTGCCATCCTTGGTATTTACCCAAATATTGTACACTTCGTTTGTAACTGACAAACAGTGGAAGCAAACAGGATGCCCTTCAGTGAGTGGATGGATGAATAAACTGGGGTCCATCCAGACAGTGGAATGTTATTCTGTGCTAAAAAGGAATGAGCTATCAAGCCACAAAAAGACATGGAGGAAACTTAAATGCACTTACAAAAAATTTTTTTTATTGTTATGTTAATCACCATACATTACATCATTAGTTTTTGATGTAGTGTTCCATGATTCATTGTTTGTGCATAACACCCAGTGCTCCACGCAGAACGTGCCCTCTTTAATACCCATCACCAGGCTAACCCATCCTCCCACCCCCCTCCCCTCTAGAACCCTCAGTTTGTTTTTCAGAGTCCATCGTCTCTCATGGTTCGTCCTCCCCTCTGATTCCCCCCCTTCATTCTTCCCCTCCTGCTATCTTCTTTTTTTCTTTTTCTTAACATATATTGCATTATTTGTTTCAGAGGTACAGATCTATGATTCAACAGTCTTGCACAATTCACAGCACTCACCATAGCACATACCCTCCCCAGTGTCTATCACCCAGCCACCCCATCCCTTCCACCCCTCCCCCCACTCCAGCAACCCTCAGTTTGTTTCCTGAGATTAAGAATTCCTCATATCAGTGAGGTCATATGATACATGTCTTTCTCTGATTGACTTATTTCGCTCAGCATAACACCCTCCAGTTCCATCCATGTCATTGCAAATGGCAAGATCTCATTCCTTTTGATGGCTGCATAATATTCCATTGTATAAATAATGCAATATATCTTAAGAAAGAAAAAAAGAAGAAGAAGAATGTAGCAGGAGGGGAAGAATGAAGGGGGGGGAGAAGAACCATGAGAGACAATGGACTCTGAAAAACAAACTGAGGGTTCTAGAGGGGAGGGGGATGGGAGGATGGGTTAGCCTGGTGATGGGTATTGAGGAGGGCACGTTCTGCATGGAGCACTGGGTGTTATGCACAAACAATGAATCATGGAACACTATATCCAAAACTAATGATGTAATGTATGGGGATTAACATAACAATAAAAAAAATAAAAAAAATTCCATTGTATATATATACCACCTCTTCTTTAGCTATTCATCTGTTGATGGACATCTTGGCTCTTTCCACAGTTTGGCTATTGTGGACATTGCTGCTATAAACATCGGGGTGCACGTACCCCTTTGGATCCCTACATTTGTATCTTTGGGGTAAATACCCAGTAGTGCAATTGCAGGGTCATATGGTAGCTCTATTTTCAACTTTTTGAGGACCCTCCCTACTGTTTTCCAGAGCGGCTGCACCAGCTTGCATTCCCGCCAACAGTGTAGGAGGGTTCCCCTTTCTCTGCATCCCCGCCAACATCTGTTGTTTCCTGACTTGTTAATTTTAGCCATTCTGACTGGTGTGAGGTGGTATCTCATTGAGGTTTTGATTTGGATTTCCCTGACGCCGAGCGATGTTGAGCACTTTTTCATGTGTCTGTTGGCCATTTGGATGTCTTCTTTGGAAAACGTCTGTTCATGTCTTCTGCCCATTTCTTGATTGGATTCTTTGTTCTTTGGGTGTTGAGTTTGATAAGTTCTTTATAGATTTTGGATACTAGCCCTTTATCTGATATGTCATTTGCAAATATCTTCTCCCATTCTGTCAGTTGTCTTTTGGTTTTGTTGACTGTCTCTTTTGCTGTGCAAAAGCTTTTTATCTTGATGAAGTCCCAATAGTTCATTTTTGCCCTTGCTTCCCTTGCCTTTGACGATGTTTCTAGGAAGAAGTTGCTGCAGCTGAGGTCAAAGACATTGCTGCCTGTGTTCTCCTTTGGGATTTTGATGGACTCCTGTCTCACATTTAGGTCTTTCAACCATTTGGAGTCTATTTTTGTGTGTGGTGTAAGGAAGTGGTCCAGTTTCATTCTTCTGCATGTGGCTGTCCAATTTTCCCAACACCATTTGTTGAAGAGACTGTCTTTTTTCCATTGGACATTCTTTCCTGCTTTGTCAAAGATGAGTTGACCATAGAGTTGAGGGTCCATTTCTGGGCTCTCTATTCTGTTCCATTGATCTATGTGTCTGTTTTTGTGCCAGTACCATACTGTCTTAGTGATGACAGCTTTGTAATGGAGTTTGAAGTCTGGAATTGTGATGCCGCCAGCTTTGCTTTTCTTTTTCAACATTCCTCTGGCTATTCGGGGTGTTTTCTGGTTCCATACAAATTTTAGGATTATTTGTTCCATTTCTTTGAAAAAAGTGGATGGTATTTTGATGGGGATTGCATTGAATGTGTAGACTGCTCTAGGTAGCATTGACATCTTCACAATATTTGTTCTTCCAATCCATGAGCATGGAACGTTTTTCCATTTCTTTGTGTCTTCCTCAATTTCTTTCATGAGTATTTTGTTTCATCTTATGGAATCGCTTATCTCTCGAATTCTGCCCTCGTGATCCAGTAGTTGTTTATCTCTCTTTTTCTCAGCTTCTTTATTTTCCATCATTTGGTCCTCTATATCACTGATTCTCTCTTCTGCCTCATTTATCCTAGCAGTTAGTGCCCCCATTTTTGATTGCACCTCATTAATAGCCTTTTTGATTTCGACTTGGTTAGATTTTAGTTCTTTTTTTTCTCCAGAAAGGGTTTCTCTAATAACTTCCATGCTTTTTTCAAGCCCAGCTAGTATCTTTAAAGTGATGATTCTAAACTCTAGATCCAACATCATACTAATGTCCATATTGAGTAGGTCCCTGGCAGTCGGTACTACCTCTTGTTCTTTTTGTTGAGGTGATTTTTTCCGTCTTGTCATTTTGTCCAGAGGAGAATAGATTAATGAGAGAACAAAATGCTAACAGGGTAACAACGTCCCCAGAAAATATACTCTAAACAAATCAGAAAAGACCTGAAGCCGGGGGTAAAGAAAGGGAAAGAAAGAAAAAAGAAAAAAAGAAAAAAGAAAAAGATAAAAACAAACAAAAACAGAACAAAACAAACAAAAAAACAGAATATGATCAAATATGATCAGGCTGGTACATAGATCAGTGCCACACACTAGATTTTGGGTGTATTTTGGTCTGTTAGAAGAAAGTGCCTCCCAAAATTTTAAAGAAAGAAAAACTTATATATGTACAAAAATAAGGGCAGATATGATGAAGGGAGGAAATATGACTGTAAAGATGAAAATTATAAAAAATCTTATAAAAGGAATTGATAAGAAGTTGTTTGAAAAAAGAAAGAAGAGGGTTTAAAAAAAAAGAAAAAAAAAGGGAGAGAATGTGATCAGGCAGGAGAGTAGAACAAAACCATACACTAGAGATTTAGGGTATATTTTGATCTGTTAGAAGAAACTATCTCAAAATTTTAAAGAGACAACAACTTATATATATATGTCAAAAATAAGGGTAACTACTATGAAGGGATAGAATATGACTCTAAAAATGAAAAATAAAAATGTTTTTTAAAAAAGGGATTGATAAGATGTTGGTTGAAAAAGGGAAAAAGAAAAATTCAAAAAAAAAAAGACAGTTAAAAAAAATTGACTTTGAAAGACTACAGAATCATGGTAAAAAAGCCACGGATTCTCTGTGCAGTATTCCCCTAGTGCTGGAGTTCTGCCGTTCTCATTGATCGGTAAACCTGGTCTTGGCTGGCTGTTCTCGCTGACCTTCTGGGGGAGGGGCCTGTTGCCGTGGTTCCCAAATGTCTTTGCCGGAGGCGGAATTGCCCCGCCCTTGCCGGTCCGGGCTAAGTCATCTGCTCGGGTTTGCTCTCCGGAGCTTTTGTTCCCTGCAAGCTTTCCGTACAGCTTTGGAGGTGGAGAGTGAAAATGGTGGCCTCCCAGTCTCCGCCCCGGAGGAGCCGAGAACTCGGGGTCCCGCTCCTCAGTGCGCCCCCAGAGAAAAGCCGTCAGTCACTCCCGTGTCCCCGGTCTCCGGCCGCACTCTGCGCTCACCCGGCCTGTGACCGCGCCTTTCTATCTGGCACCCGACCCCGGGTGGAGTCTCCAAACCCAGCAGATCCCCGTGGTGCGCTCCCACACCTCTCCTCCCCGGGGGAAGAAGGTGAGTCTCCCCGGATCTGCCGCTTGTTGGGTCCCTGCTGGAGGAGCAGTGGCCCGACTGTGCCGCGGATCACGGTTTATAGCAGCCCCGAGCTGAGAGCCCGCGCCTGGGCTCCGTCTCTGCAGCCGGCTTCCCTGCTCCGATCCCTGGGAGCTCTGCCGCACTCAGGCACCCCCGGTCTTTCTGTGACCCCGAGGGTCCTGAGACCACACTGTCCCGAGGGTTCCACCCCACGCTTAGCCACCAGAGTGACGTCCCTCAGCGGAGCAGACTCTAAAGGTTCCGATTTTGTGCTCCGCGGCTCTATCACTTGCCAGAAGCGGCCGACGGAGGCCCCTCCCCCGCCGTCTATCCTCCCGAATATCGCCTCGGATTCACTTCTCCGCACGTCCTACCTTCCAGAAAGTGGTCGCTTTTCTGTTCAGAGAGTTGTTGCTATTCTTTTCCTCGATCTCCTGTTGAGTTTGTAGGTGTTCAGAATGGTTTGATCCCTATCCAGCTGAATTCCTGAGACCAGACGAAATCCAGGTCTCCTACTCCTCCGCCATCTTGCTCCGCCCCCCTTAAATGCATTTTACTAAGTGAAAGACGTCAGTCTGAAAAGGTTACTCACTGTGTGATCCTAACTCTACAATATTCTGGAAAAGGCAGAACTAGGGAGACAGTAAAAATCAGTGGTTGGCAGGGACTGGGGGTCTGGGGGAGGGTGATCAGGGTCTGGGGGGAGGGTGAGCAGGGTCTGGGGGTCCGGGGGAGGGTGAGCAGGGGCTGGGGGTCCAGGGAGGGTGAGCAGGGGCTGGGGGTCCGGGGAGGGTGAGCAGGGGCTGGGGGTCCGGGGACGGTGAGCAGGAGCGGGGGGTCCGGGGGAGGGTGAGCAGGGGCTGGGGGCCCGGGGGAGGGTGAGCAGGAGCGGGAGGTCCGGGGGAGGGTGAGCAGGGGCCGGGGGCCCGGGGGAGGGTGAGCAGGGTCTGGGGGAGGGTGAGCACAGAGGTATTTAGGTCAGTGAAACACTGTGTATGCTGTGTTATGGTGGATACAAATGTATTTGGTAAAACCCACAGTGCACAACACCAAGGATGAGCCCGACGCGGACTCTGGGCTCTGGGTAACAGCGGTGCATCAGGGTGGGCTCATCGAGTAGCACTCCTGTGCTACTGGGAGGTGTTCATCGTCGGGACTCCGCATGTGGGTGGCAGTAGGAGGGTGCAGTGCGTGGGGGCTCTCAGTCCTTCCCCCTCCGTGTTACTGCAAACCCAAAACTGTTCTAAAATCAGTCTGCTAGTTAAAGAGAGAATAAATTGTACAGTGTCCAGGGGAGAATAGACTGAGATGGAAAGGTAGTAAAGGACATCACAGAAGGCGGCGAACATCCAAGGGCACAAAAATGATCAAATGAATAAAGGATCAGAGAAGAAGTGGTGGTCAGTGGAAGCAGGCAAAGCGGGAACAGTGTTCAGAGAGCCGAGTCCCGGGGAGAGACACAAACCAATGCAGGAGGATTCGTGTGGCAAATGCAACCTAACAAAACCTTTTCAGAGAGAAAGGACCGTGAGAGTCTCTGCAGAGCCCGACAATGACAACAATTGGATCTTGAGCAAAAATCCAGAAATAGACCCAAAGACATGTGAGAATTCAGTGTGACAAAGGCGGGGTCTCCAAGTTCTGGGGTGAGGACGGACGCCTTCCTAAGTGGCCCTGAGACAGCAGGGCAGCCCATGGGAAGGTGGTAAAGTTAAATCCGTATTCTACACTGCACGGCGTGAATGCCTCATGGGTCAGGGGTTCGGTGTGGACGTGCAACCACACAGACGCTGGATGAAAGGGGACACATTCCTCTCCGCCACGGTGCAGAGAAAGCTTTTCTCACTGTGACTCACAATCCAGAGGCCATACAAGAAAGACTGGTACACCTGCCTACTACAGTCTTTTTAAATGCATCACAAAAACAGAAACCAACCGCAGAACAAGTCAAGAAACAGCTGCTGAACAGAGAAAATGCCAACTGACGTACCAGCCATGTGGGCGCATAGGAGAGCAGGTGAGTCAAGTGTGGGCCTGTGGAAGGATGTGGATGGATCCCCAGGACCCACGTCACGTGGACAAGCCCCGTGGCATCTACTCAACAGGGAAGAAGGACGGGGGATGCGTGCTGACATCTGTCCTTCATGCAGATTAACAGGGAGGGGGTAGGCTGTGCTGGGGCTGGGGAGGGGACAGGTGTGTGGGGGTAGGCTGTGCTAGGAGCTGGGGAGGGGACAGGTGTGTGGGGGTAGGCTGTGCTGGGGCTGGGGAGGGGACAGGTGTGTGGGGGTAGGCTGTGCTAGGGGCTGGGGAGGGGACAGGTGTGTGGGGGTAGGCCGTGCTGGGGCTGGGGAGGGGACAGGTGTGTGGGGGAGGCCGTGCTGGGCCTGGGGAGGGGACAGGTGTGTGGGGGAGGCCGTGCTGGGCCTGGGGAGGGGACAGGTGTGTGGTGCTGGGTTCTTAGCATCAACAATGAAAGCCACTATTTGTGAATAAATTACGTGTTTTCAGGATGTTCTACAGATACATCTCAGTAGATTTTTTACCACACTACTGGCAAGAAAAAAAAAAAACAAGAAACAGACGAGAGAAACAAGGATTCTCCTTCAGGGAGCATTCTGGTGAGTTGTACCCAGAGGCAAACACTCTCTGCTTGCAAAAGGGGCAGAAAGAGGGACAGCCCCTCCGGTTTCCAGGGAGCTGGTGCCTCCTGATCAAGGCAGCTGCCCTGTGGACAAGGGTCCCTCTGCAAAGGAAGCCCGGGTGATGTGGTCATTTGAAACCTACATCAGTGGCAGGGACTTGGGGATACAGCAAGGGTTTTGTTTGGGTCCACAAGGTGTGTTCGTGTCCCCAGGGACACCACGGGAGCACTTGGCCAGCTAGCCACCACCGTGGCTCTTCCGAAGGACAGGGCACACATCTTTCCTACAAGCACTGAAGACCAAATCCTAAGCAACACATGGGAGAGGGGAGTTTGCACTGTGACACCCACTCAGGTCTTCTTTTGTTCTTATTTTGCAAATTCCATACGTACTCTTTTTTTGGAAACATGTATTAACAACAGTACAATATGATTTCATTAATAGTTTGCATTAGAAATATGATACCAATGACCCACAAACCTACAGGCAGTTCAGAAATGCGGCGGTGTCTCCTTATGACTAACTGCCCTGTGCTGCGTCGAGTCTCGTGCTGAATTCATTATATTTCCTAATTCCAGACAGAATCATCATCAATCCCCAACCCAAGTAATAGAACAAAGAAAGGTAGGTGCTCAGACCGTTCCTTAGAGTAGAAAACTGTCCCTTCATCTCAGATCCCCTCCCCTATCTCCTGATAACTGGGAGGGACACACACCACGTCCCTGCCACCCACCCAGACCAGCTGCAGGAGGACCCATCCCGAGGCTCAGGACTTGGCCAACATTTCCAAGAAGAATGTGGCTGGGCACTCAGGAGACCGAAATTCTAATAAGAGCGGCTCTTTACACGTTTGACAAACAAGTTCCTTGCAAGACACATGTACTACGGATAATTCTCCAAGCCCTTGACTTGGCTTTCCTTTTTGTGAGTGGTGGCCATCAAAGAGAAAAGTTTTAATTTTGATGAAGTCCAAGTAATGATTGCTCCTTTCTGTCCTGTTTTAGAAATCACTGTCTACCCCAAGTTCATAGGATGCTCTTCTGCTTCCTCCTGGAAGTTAAGTGTCTCTAGTCTGTTTTGTTTGGGACTTTCTCCAGAAGATACAAAGAACTCTTACAACTCAGAAATAATAAAGACAAAAACCTAATACATTAGGTCCCCTCCCATGCACACAAACTTCTAAACGGGCGTCCAGGTCAGCTTAATTTCTGGTGTCAACCACTGGAGGTAATCCCACGGTCCATCCACGGCCGAATGGATAAACAAACTGTGGTTGATCTACTCAAGCTGATAAGACACCACAGCAGAAAGGCCCGAGTTCTCGGTCCCCAGGTCGATGCGGGTGAATCTGTCACCGTCCTGAGTTGACAGAAGACCAGCTGGCCTGGAATGCTAGCACCTGCACTGTGCGCTGTTGGCGGGGGACTCGGGCACTGACTGGGGGCAGAGTGGGATTCTACCCCAGAGTGGGGTTCGGCTGCCGGCCGAACCCACTGAAAAGTGCATGTGAGCATGCGCGTGGTGAGGAGGTCGGGGCAGGTTGCTCATCTAAGACTGCTCTTCCTACTGTGTGCATCTGCAGGAGAGATGTCGAGGCCGTCAGTGGGCGGCCTGAGGGGATGAGCAGCTCAGGGAACCACGCCATTGTCCCCACACACAGGCACAAACCAGCGCCTGCCCGGGAACGCCCTGGTTAGCAGTGGACACACCCAGGTCGATACAACGCCTCGGGGGGGTTGGGGCTTAGGAGCAGGAGATTCCTCGGTTTAATAAAAAGTCAGTTATTATTTAGGAGGCGCCTGGGTGGCTCAGTCAGTTAAGCGTCTGCCTTCGGCTCGGGTCGTGATCCCAGGGTCCTGGGATCGAGCCCTGCATCGGGCTCCCTGTTTGGCGGGAAGCCTGCCTCTCCCTCTCCCACTCCCCCTGCTTGTGTTCCCTCTCTTGCTCTCTGTCAAATAAATAAATAAAATCTTAAAAAAAAAAAAGTCAACTGTTTTTTTAACAAAAATTCCAAAATGTTTGATTTGGGCAACTAGGCTTGGTTGTGAAATGGAACCTGTCTGCAGACAATTCCAGACAGAAAGTGGACCCAGTTTCTGGGAGGATCAAGGAGTCTGGGGACCATGAGCAGTGCAAAAGCAAGTCCTCGGACCCACGCCAGGCTGACGATTCTCTGGCCCCTTCCCGACTCCTGGGCAGCCCCCACAAGGGCTGGCACCCGGGCCTCCCCGGAAGGGCATGGCCCCAGCCTTGGAGGACGGGGGACTGTTTGCCCCGCGGTGACTCACGCACCACGTAAGCTCCATTAGAAGTATCTAGATGTGGAAGCCGTCCCCAGAGAATCATGGGCTTGTCTGGTCACACGTGATTAATCCAGGCATCCCTGTGAACCTTTGGTGGGGCGCCCATTCTTCCAAGCAGAGTTCCTCCATGTTTTAGGTGAATTCTCTGTAACAAAGTGATGTGAGCCAGCCCAAGGGAAGCCTGGCTGCTGGGTGGAGAGAGAGTGGTGGAGTCCCTAGAACCAGCTGTGTTTCTGGCCCCCGATGCACACGGCCAAGCCAGCGGACCCTCAGTGGGAGGCACCCAGAGCTAGGGGTCAATGCTCAGGGACCACAGCCACGGCCCAGTGTCCTCACCTGGCCAGCGGCAGCCCTGAGGATGCTCCGTGCATGAGGTCCCTGCAAGGTGCAGCTGGAGGAGGGCACATTCTCACGGGTCTCGCCCTCTGCGTCCTGGACCTGCTCCCTGCTCAGCTCCTGCCCAGCGCTGACCTCGGCTCTGCCCCTGGGGAACCTGCCCGCGATGTTGCGTCTTTGTGCTGTCCCTACACCTGCAAAGCACTGGTGAAGCTCGGCGAGGAGAGGAGGAGAGGCAAGCCAGCAGGCACCTGAGAACCGGCACGGAAGACACGGGGTGTGACTCACGGAGGGAAGGAGAACGTTCACTGCAGTGACGGATAGGCCCTTGGCTGTCTGTCTGGATTTGGGCTGCTGGGAGTCATGCTGCTGTGAACGTCACAAATTTAAACATCTCTAAGGTTGGAGGCCGTCCTGAAACAAAGTTTCATGCCATTGACAGAGGGAAAACGGGGAGTAGAAAAGACGGGGCCACAGAACAGGCAAGGGGGAGGAGGCCTGGGGGGCGGGGGGTACCTCGCCGCCCCCAGGGCCGCTCCCACTCCAGGCTCCACTCTGCCCGCATGTTTTTTGAAGTTGGAATGAGTCATTCTGCCCTTCACAAAACACAGGGTGGTTTCTGACGCCCTTGGGGCCCACAGCCCTTGTGCCCGGTCCTGGGACCCCTGAGCCCCCAGAGGATGCCCTCCCTGAGCGGCCCCCACATGTCCCCCGCATCTCTGCGGGCATTTGTCTTGGAGGGAATTGCAAATTAAATGTAAATGAGAAAGATAGCAGGAAGGAGGGAATCAGCTCCAAGAGAGAGCCGGGAAAAGGGAACAAAGTTCTCGGTGACAAAGGTGCAGAGAAGGTTGAAGGACTGACAACTACGTGGGATTTTAGGCACCTGGAGCACAGTCCCTCCAGGTGGGTACTTTTGCTCCCATTTCGAGTCTACGTACAGGTTAGGACTTAATTTCCACATGGCTTTGGAGCCAGCAACCCAGGCAGTTTGCCTGATGCCAGGACCAAGCCCTGCGCATGGCCCGGGGAGGCCGGCCAGAGGTCAGATGCCCCCTGCGGCCGACGAGAAGGACCCAGGGTGGTGGGGATGCCCCAGCACCTTCTGAATATAAACAGCACACTGAACGTGGGAAATTCTCCCTCTGGTGGCTCATTCTGCCTTCTTCCGGGAGATGAAGAGGGTCACCCGAGAGCCTCTCCGGTGTCGGAGGTTGTCCAGAGCTCGGCCCCTTCATCCTCCTTCCCTGAGAAAACCAGGTGGGTCTGAGCCCCAGGGCCGCCCCTGGGAACTCCCTGCTCTACCCTGTCCTGGAGCCCCAGGCGGAGGGCAGCTCGCAATGCAAGCCCCAGTTTGCATCACATCTTGGAAAACTGCAAAAGGATGCTGCAGTCAGATTTTGTCCAGAAACTGCCCACTGAGCGAGCTTGAGGGGGATTGGCAGGAACACTCATGTCCGTGGAGGTTCGAACATGCGGGGTGGTGTGGATGGCGTTCTGGAAGTGTCCCCGGCAGGTGAGGTGGACCGGGCACTCAACTCCAAGAGCGTTTGCCTCGCTGGCCAGTCTCCACCTCTGGGCTCGGCAATGAGAGGAGGTTCCTACAATCCGAATTCCATACGTGAAACCGGATCTTTAAGGTAATCGACATAGGAGGGCAGTCTCCTCCAGTAAAGGGGTGGGGTCGGCAAAGGGGCGCCCACACTCAGCTCAGCGTTCCGCAGACTCACTTCCTCTTCTTCAGGTGTTTCCAGCCTGCTCCAGGCATCGAGTCTGCTTCCAACAGCCCCATGCCCTGAATCAAAGGTCCAGGTGACTACGGTGGCGGGGTCCCCCACCCCGTTATTCCACGGAGCCTTGGAAACACTTGTTTGTGCTTTGGTGGGACATGAAGTATGTCCTGACGTGAGACCGTGTTAGGAAATCTCACGTGCTGGTGCGTCTTTGCACCATAACCTCATGATTCTAAGAAACCTATTGTCTTATTCTCAATATCACAATATTTGCCCCCAGACTGACAAATTCAGGCCCCTGTTTGAACCCCTGAGAAAAGCCAGTTGAGAAAAGCTGGTGGAATCACATTATAGGTACGACGCTCTCAGCAGATGTAGGCGGAGTATTTTATTTTTCTAGGACTCTGGTTTTCCACCTTGAGCCCCAGTTCCGTCAGATGGGGAAGTGAGATCTAGTCTCCTAGAGGAGACTGGGCACGTCAGGTTCAGAAGCCGTCCCCCGCCATGGGGCCAGCCCCCTGCACCCACCCCAGGGCCCGGGCCGCGTCCAGCTGTGAGGACTTGAGTGGGCCCCGGGGCTGGGTGCGTGATTACCCCGGATGCCCTCCCGCCACATAGCCCTCTTTGTGGGGATCGCCGACAGCTGCAGGGTGTCTGTGCCCAGTGATACGCACGACGTCTCAGGAGACGGGCTCTGCCCAAAGCAGTCAGGACACTGACCACAAGAAGCAGAGCTTCTGTTCCTGCCTTTCCCACAACTCAATACGCAGGCAGAATACTTGCAGCTTGAGAGCCGGAGGCCCACAGACACCTGCGTGCGGGACTTCTGGGGACTGGCCACGGGAAGCCTCTGTGTTGGGGGAGCAGGACTTGGAGGTGAGTGTGGAGAGATGTGATGCCTTCTCTGCTCAGCGCATGGGAGGGCTGGTGCCCGCCCCACACACCTGTAAGCAACACCTGCTCACACTCCACGAGCAAACAGGTGCACCCTCCTTTACTCGCCCTCGGCGACCACACCGTGTCCAGCTGCGCCCTCTAGAAGTGGTTTTCCCAATCACTCGTCCTTTGCTGTGCACAGAGGGCCGACTTTCCTGCAGGCTGGGAAGTACCAGCCTCGAATGACACCTTCAAAGTTCTAATTTCTTCTTCACCAAGTTCATGCTGCAAAACGTTGTATTGTGCTTCTTCTGGGAAAAGTTGAAGTGCTTCCCCAGAATTCTGCTTGCTGATGTCAGGCAGCCTGGTGGCACTGTGTGGTCTGTGGCGGAAGACAGACGTCTGGCCGGGGCCGGGGTGCAGAGCCCTGCGGGTTTCCAGCTGGAGATGCTCCTTCCGTGTCCTTCCCTTCAGCTGCTCTGTGCTTCAGCTCTGTGCCATGGATCAATAAAACGTGTGAACCACTGCTGCATTGTCATGATCCAGGGGTTTGATGGGACGCAGCACAACAGGAGACATCTGGAAGCACAAACAGCCGCACCAGGAGCCGAAGCTGCGTCCCCAGACCACTCTGCTCTGTTAGCCAGACCCTGACCCAGCTGAGGGGTCATTCCCTGTTTTATTGGCGAGCCCTGTGCCACGGCCCGCGGGGGCCGCCTTTGAGAACCACTGTCCCGAAGAGCAGGGGTCCATCTGCGTCTTCTCCTCCGTGTCTGTTTGAATGAGGAGAACAGCCGAAGAGAAAGACGTGTCGTCAGCCTGTAAGATAATCTAGGTAAGAAAGAATTAAGGATGAAAATGAAAACAGTGCCCACAGAGGAGGGAGGCTGGGACCGAGGAGGGGTCCCCAGGCCAGGCAGGGACCCTCACTTGCAGACTTGCTGGCCTTTCCTCGTGGGCGCTTGGCCAGAGGCACCTCCAGTGGTGGTGGGAATGTGGGCAGGGTGCCTGCCAGTGTTCACTGAGTTCTGACCCCTGGGAGGCATGGATGGAGGGTCCGGGGGCTCTTGGGGAGGACCCCCAGATTTCTGATTTCCCAGTGACTGGAAGTCGATGCTGGTCAGTTAGAAGATGGTGAGTCTGGCCTTGCACACAAATTATAATGCACCCGACAACCCGGGAGGGGTCAGGAATCAGCTCCCCAGGTGTCACGTGACTCTCCTGTGCCTCAGTTTCCCCCGTGACTTTATGCCTGGCCCAGGTTTGCTTAGAGGATTGGAACGTTTCCTGCACTCTAAAACTCGTAAGATGAATGCCGGGTGTTAACACGGACACGGCTGCATCTTCATCCAGGCCCCCATCGCGGCGGGGTGGAACGCTTGTGGTGTGTGTGCTGGTCTCCTGGGTCTTGGTCTGACATCCTGGCATTGTCGGTGTTGCAGAGTTCCCCTGCAGCGTTTGCAAATTCCTTCTGCTCCCCTTGGGGAGAGTGTCTGCCCTTCATCTCCTACCCTCCCTGACCCCCTGCCTCCCCTGGGGTGCTCTACCCTGTTGTGAATCCACTTTGCGGTCCGAAGACAGGAGAGTGACAAGCTGCGAAGCACAGGGTGAATGACGCTGTGGGGGATGGAGGCTGGTCCTTGCTGGAGGCCCCTGTGTCCCTGCAGCATCTTGAATGTCCCATCACCTACTGGAAGGCCAGCAGATGCTCACCAGACACCCGTGCATATAGAGAGACGGTCCCTTCTGCAGCCGTGTGTGGTCACGGTTCACCTTCCCATAGATCAGACGGCCACGGACACTCAGGGAGCATTCACCCTGCCTGGCCTCCACTCCCTGCACACCCCTGCCCTAAGGCCCCCTGTTCTCCATCTGGAGGCCTGGGCACGGCAGGAAAGGGCAGATCTTCTGATGCATTTGCTCTGTGGTGACCATCCACTGCCCAGCTTTCTGGTCACAGCCTCTGAGCCCCCTGTCCCCATATCTCCTCACTGGCTGCTCCCAAGAACTGGGGGACAGGGACGGCCTTGCTCTCCTCCACAAACCAGAATCCAGAGAAGTCATCTTCGTATTTGCAGAGGCAGAGACATTAGGATCCCAGCCTTGTCCCTGGGACATGTCAGCACCCAGAGGCCCTCAGGGAGCCCTGGCACACTGGGCAGTGGCCCCAGCTCTGGCTCCTGGACCCTGCTCCACACCGGATCCTCCTGCCCTCCTGCCCCCTGCTGTCACGCACCTCAGACAGGAGGGTCTGAGCCTCTGCCTGTTCCGTCGCTCTGCGGTGAGCCGAGGGCCCCTCCTGGGGCAAACACCCCTCCCCGGGAAGGACACAGTTGGACAGTGGAGCTTACAACCCTCTCTCCCTCTGTTCCGGAGAATTGGCTGCACATTCAGGAACCCCCTGCTGACGGTTGTCCCCTGGCTGTCTCCAGGGTATGGGGTCTCGACCCCTCAGAAAGCTGAGGCATTGACAGTCTCCTGCCCTCAGAGGCAAGCTGGACGAGCTGGACACTGGCCGAGATGGTAAGAGGATGGGAGCTCAGTGCTCCCGACAAGGCAGGGTGCGGGGAGCTGTGGCATCCGGTGGGACGTGGTGGACCCCACCCATTGTGCCCTGTAGCTGCAGGTGTCTCTGTTAGAGGACAGGGGACACAGACAGCCGAGGCCCCGCTCGTCTGTAAAGGCACATCGGCCCCAGTGACGCCCACCGTCCTTCCGATCTCTGATGGCCCTGGGCAAGGCTTCACGCGCACACCCTGCTGTTTCAGACCTCCCAGCGAGCTGGAAGGCACCAAAGAGAACAGGGCATCACGTGTGTGTGTCACTGCACACGGGCTTCCACATCTTCCAAACGGCAAAGCCCGTGTGGAAATGAAGTCAGTGGGCACAGACGGGAAGGCGGCAGGAAGGAGGAATCAGAGAAGCCGCAGGAAGAGGTGCACAGACAGGGGCCTCTGGCTCCTCACCAGCCCTGCTGACCAGCTGGAGACCACGGCATTTTCATAAGTGAGTTGTGAGCGGGAATCTGTCTTTGGCCGAGGCTGGGACCCAGCTTCACACACAGCGGAATGGCTGGGTTCTTGTCAGCTCTCCGTCCGTCAGGCACTGAGCAGGGATGGGCCAGGACAAGGAGACGAAGAGATCAGGGAGTTCATGGGAGATGGAACAATGCTATCAGTGAACCTGACCCAATTTTCTTTCTAGAACATCCCATCCAGCAAAGCAGAACACAGTTCCTTCCAACTGCACACAGAGCGTTTACAAGGTAGACTATACTGTGTCCATAAAATTTCAAGTCCATTTCAATGATCGTAAAAGAACTCAAATCATGCAGAGTATGTTCTCATCCAAAATGAAGTTACAGGGGCGCCTGGGTGGCCTGTGAGGTGTCTGACTCCTGGTTTCGGCTCAGGTCATGGTCTCAGGGTTGTGAGATCGAGCCCTGTGCTGGGCGTGGAGCCTGCTTAAGATTCTCTCTCTCCCTCTCCCTCTGCCCCCCCCTTAAAAAAATAAATGAAATAAATAAATAGCAGAATGAAGTTGTAAATCTGTAACAGAAGAATATCTGCAAAATACTGAAATATTTGGAAACTAAATAACATACTTCTAAATAACCCAAGTCAAAAGGGAGATCAAATGGAAAATTAGAAGGTTTTTGACTGAATAAAAGTGAAAACACAACTTATCAGAACTTGTGGATGCCACTGATGCACGAACTGGGAGGGGGGATTGGGAAGACATAGTAATGTCAGAAGGGAGACTTCTCAAATCACTGAGCTTAGCCTCCAGACCTAAAGAAGCCAGAAAAAGGAAACATAAACCCACCGACTTAGACAGAAGTAAGGGCATAATAGAGATCAAATGGAAGTTATTAAAGAGAAAACAGAAAATCAATGAAGAAAAATAAATAAAACCAAAAGTTATTCCTTAGATCTATAAAATTGATAAGCTTCTACTTAGAGTAATCAGGAACAAATAGAGGATCCGTTATTTACCAGTATCAGGAATGAGAGTGGGCATCCCTACTGGCATCAAAGGGGAATAAGGAAACGTTATGAAAAACTTTATTCCAGTCAATTTATTTTTAGATTTATTTAGACAACATGGACAATTTCCCTGAAAGACAGAAACTACTAAATTTCATTCCAGAAGAAATAGGTAACTCAAACCACCCTAATACCCACTAAAGAAACTGAATTTGCATTTTAAAATTTCCCTCAAAGAAAATTCCAGGTCCAAGGATTTTACAAATAAGATATATCAAAAATTTATGCAAGAACTAAAATCAGTTCCACACAAACTCTCTAGGAAGTGGAGGAAATACTTCCCAACGAATTCCATGAGGCTGGCAACATCCTGATAACAAAACAGTACAATGGTTTAACAGAAAAAAGATACCTATCTATTTTAGGAATATAGATGCAAACATTTTTAACAAAATGTTAGCATATAAAATCCAACAATCTATGAAAAGGTTAATACATCAGAACCAGGCATGACTTATCCCAGGAATGCAGTGTTGGCTTAACATTAGAAATTCAATTGATGTGATTCAGCATATGAACATTTTTAGTATGTTCATACTAAAAGCATATGAACATTTTAGTTCATTTAGAACATTTTAGTTTAGTATGAACATACTAAAAATGTTCATATGCAAAACTATACAATCATCAAAATAAATGCAAAAAAGCCAACATTCATTCCTGATTGAAAAAGAAGTCTCAACAACCGAAGAACAGAGCATTTATATAAAAACAAAACAAAACAACCTTGCAAGTGCCGTCACATGTAAAGGCGAAAGGCTGAATGCTTCCCTCTGAGATCGGGAACAAGGCAAGGCAGCTTGTTCATGCTGCACCCACTCAAAATCCCAAACGGCATCTAGCCAAGGCAATGCAGCAAGAAGACGAAATCAAAGGAACTGGATCGGGAAGGAAGAAGCAAATGGTTTTATCCACAAATAACATGGTCATCCATGTAAACAGACCTGTAGAACCTAAAATATGGTGGTAGAACAAATATGTGGCTTTAGCAAGTTTTCAGAATATACAATCAAACGAATACACAAAAATCCATTGTATTTCTTTTGCATGACTTGTATGACCCAACCTGATTGTTTATTACAAAATTAAAGTTCTTAAAACTGCACTGAGTAAAGAAAATTAAATAGACCAGTGGAGCAGAAAAAGTCCAGAAGTTGACTCAGTCATACGTGGTAAACTGCTTTTTTACAAAGGTGCAGAAAATTGAGTGGGAAAGGACTGTCTTTTCCAAAAACTGTGCTGGAACAATTGGGTATTTATTTATTTATTTATTTACTTATTTATTCATTTATTTAAAAAAGGTGAGGGGACTTTGTCCCGTTAACATAATTTCTTTTAAAAAATGATGAACTGGTTTTCCTCAAGATAAAAACTTTTACTCTGCAAAAGACATTGTTTAAAGAACAGAAAAACGACAAACACACTGAGAAAAAATATTTGCAACTCCAACCCACATACCTAAGTATAGACAGAACTCTCAGTCCTCAGTAACTACAACCTGAACAAGCCAATGCAATACTAAAAAAATTGACAAAAGTTTTGAACTTTTCCCAAGAAGATAATCACAATAAACCACGAGAAAATGCTCAATGTCATCATTCTCTGGGGGGATAAAATTAGAAACCCTCATATCTGTTAGAACTTCTACCATTCAGCTACTCATCCTGGGGCTCGGGGAGGGTGTGGAGCACCTAGAACTCTCCAGCATGGCTGGTGGAGATGCAAAAGGGCAAAAACCACAGTAGAAAACTCTCTGTCAGTGTCTTAAAATACTGAATATTCACCCATGGCTTAGCCAGCAATAAATACCACTCCTGGGTCTCTGTATGAGAGAAACAGAAATGCATCCACATAAGACCTGTCCAGTAATGCTCAGACAGCTTTATTCTGTGTGCCCAAACCACTGTTCTTCAATTGGAGAGAGGACACACGATTTTTGTTGTATTCACACATAGAGTAGTACCCAGAAATTAAAAGGAAAAAGTAACTGACACACTCCAAAACATGGATTATCTTATGTTGGGCAGAAGGACCCAGATTTACTTGTGTTCTACAACACGACAAATTACCTCAAGGTAACAAAAATAGGGAGGGTGGCTGCCTTGGGGGTGGGGTATGGGGACAGGGCTGGAGGACACTTTTTAGGGTGAGGGTATATTTAATTGCTTTGTTGGTGAGGCAATTATAAGGGTGCATTCATTTGTCAAATTAAAAATATTAATTAAAACAATAATATTGGGGAAAAATAAGTGAAAATCTCAATCTTGGAAACATTGAAATTTACACCTACAGAGTTCTGCATTCTCTTTCTTTAAAGAAAAGAGTCTTCTAAAGTCATTCATAATCTGTAGTCTGTAGGAGCTAAAAAAGAAAAAAGAAAGAAAAAAGGGAACAGTGAAGTGCATTCTCTTTGCAGCCGTAAGAAGGCAGGAATTCAGAACAGACAAAGCTGCAGGACAACACAAACATCTGAAGCACGTTAATGCTGGATGTGGAATCTTGGATATCTTTTCTCTTCGATCCTCAACAATGTGGTTATTTCTTCCACATTAAATGCATCTCAGATTTACAGGAAGAACACTTTTAGTAAGAACTGAAATGTTAAATATGGGGTGGTGGTCATCTAAGCTATTACAGCGACCTTTATTTTTACTTTGAGGATATCTGAAGGGATCTCAGCTTTCGGGCTAACAATGGCTCTGCATGGCTGGAGGAAAAGAGAAATCTCCAGGAAACTTGTATTTTTGGTCCTGGTGGTCAAAATTCTGTCATATTTTCAATAACCTGGTGTTTCTCTTGAAATAAAGTCAACGTGAGGGGTACCCGGGTGGCTCAGATGGTTAAGCGTCTGCCTTCGGCTCAGGTCATGATCTCAGGGTCCTGGGATCGAGCCCCACATCGGGCTCCCTGCTTGGCAGGGAACCTGCTTCTCCCTCTCCCTCTACTGTTCTCCCTGCTTGTGTTCTCTCACTCTCTCTGTCAAATAAATAAATAAAATCTTTAAAAAAAAAAAAAAAGAAAGTCAACGTGTGACTCAAATAAATAAAAATCATCACAGAAACTACTTTTTCCTAATGTTACAAAAGAACAGAGGAATGAAATAAGAACTGAGCTGAACCTGCCAGTAACTGAGGTCCAAGGGGTGAACGGGGGTTTGTGCACATGCCCTGTGTCTCTGGGATGAGCAGGACAGCCCAGGAGCCACTGATCTTTTTTCTCACCTCTTTTGACGACTAAGCACTCAAATGACATGGGAGATAGACTCACCAGCTGAAGCTATGGCACAGAAAAAATACTCCTAACGCACACTCTGTACCTAAATCAGCGATGACTGTGTTTACTAAATAAAATTCCATCCATGTGTTTCAACCGTTGCAAAATCAATGGTATTATGTCAGGTGAAGTAACTCAGAGAAAGACAAACGGAATGGGATTCCACTCAGACGTGGAATCTAAAAAACAAAACAAACAAACCAAACAGAACAGAAAAAGACTGTCAAATACAGAGACGAATCTGGAGTTTCCCAGAGGGAAGGGATGAGGGGTGTGCAAATCGGGGAAGCGAGTGGGGGGTACAAACTTCCAGCTAGAAAGTAAGTCAGACGGGGGGTGCAGGGCACAGCACGGGGAACACAGTCAGTCAGACGGGGGGTGCACAGCACAGGGAACACAG
>NW_022589704.1:205016-261846 GCF_004348235.1 Phoca vitulina | reverse complement strand
CAGTCAGACAGGGGGTGCAGTGCACAGGGAACACAGTCAGTCAGATGGGGGGTGCAGTGCACAGCACAGGGAACACAGTCAGTCAGACGGGGGTGCAGGGCACAGGGGACACAGTCAGTCAGACGGGGTGTGCAGTGCACAGCACAGGGAACACAGCTAATATCGTTACAACTTTGTGTCTTGAGAGGTGGTGGCCACATTTACCCTGGTGATCATTTCACAATGTATATAAATGTGGAATCATTATGTTGTACACCTGAAACTAACATAATATTGTGTATCAACTACACTTCAGTAAAATAACAAAAAATAAATAAATAAGTAATCGGCTGGAGTGTTTACTGCCCACGGAGACAATCCAGAAACCGTAAATGATTTTGCATGAAAAATAAAGACTCAAATTTATACAAATAGTTCTTGCACACTGTTAATGAAGTTTCGAGTAACTCTTATGTGCTACGCTCTACATAAACTATTATATTTTAACTACTTTATAATTGATGTTAATTAAAAATTTTTTTGATATGCCAGACTCTAAAAAAGTCTTACTCTCGTTTATTCACCTTAAATACTAGGTTTTGATGACCTTGAATGTCAGTGTTAATTACATAAAACATTTTCTAAAATTCTGCACAAACTGTTATTTTTCTACCTAAATCTTCCATGTGGTTTTCCACTTTGTTTGAACATTTATTTAGATGCATTATTCCACTGGACTTAGCTAAACCTGAAATCATGGAGTGTGAAGAATGTACATATGGTAATTATACCTTAAAATCTTAAACAACTAGAAAAGTGCCACACTGCATGAAAAATGCTATATTTGAGATTTTGTTCTCAGAAATGTGCATATCAAAACATGGCTCATGGCTCACCCTGTCCAGGGTCTGTCTTCTCTTGCAATATCTCCTATAATTTACTTCTTACCATACGTCAAAGTATATCATCTTCAAAGTTATATTGTCCAAAGTTGTAGATATGTTGTATTTTTTTATGTTATACTATTTTTCTACCAAGTTTTGCTTTAACACATCTATGCAATGAATCAACTTCAGATTTGACCTATACATTTTTAAATGTATAATTTAATATTCCTTAGTATATTCACTAACTGTTCAACCATCAGCCCTACCTGGTAGCTCCGCACCTGCTAGGAGCTGGTCTCTATTCTTTCCTCACCCAACCCCTGGCAACTAGCAAATGTCCTTCTGCCCATGGATTTGCCTATTCTGGATGTGTCCCGTAATTGGAATCTCATTGTGTTTGGAATCTCATCATGTGTACCATATGATTCTTATTTTCTGCATATTATGATGTTTCGTTGGTGTGTTTTTTTAAACCTTTCCTGCTGTGGTGGCACTGCCCCTCTGGTGGGCTAACCAGCGACTAGGGACTGCAGGTGTTGGATAGTGTCTTCGACATGCAAACTAACCACTCAGGGCTGTATCTCTTCTAGCTGGCCTGGGCTCTGAAGGCAACATTCCTCTGCCTTCATCCTCCAGGGCATGTGTCAGAGCCCAGCCATCAAACTAGCCAGTCCTAAGCTGTTCACTGTGCCGTCTTGCCTTTTTGTGGAAACCCTAATAAAGACCATGGCCTGAACTCTCCTAGTTCTTCCTTCTGCTTCCTGACCAAAAGCTGGTGCCCCCGGGGCCCTGGCAGGTGAGCCATGCCTCTTGTTTCCAAGGGAACTGTGAGCAGCTTTAACTTTTCTTTCAATGGCATCGACTTTTATGTCCTCGCTTTGTAACCTTTATAAATGAAGACCCAGCACAAAACACTTATAGGATGTGATTTTTTTTTCCCTTAGGAATGACTAATTTGTAATTTATTCACGTATAATAAACATGCAGTGTTGTATTCGTTTCTGGTGTATACAGCATAGTGATTCAACAATCGTGAAGAGGACTCGGTGTTCATCACGGTAGATGTGGTCTAATCCCTGTCCCCCCACTGCCCCTCTTGCAACCACCAGTTTGTTCTCTGTATTTAAGAGTCTTTTTTTGTCTTCGTTTGTTCATTTGCTTTGTTTTTTAAATTCCACATATGAGTGAAATCATAAGGTATTTGTCTTTCTCTGACTTATTTCTCTTAGCATTATACACTCTAGCTCCAACCTCGTCGTTGCAAATAGGACAGGACCTTCTGTGATTGGATCTTTCACTGGGTGTCATGCGTATAATGTCTGTCCACGGTATGCCGTGGGCCATGGATCATTGCTGAATAATATTCCATTGTATGAAACTACCATACCCTGTTTATGTATTCATCAGTTGGTGGACATTTGGGCTGCTTCCTCTTTATTGTGGTCATGAATAATGGTGCTGTGGATCACTGTGCACTAGCTTTTGCACCAACATCATCCTCACCTGGGTCTACACCCGGGGGGGGCTGCAAGTCGTACGGTGATGTAGCTTCCTGAGGAGCCGCCAAATTATCTCAGCAGTGCCTCATGCCCACCAGCCGTGGGGAGGGTGCTGGTCCTCCATGGTCTCTCCAGCCTGCCACTTTCCTTTCTTCGGACAACAGCCACCTTCATGGTGTGACGTGGATTTTCATGTGGCTAACGGCTAATGATGTCGAGCATCTTTTCATGTGCTTATTGGTCATTTGTATATCTTCGTTGGAGAAAGGCTTTTCAAATAATTTGTCTATTTTTAGATTGGGTTTCTTGCTTTTTTTTTTTATGGTTGAGTTGTAAGAGTTCTCTATAGACTCTAGATTGGCAAGTACTTTATCAGATCTATAATTTACAAATATTTCCCCCATACTGTGGGTTTTCTTGTCCCTTTCTTAATGGTGTATTTCAAAGTAAAGCATTTTTAATTTTGAAGAAATCCAACTTACCTATTTTTTCTTTTGTCACTTGTGCATTTAGTTTCATATCTATAAAAACATTTCTGAATCCAAGGTTGTGAAAATTTACTAGTATGTTTTTCTCTAAGACTTTCATAGTTTTATCACTTACATTAAATCTGTGGTTCATTCTGAGTTACTTTGGATGCATGGTGTGAGGCCAGCTTCATGCTTTCAGCACATTTGTTGAAAAGACTATTCTTTCTACCACTAGCTTTTCTTAGGGCCCCTCCAGAAAGCCAAGTTGAAAGGTTATTTCTGGGAAATAAATTGTATCCCATTGGTCTGCACATCTATCCTTATGACTGTGCACAGTGTCTTAATTGCAGTAACTTTGGAGTCAGTTTTGAAACCAACAAGTGTGAGTCCTCCAAATTTATTCTTTTTCAATATTTTTATGGATTTTCTAGATCACTTGCATTTTTAAATGAATTTTAGGATTAGCTTGTCCACTTGTGAGGAAGGGGTGCCTAAGATTTTGGAAGGGATTGAACCCAGTGGAGACTCATTTGAAGAAGCAGCACCATTTAAAAAAATATTAAGCCTTTTGATACATGGACAGGAGCTGTCTTTCCACTTATTTAGGTCTTCTTTAATTTCTTCTAACTGTGCTTTGTATTTTTTATATAAATATAAATCTCACACTTTTTTGGCAAATTTATTGCAAGGGTTTTAATACTTTCTGATGTGGTCATAAATTGAATTCGTTTCTTAATTCCATTTTTGTATATTAATTTCTAAAGTATAGAAATGCAATTGATTTTTGGATAACGGTTTTTGGATATTGATTTTTGGATATTAGTCTTGTGTCTTACAAACTTGCTAAACTCATTTATAATAGTTGTGTGTGTGCAATTGATTTTTGGATATTAATTTTTGGATATTGATCTTGTGTCTTACAAACTTGCTAAGCCCATTTTATAATGTGCATGTGTGTGTGTGTATTCTGAAAGATTTTCTATATACAAGATCATGCCACCTACAAATAGGGATAATTTTACTTCTTTTTTTGTTTGTTTAATTTTTTAAAAAATTTTATTATGTTATGTTAGTCACCATACATCATTAGTTTTTGATGTGGTGATCCACGATCCATTGTTTTTGTATAACACCCAGTGCTCCATGCAGTACGTGCCCTCCTTAATACCCATCACTGGGCTAACCCATCCCCCCCCCAAACCCTCAGTTTGTTTCTCAGAGTCCATAGTCTTTCATGGTTCATCTCTCCCCTGATTCCCCCCTTTCATTTTTCCCTTCCTTCTCCTAGTGTCCTCCATGCTATTCCTTATGTTCCACAAATAAGTGAAACCATATGATAATTGACTTTCTCTGCTTGACTTATTTCACTTAGCATAATCTCTTCTGGTCCCATCCATGTTGATGTAAAAGTTGGGTATTCATCCTTTCTGATGGCTGAGTAATATTCCATTGTATATATGGACCACATCTTCTTTATCCATTCGTCTGTTGAAGGGCAACTCAGCTCTTTCCACAGTTTGGCTATTGCAGAGCTGTGATCACCAAGACAGCATGGTACTGGCACAAAAATGGACATACAGACCAATGGAACAGAATAGAGAACCCAGATGTGGACCCTCAACTCTATGGTCAAATAATCTTTGACAAAGCAGGAAAAAACATGCAATGGAAAAAAGACAGTCTCTTCAATAAATGGTGCTAGGAAAATTGGACAGCCACATGCAGAAGAATGAAACTCGACCATTCTCTAACACGATACACAAAGATAAACTCAAAATGGATGAAAGACCTCAATGTGAGACAGGAATCCATCAAAATCCTAGAGGAGAACAGAAGCAGTAACCTCTTTGACATTGGCCACAGCAACTTCTTTCAAGATACATCTCCAAAGGCCAGTGAAACAAAAGCAAAAATGAACTTTCGGGACTTCATCAAGATAAAAAGCTTCTGCACAGCAAAGGAAACAGTCAACAAAACAAAGAGGCAACCCACAGAATGGGAGAAGATATTTGCAAATGACACTACAAATAAAGGGCTGGTATCCAAGATCTATAAAGAACTGAAACTCAACACCCAAAAATAAAGTGATCAAGTCAAAAAATGGGTAGAAGATATGAAAAGACAATTCTCTGAAGAAGACATACAAATGGCTAATAGACACATGAAAAAATGTTCATCATCATCAGCCATCAAGGAAATTCAAATCAAAAGCACATTGAGATACCACCTTACACCAGTTAGAATGGCAAAAATGGACAGGGAAAGAAACAACAAATGTTGGAGAGGTTGTGGAGAAAGGGGAACCCTCTTACAATGTTGGTGGGAATGCAAGTTGGTACAGCCACTTTGGAAAACAGAGTGGAGGTGCCTCAAAAAATTAAAAATAGAGCTCCCCTATGACCCAGCAATTGCACTCCTGGGTATTTACCCCAAAGACACAGATGTAGTGAAAAGAAGGGCCTTATGCACCCCAATGTTCATAGCAGCAATGTCTGCGATAATTTTTCTTCTTATTGATACCTTTTTATTCTATTTTCTTGCCTACTTTTCCTAGCTAGAACTTCCAGTACAATGTAAATACAATTGGCAAGAACAAACACCCTTATTTTGTACCCAATCTCAGGGGGAAGCATTTCATCTTTTACCGTCAAGTATGATGTGAACTAGTGGCTTTTGTAGATGCCTTTTAAAGGCTGGTGAAGGTTCCTTATATTTCTAGTTTGTTCACTGTTTTTATCATAAAAAAGTGTGGGTCTTTGTTAAGTGCTTTTTTTGCATCTATTGAGATTATCATGTATCTGTTCCTTTATGCTATTAATATGGTATTACATTGATTGATTTTTGGATATTAAACCAACCTTGAATTTCTGGGATAAATCCTACTTGGTCTCGGTGTATACTTCTTTCTATATGTTGCTGGATTCATTTGCTAGTTAGTTTTAAAATTTTTTTGAGATTTTTTTGTCCACTTTCTTAAAAGATACTAGATTGTAGTTTTCTTTTTGTATCAAGGTGACATTGAATTCAGAATGATTTAAGTTTCCCCTTCTTTTCTTTTTTTTTTTTTAAATTTTTTTATTGTTATGTTAATCCCCATACATTCCCCTTCTTTTCTATTTTGTGGGAGAGTTTGTGAAAGCTTGGTGTTAATTCATCTTTAAATGTTTGGTAGGATTCATACATGAATAACTGGGTTCTAAGACTTGCTTTGTGAGAAGTTTATAATTATGACTCCAATCTCTTTACTTGTATTAGGTATATTCAGATTTTCTATTTTTTCTTGAGTCATATATAGGTTTGTCAATTTTATTAAAATTTTCAAAAATCCAACTTTTGACTTTGTTGCTCTTACCTATTGTTTTCTGTTTTCATTTGAATTTCCATTCATTTCTAGTTATTTGCTGAAATGGTCCATCTTTTAATATCTTGAACATGTTAATTATATTTGTTTTATAGACTATGTCTTATAATTTTATTATTATTAATAAAGCTCTGTTTTCTGGGGCGCCTGGGTGGCTCAGTCGGTTAAGCGTCTGCCTTCAGCTCAGGTCATGATCCCAGGGTCCTGGGATCGAGTCCCACATGGGCTCCCTGCTCGGCGGGGAGCCTGCTTCTCCCTCTCCTGCTCCCCCTGCTTGTGTTCCCTCTCTCGCTGTCTCTCTGTCAAATAAATAAATAAAATCTTAAAAAAAAAAAAAAAAAAAAAAAAAAAATAAAGCTCTGTTTTCTTTCTTTGGTTTTCAGTCAAATCTTATTACGAGCCCTTTTTTCCATTTCTAAACTAGATAGTTTTATTTTTAAAATGTAAAAATACTATTAGGTTCTGGATGATTTACTTTCTTCCAGAGTTAATTTACTCTTGCTTCTCAAAGCAGTGGCAGCTCAGTCCAATCATGGGTTGGGCTTTTTTCGCAATGAACACGGGTCTTTCTGGTTCGGCCCAAAGTCTGTGGTGTGTTCAAGGGCCCCTCCTCCTTGTTGGCCCCTGAGTCCCACTTTGGGGCAGCATCCCACCAAGGCGGGGAGGTCCTCCGCAGCCTCTCAGCCTGTCGCTGTGGCTTTCACTTCAGAAAAAGCCGTCAGCACAGTGGCCGCAGAGACAGGCTTTCCCTCTCCTGATCCCGGCCCCACGGCCTGGAAACTCTCCAGTATCTTCAAACACTTAAACAAACATTCTGTCTAGGCTTTCTGGTAATGTTTGGTGGCAGAAATGTCTGAAATGCCCTTGGCAGCATTGGTGGAAGCCACTGATTTGGGAAAGAAATGCAAGTGTTTCACGGACGCCAGTCACCGTTGTGGCTCGCTGGGATCTGCATGCATAGCATCCTTCAGGCTGGCCTCCCCACCATGACAGCTCAACCACAGCTTCCGTGGCACCACATGCCTAGGGCACAAATCCAAACGTCTTTCTGTGAAAGCGGCTGAGTGAACTGGGGACCGTGGTCAAGTGGAGAACGTACCCCCATATCGGATTCCCCCAGCCCTGGCCACGTGACACCCAAGGACCATGGAGCTACCCCGTTCCAGATTTGTCTCTGGGGACTTGAAACCCGTCCACATGTCCGTGCTGTCCCGTCTGCGGTCAGCACTCCTGGCTGTGGTGTCCCCGCCTGGGTGTCAGGTCCAGCCTCCAACAGGCACAGACCTGTCATGACTTTCTCAGGGAACTGCTTCCTGTGGTAAAATAAATCTGAACTGAACGGGAGCATCTCCTTGCCCCTTTCATGAGCATTTTTGCAGACCGTTTTAAAAAAATTTCTCCGTTAAATTTAGTTCACACTTAGTTGAAATTGCCGTTCTGTTTGCATATAATGTAGAGGGAGCGTTGAATTGGATCTGTCAGGTGGTTCCTTGACTGATGAATGATCTAGAACGTCTTGAACACGTCCCAGGATGTTCCCGAGAGGCTCAGGCCTCAGGGCTGGGACGGGAGGCGGCTGCCCCACAGCCTGTCGGCACATGCGAGGCTGATGGCTGCCGGCACAGCCCTAGTGGACCTCCCACCACTGGCCCACAGGTGGGGTCTCCAGGCCAGAGCTGGCTGGGGACTTGCCCTGGGGTCACCTCCGTCAACAGTGCTCGCAATGCTCGCTGCTGCCTTCCTGTGTCCTGGGCAGAGGGGCATCTTTCTCTGCATCCATCTCCCCCCAGAGACCCCTCAGCGGGTCGGGGCCTGGACAGATGCCCTTTTCAGTAGGTAAGAGATTTGGAGGAAACCTCTTGCTGGTGCTCTCATTTCCTTTGTCATTCCTGCACCCGAGTGCCTGGTTGGGTTGCTGCGTGGGCAACCCCTTGCTGACCCTGTGGATGCCTCATCTCCGGCCTGAGATTACCTCACAATTCAGCAGCACTGACGGGAAAGGACCAATAGGCTTCGCTTCCAGAAGCATCACAGTTCATGATACAGCGCAGGGAAATGGTGAATGGAGGAGGAGACACTAGGAGCTGTGGGAGCGACGCAGGTGCCTCCCGGGAGCACTGTTACAGCCGACTGACCCTCTGCTGGGGAATCCTGGATTATTCCTTCGGAGCTACGGGGAACCGAACTCCCTCGACCGAGGGAAAGACGGCAGCGTGACCTGCACAGGGAGGCTTGGCCTGCCCACAACTCGGGGAGCCTGGACTCCTCCCCCGGGAGATGGGACACGACTGTCCCAGGGCCTTGGTGCCCCTCACGTGGGGTGTCCCACATCACCTACCTCCTCCCCCCCGACACAGAACAAAAAGCAGTGAGTGGTCTGGTTAGAAACAGCCTGTTTTCTGCCTGCTCCCAGACCTGCAGTGGGAAGACCTCATGTTTTATGGGCTTCTGACTCTGAGAAATTTATTTGTTGGTGTATTCATTTGTGTTTGTTTATTCATGTTCAGATTGCCTGCATAACCATCCTTCAGGGCCTGATCCAAATCAAATGAGAAATGTTGAAACAATAGACGCTCCACAGAGCCTTCAATAACTCACTCAGTTTGCAATTCCCCTGTGAATGCTGCAGGCCATCCGTGGGGAGAAAAAAGTAAAACCCAATCAAAAACAATGAATTAGCAAGTAAAAGATAATTAAGATGGGCTGTTTTAAGCTTAATTAACATGCAAATAAAATTCATTAAAGTTGATATCTTGCTTCACTATGAGCTGTAGGAAAACAGTGGATTAAAATGATTTTCACTCATGGAAAATCCCGGGGCTCGCATGCCCAGGTGGGAAATGTGATTCTAACCAACAAATGGAGAGTGTGCTCACTTGTCATTTGCTAAACACGTGCACAGACTGAAGATAAATTTAGTGATTTATAAATGGTGTCTCTATTCTTTGTGAAAACTTTGAAAGAAACTAATTGAAATATAGACTTTTCTGTATTATTTTCAAAAGAAAAACCTTATGCTTCTCTTAAACTGGGAACGATGACTAGGATTCAAGTGAGAACGAGCAGTGGATTTTTCTAAAACATCTCTTCTTTTATTGCATTTTATTGGCATGAAGATCCCTCCCCTCCTTTTTACTGTGACAGTTTTGGGTGAATCCAGCTCATCCTGGAGAAGAGCCTGCAAAGGAATCTAATCCTGTCTTTGTGTTTCAAGATAATGATAATCTGCGTGCAGAGATGTTTGACACTCAGACGTAATGGAGCTCAAATAAATATCATTTGGAGAAAGGAAAAGGCTGAGAGATTAAGCATGCATGGACCGCTCATTCGAGTGCACCTCGGAAGGACGCTGGTTCTGGGGGGCTGCTGTGACCCTGTGTTTGGGAGGCTGGGGGCCCGGGCCCGGGCCGTGGAGCTGGGGAGGGGTGGCAGCACATAGCCTGGGCTCCCAGGGCCCCATGGGAGCCCTTGTTCAAGGGCCTGGGAAGGAAGGCCAGCTGGGGGTCCAGCCCAGGGGTCCACGCACGCCAGAGATGGATGAGCAGGACAAACACGAGGGCAGGCAGGCCCTGGGAGGGGGACTTGCAGAAACCCAGGGTGTCACCAGAGGGTGGCCAAGGGGAGCTGGGTTTCCTGGCCTGTGGTCAACAGAGGCTGTCTGTGCTGGGAAGCAGGGGGCCACTGTGGTTTCACTACCAGCCACGCTTATCCATACGATCAGTAACCAGCACTGACACGGCTCTCATCTGTAAAACCCCAAAGTTAACCCAGTAAATTTGAAGATCCGATTGGGTTCCTTACAAGATTCATGAACCACCCTGTTTAGCAAGCAGAGGGGAGTCCCAAGGAGCTGCACAAAATGGACGTTTTACAGGAAGGAGGTGAGGCAGGGAAATTATCAGCAAAGGAGAAGGACCGTTCTTTCTGGCTTGCCTCCCTTTGAGGGAAGGGCAGAGGGCCTGACCGTTAAGACTGCATCTGGGGGAGGTTGAAACTGTGGTCAGGGGGTTATCCGGCCCAGTTTGTTGGCTTGGCCTAAGCCACACCTTTCTGGCCTGAGGTTTTCTTTCGAATGCATCTGAACTTGTTTTCCAGAACAGAGGCTGGGGAAGCTTGCTTTCCTTGAACCCAAACCACTTCCTCACCTAATTCTGCCCCTTCAACAGCAAACAAAATGAAATAGAAAATCATCAGTGTCAACACGTCTACACATCTATTTTGTAATGAGCACTTTGGTGGGAGTATCTATCTGTCCATCTATCTCTAATGAAAATCTCAAATACCTATGAAATCCTATATGAATTGCCATAATTTTTTATGTTGTGAATGTTCACTGTACTAAATGTTGTCAGATGTTGAGCCTCAGTGCTCAGGACAACAAGAAGTTAGAAAGAGCAGAGGGAGTGATTTTAGAAGGCGGGCTGAGGAATAGGCTCTCATTTCTGCAGGGGTTTTCTGGGGGACTGGAGCCAACCCACTTCCCTGGAATTTGCGTGCAGGCCGCCCGCCCTCCCATTTTGTGGCAAGGATCGCGGCGAAACCCTCCAGTGATGGTAAGCTTTGTGCAGAGCTGCTGAAGACGACAGGGTTTCCTGCTCTTCTCTGCAACCCGCGCACGGCGACACCCCAGAACCGAGGGTTCAAAGGGGTAAGCAGAACGACCCTGACGAGCTGGGGGGTAGCATTACATTCCCCACTCCTCCTCCAGAGACGTCAAGGGAAGAAACGGAATGACCGTCTTTAGTTTTAATTGGCAAGTACCTGAGACTGCTTTTCTAGCCTCTGTTGTAAGGAGGAGGATGGCCCACTTTTCAGCCCCTGGAATGGGTCTGGTGGCCTCACACGGCAGGAAGGCTGCTAATTGGCTGAATTTGAGAGGTCAGTGTAATCACAGGGTATTAGGTGGGAAGGAGGAGGCAGAGGAGTCAGAACCAGGGAGACCCCGCAGTGCTGGAGATGGAGGGAGGAGCCGAGCCAGGAGAGCGGGCTCTCAATGCGGCCGCCCAGGAAAGGCTCCCGGCGCCTCCAGAAGGAACAGGCCTCGCCAGCACTTAGATTTCAGCCTGTGAGACCCGTCCCAGACCTTGGACCTTCAAAACCATAACATAATACATCCGTGTGGTTTTAAGCCACTAAGTCTTTATGGAATCTGTTATAGCGGCAATAGGAAACTAATACACCTTCCAATTTCTTTGTCCAACTTGAAGACTAGTAATTAAACAGCAGGGTTAACAGACTCCTAGAAGTAAGTATTTGTGAAAGAAAAAATATTCTCCTAGATAAGTAGCTTGGTATATTTAAAGGTATGTACATATTCTCGTGACTGGAACGTTGGCATGATTGTGTGCGACATTCCAGTTCACAGCTGTTTCCGGCGTGGCTCGCTCCGTGGCCCCAACACGCACGTGGAGAGAGACCAGCCTTGGTGTTCTTTACGTGCAAAATCTCACTTGGGAACATGCCTACACACCCAATACTTGCTTGGAGTTTTACTTTCTGTGCCACAGATAATCCACTCACAATACTTTATCAAAAGAAATGCAGGAATTGTTCAAAGTCCGTGAGCCGGCCGCTGTGGATCAACGAGAGGCAGCCAGCTGACTTACCGTCTCTGCGGTTCAGTCTCGCAAACCCGGGGCTGTGGCTGCTGGACAGCTCGGAGGAGCCGCTGAAGGAGGAGGCAGGCAGTGTGGACGCCAGCGGCTGGTCACAGCCATCTGTTGGGGAAAACACCCACTCAGGTTAGCACGCTTTGCAGCCTTGGATGGTCAGTGGCCTAAACGTGGCAAACCCAAGAGCAAACACCAGTCTAAACGGGGAAGGTTAGCGGCTCCCATGGGGCGCACTTGGCGGGAAGGCCCAGGGAGCACAGGGCTTTAGAGGCTCGCAGGTACCGGGAAAGTGCCAAACTAACAAGGCAGGCAAGTCCCTAGAAGCAGCCGGACCACAAGGGGGCTGGGCCTGTGAGCTGCACCCTGGTAGTAATCACATTTCTATGCGCCAGAATGGTGAAGCTACTTTAAAAGAGTCATTTATAATGACGACAAAAACATAAGAGAATCTTTCTCGAAAGATATTCAAGGTTCCCTGGAGAAAATTTTCAATTTTTGTTGATGGATATTACACATGGCGTACGTAGGAGGGAAGCTAGGCCATGTCCACAAACAGCGTAATCGGCTTCTGGATGCATCAAGTTGGCCACTAGCGGGCTGACCGTGGCCCCGTGGCTGCTCCCTGACCCAGCAGGCCGTGGGGCTGGGTGTCCACAGCCACGCTCCATCGCCACGTGGAGGTCGTGCCCAGGAGATGGGCTCACGCAGCCCAAAGGCACCTGTGGGTTCCCCAGAGGAGTGCCCGTGTCCCCATGCCCCCCACTCCTTCTCTCCCAGCCTGCGGCTTTGCAAGGAGCTCCTGTAGTCTGCTGACAGAAGAGAGGAAGTCCGGGGCCCCGGGGTGCAGACGGCTCCGCAGGACACGCAGGCCCCTCCTGGACGTGGGCAGCCATGGCACGCGGCTCCTCTCTGGGTCGTCCCTGTGGGACGGAGGGGGCAGGACGTCCTCCCAGTGGGCAGGACCTGGGGAAGCACATGCCCGCGTGCCCCCGTCTGCCCGCAGAGACCAACGCTGAGGCTCCGTGGGGCCCCATTCTCTGGACCATTGGACCGGTGCCTAAATCTTATGAACTGCGTCCTTGCAATAGAACCCTTCACAGACATTTTTGTACTGGTTCTGCTTCTTTTGTTGAGCCCTACCTGTTACGCAGAGGAGGATTCTGCATTTTGAAAGATGCCAATTCTCACTCTGTTGGTTCATAAATGTCCCTAATCCCCACATCAGAAGGGCAGTGATGGGGAGTTAAAGGGATGGAGTGAGGTTTGATACCTGAATCTTCCAGAGTAATGAGAAAAATAAGCAGCTTTCAGAATGTGAAATAGAGTCGGGAGTACACACCTTATCCCCTTGGGTATGGGGACTGTGGGTTATTCGATTCTGTGCCTTCTGCAGAGACCAGTCGATTGCCAAGAGACACACACAGGTAGATGTTCTAACAACGTAAGGGTGGTTTGAGAGCCTGGACGCTCAGTCATCCCAGACTGGAAACGGCCCCCCCGCCATGGACCCGTCTGCCTGGGCGCGTTTGGAGGACATTCTGCAAGTGTCCCTGACGTGGGAAATGAGATGGAGCAAGTACCTGTAGTCCCTCCTCTCTTCCTACACCCAAACGTCAGCTGTCACCTGTGAAAGGTGAAAGTCTGTCGCAAGAAATACCCTTACACAGCCCAGAAGCAGTGCCTTTGCTTTCCTGTAGACAAGCTTCCATTCAGAACCAGTCGTGTTACATATGAACGTGTGCTATCCTGTGATTTTAGCAGAGCTGCAAGGTGATTGTTGAAATGGACTTAAAAATCACCCAACGGTCAAGTTTTATACGCACATAGCTTAAGATGAAAGGAGAGAAGACATATGGAGACACCTCTTTAATAGGCAGATACCAACTCCTGCAAAGAATACAGCGTGAAGCTCTGCCCACAGCCCTCGTCCCAGAGCTTCCCAGCCTGCGTGGTCCAGCCCTTGTGCTTTCAGAGCCGGTCCCCGCTCCTGACCTTCCCCACCGAGGCCGGAGTCCCCGACGGCCCCCTGCTCAGGGACTGACCAGGGCCTGTGGACCCTGCGGGGTGAGGCCGCGCCTACCCTGTCATGCTCGGCATCCCACTCAGGGAGAATCCGGTGGAGGAGGGGGAGTGGGGCCCTCGAGTTCCCGGGCAGACAAGAGGCAGGGACGGTCCTCTGGGGTCAACATGCACCTTGTGGCCAGTCAGCAGGGCGGGCTCTGCGCACCTTCTCAATGGACCGAAGTCGGTGTCCGCAGCTGGTGCACTTAGTCGTGCACGAGTACGTGTGTGTCAGAGGGGCTCACACACGCACCCACATCTGGAGTCATTCCCTGTACCAACCACGGCTCCCCTGAGGGAGGAGGAGGCGCTGGGATCAGGCCAGATACCGAAAAGCTTTAGCAAATAACTCAAATAAAGAACTATGGGCTGTAAGATCAGTAAAATTGAAGACTCCAATTTCTGAATCTGAATGAGATGGTGATGGTAACGAACCCTCGTGCGGTCCCTCGTCCTTCACAGTACGTGAAGTCGGCCCATATGCAGCACACCGTGAACTTACACCGCAGAGAGTCATTCAGGTCTCCGTCAACCTGGGAGAGAGACTACAAGCTCAGAATGTCCAGTTGATGTTCTTAAAATATTACTTGGGCTTTGTTGTAAAAAATAGAAAATTGTATCTTTTCAAAACTAGGTATACTTTTCTCAGAGTCCATAAAGATAAAATTTATCTTAAGAAAGAATACCACTTAAAATTAAAAGGTGGTTGTTTTCTGAATTTCTCAATGAAATTAAAGCAAAAGTGGTGCTTCCACAGATGGTCAAACGTTCATGTGGTGATGAAATGTCTGTGTGTAGGGTCTGCACGGTGTGTGTGGAACAGAAGTTAAGGCATGAAAACCACACATAGACATAAATCAAGGATGCATGCAAAAACACGAGCATTTTACTGTAAGACAGACCTTCCTCCTTGCCCTCCTCAGGGATTTGTGCATCGAAAGAACCCCACCACGCAGTTTGTGGGAATAAAATGTGGCAGATTTGCCTGACTCTGAAAGAGCCATAAACAAGTGAAACAGGTAAAAAACCCTGAGACACTAACGGAACATTAGACCCTACTACACCCAGACCCCAATCCAAAGGGAACAGGATCAGGGGGACGTGACCCGGAGCGGCCACTCTGGAACCCGCCCGGCTGTGCCCCTGGAGCCAATTTCCCGCCCGTCTAAGAGCAGAAGGCACCTCGGGCCCACACAAGGCCACGAGAGAGTCCACGATGATGTTACTCAGAGTGCGCCAAAATGGAAACAGCCCCGCATGCCCAGCCGCCTTAGAGCAGATCAACAGAGGAAACCACACGGAAATTTAAAAAATTCCTCCATACAAATGGCGTAGATGAATCTGGGGCATAATGCTGAGCAAAATCAGCCAGCACCACTGGTGGGCTCCGTGGCTGGCCGTGGCGAGGGGCGCACGTTGTCTGGGGAATGGCTGGAAGCAAAGAGGGACCGTGTGTGGCTCCCACGGACTCTCGTGAAGGAGACAGTTACTCCAAAGGGCTCTGGGCTCCTATTATTAATAACCAGATGTCAGCGGGCAGATGTGTGAAGACATCTTAAATGGGCATTTTAGAGAAAAAAGATGAAGTGATTGAAAATGTGCACCAGAATGGAGAGCCACGCGGCGCCACGTACGTTTGCTTAATGAACAAAGAACAGGTTGCTCTTCTTACAGCAAATCAGTGGGAAGGTTTGCTTACATCTGGCTCATACCAGCCGTGATAGACGGTTGACCTGAGCCCAGTTACATCTGGGAAACGCGGCCTCAGCCCCAGGAGGGCCGCTGCGGACCAAGCAAGGCAGGGGTCTCGGACCCGCAGGTGTGCTCTCGACCCGCGCCGGTCTCGGTAGCCCTGACCCTCCAGCTACCGTGAGCGTGGAGGGGGTGCCTTAGTCACAGAGACGAAATACATAAAGTCCTGCAAATGTATCTGGGTACTTCTGTGAATACTATTCAAGTATGTATTCAAACTGGAAGTAACACAATAGAACTACAGGTATCGAGCACTAATGTCACTTGTCAATTAGCACGGCCTCCTGATGACTGGTACCAGGTTTTGTGCTGTAAGAAAACCAGTGACACAAATATACAGACACCTTTCAAGGGAAAAACCCCCTGCTTCCTCTGTTCTCTGGCAGCGACTCTGTGGGCTCATTTATGAAAAGGGGAAGCTGATTTATTTATAGCTTTGCTGAGAAAGCAGAGACGACCTGACCTTGCAGGTTGTTCTTCACAGCCACACACGTCCAGGGCACGTTCTGGAGCTTGCTGCTTCTTTTGGCCTGTCACCCGGAGGAAGCAGGTGCCCCACAGCTGCACAGAACAGAGTGGGAAGGGTGTGGGGGGGCGTGCTGGCCCCCCTCCTCACGTGCTCCTCTCTGCGTGCTAAGGAGGGGGCATCCGTGACCTCCAGGGACAGGGTCACAGGCCCCAGGACGTCCGAGGGCCACGCGCGCGTCGGCACTCAGAGAGAATGTGTGCAGGCACATCCCTGTCTGCAGGTCACACCCAGGACCATCCCCCGAGCCTGGATGCGGGAGCCCTGGCTTAATTCCCACCCAGTTCAGTGCTGGGAGCGTGTGTGTGCAGCTGCAAATCCCCTGCTGCGCACACATCTAGGCCACTCTGTCTCCCTGGCTTCCCTGCGGCATGACCCACAGCTCCGGGAAAGCAGCTCTTTTCCCAGGTGGGATTTACTCTCCTGCGGCCTAGCAGGTGCAGCAGGGAGGGGCTGCCAGTGACAGGAGGGCCCCCCACACGTACTGTGTTCGGAGAGTCTCTCTCTTCTGCTTACGGGAAGGAAGGCAGTACACGTCCACAGCTCCAGAAAGAATTCCAGAAGCGACATTTTATGGAAGATATTCACAAATCGAGTGAAGTCATAATTTTCCAAATTTGCACAACTTCATGCAGTAAAAACATTAGAAATAGAAACAGCTAGACCAGCGGTTTCTGAACAGAAAGGGGGTTTGAATCCTTCTCAAAGTGGGACCGGGTCTGGAGTGGGCCCAGGCCCTGAGGACCCAGCGTTCCGTGCAGACCAGGCCGGGCAGCCACCACCAGTCAGCACGTGTGACTGCCTGAGGGGGTGGTTGTGGCCACGCCACACAACAGGTGTGAGGATGACAGCCAGGGCTGGCTGGACCCGGACCGCGAGACAAAGCAGGAGCCGCCGCAGCAGCTGAGGCTGGGAGGGAGGGAGACCCTCAGGTGGGGCAGGGCCGCCTCAGCCGTGTCAGAGAAGATGTGTCAAACACCCAGCTATCTGCATGCCCCCGTCACACCTGCTCACACCACAAACACACGCACACACTACACACGTGCTCACCGTCACACCTGCTCACACCACAGACACACGCACACGCTACACGCCTGCTCACCGTCACACCTGCTCACACCACAAACACACGCACACGCTACATACGTGCTCAGTCACACCTGCACTACATCCATGTTCACACCACAAACAAACACCTCCGTGCTAGCTGTGCATGCACACCACTCATCCGTGCATCCATGCTCACACATGTCCTCACACATTGACTCCACACGCACACACACACACGTAAAAAAATATTTCTGTTAACCTGCAATGGATTCACTGTTGTTATTTTTAAATGAGTTAAAAAATTAATATTTTAAGACATTCCTAGTTTTAATGGCTACTTTGGTGAATACTGATAGATACAACCCCAAAGGCAGACACTTGCGGGTCCCTCAGTAATCTGGAGGAGTGAAGGAATACTGTGACCAAACACTTTCAGAATGCTGTGTAATGCTGTTCGGTTCTGTTTTTAGTGTCTTTTCACTGCAAGTTCTGTGAGCTTACATACTCAAACATGCAAATACTAGGCAAACACTGAAGTAGCCTCTGCAACATAATCATTTCACTTAATTATTAAATTTATTCAAAACTACGCACCATTCCCATTACAAATTCAGAAAATGAGATCATTTAAAAGGGGTGTGTGTTTGGAGAGCCCAGGGATATTAGATCACTTTGAATAAATGGTGTCACTTCTTGTTCAATGAACCCATGGACACTAAACAAGCCCCTACTTAACGTGTTTCATATTGTTTTCATGAGCGAACAGATACAGGTGAGAATTTACCTGAAGAGGCCACTTGCGGCAGTTTTCTTTTGGACCTTCCCAGGTGGCAATGAGAAGTTGAAATACTGCTTTTACTCAGAAACCAACGGGATTCACGGTGTGTAGATTCCTACAATACTTTCCTGTATAAATCTGAACTTATATCCATAGATTTTAGGAAATATTTGGGCTACCAAAATTAAATTCATTTACAGGAACATTCAGATCTTTCTCAGAAGATACAGCTATTGTATGCTTATGGAACTTACACTAAAAAAAATAAGAAAAACAAATTCACGATGCCTGATAAAATTTAATGTTTTACTCCATTTGAAGGACTATGCAAAATAGCTGACAATTTGAAACCTTCACAAAATTTTAATGATAAGAATTATTGCTAACACCATGTAATGCTACTAATAACCTCCAGAAATCACTTTTGTTGGGCAGAAGACGTGCTCATCATGCTCTAAAATAGTGGAGGACGATGAAGTCGGCTGCAGGGCTGTGAGCCATGAGATGCAGTGTTGGGAGTGGGCAGAGAGAAAGTGCATATCCTCACCATCTGACGTAGGTAGCTTCACACACGCGCATGTTTTCTCTTAGCTATAATCATTTTTGAACCAAGAAATAATGTATTCAACTGATAAGATGGGCTCTTTTGTTGCTGAACATGAAGGCATCTTTGCTAAGACATTGCCAGGTACCTGGCTGATCAAGCTGTTTTTTTTTTTTTTTTTTTTCTTTTTTTTTTCTGGCACTGCAACAATAATCTTACCAATCTTATCAGTGGTCCCTCCAGCTGTGTAGACATTCCTGGAACCAGCCTGTGTGTGTCCTGTAGCTCAGATCCCACCAGCAAATACACATTTCAAAGGAAAGCATACTCTGGGGAGAAAAGCCCCAAGTGCTGATATTCAGTGATCTCATCCAGAAATTCACGAAATATATAAAAAAATTGCCATTGTTTTAACATCAATACTTTAAATAACAATGGATAAAAGCTATTCAATTTGTAATATAACCAGTAAAAACATAATACAGTGAATATGGATTTTCTTTCCAAAGAGAAATAATCCATCTCTGATTTCAACTGCAACATTAAAAACACCCCAAGTTATACATTCCACTAGGAGCACAGTTCCGAGACAATGTGCAAACCTCAATTTAAAAATACTTCATTGTTAAAAAATGCTAGCCATCATCTGACCTCTTTGTGAGCGGTGATCTTTTTGCTGGTGGCATTCTTACCCCGATGTTGGTGGCTACTGAAGACTGGGGGGCTGTGGCAGGTTCCTAAAACAAGACAACAACCAAGTTTTCCGCATCGACTGACTCTTTCACGGACAATTTTTCTGCAGCAGGACATGCTGTTTGATGGCATTTCACCCACAGGAGAGTCTCTTTCAAAACTGGAGCCCATCCTCTCAGACGTATGCTGCTTTATCAACTACATTTATGTGATGTTCTAAATCCTTGTCATTTCAACAATCTTCACAGCATCTTCACGAGGAATAGTTTCCATTGCAAGAAACCACTTTCTTTGCTTGCCCACGTGAAGCAACTCCTTGTCTGTTCAAGTTTGGAGTATACTCCGACTGCACAATCACCAGATTGCAGTTCAGTCCCGTCTTCAGGCTCCACTTCCGGTTCCAGTTCCGCTGTTTCCACCACACCTGCAGGTGCTTCTCCACCTTCCTGAAGGCTTAACCTTCCACTTGTAAAAAAATATATATACACAAAGTGCAATAAAGCAACGTGCAATTAAATAAGGTATGCCTGTATGTGCTGGTCATTTGCTCAACATCTGACATCCTTGGCCCCATTTTTTAAGCCACACTCTCTCTGCCTCTTAGGGTCTGGTGCCATCTGGTATTTTTTAGCTGAGGTGGCAGACAATGCTGAGCTTTGCCCCAGCCCATGGCCCGTGACCCTGGAAAACAGAAGCCTCTACCCATTGTGTTCTGAGAACTACTGGCTACAAAGAGCAGTAAGATGAGACCCATGCTGCCCCCTTTTTAATCTAGGACATAGACCCTCCAAAGTCCTTCTTGGTGATTGATAGCTGAATGCTTGTCCCACTGATCAATCACAACAACCCATGTGCTAACCACACTTTGGTTCTGCTTCTCTCCTGCACCCAGATCCCTGCGCCAGCTTGAGCCACAGGGACCCCTCCCGAGGGCAGGCATCAGCTTGAGCCACAGGGACCCCTCCCGAGGGCAGGCATCCTCAGGAACATTCTCCAGTGATGCCTCTTTGGGCCAGGCCTGCTCTTCCGTGTCCCCCACCTGGGCCTGTAAGCCCTGCTCACTTCTCCCCTCTGCTGAAATTCCTTTGTGCCTCACCCTGGAGGAAACCCACACATAATAATCCTGTCTTAGTCAAGATTTATTTTTTTGCTGGACATTACAAGAAGTTACTTTTAATTTTAAATATAGATCTAAACATAAGATTTCATTTCGCTATGTATTTTTCCTGCAAAGTTGCCTCTTATTTCTCAATTTTCCTTAGTTTTCCTTTTTCTTGTCTTTCCCAAGAGTGCCTGCAAGAGTTTTCTGTTGTTGTTGTTCAGAGAGCACCTAAGGATGGTTATAATTCTACGTTCTTGAATCTCAGCTTGCTTGTGTTGTGATCTCATATTTGTTGATAGTTTTGTTGTATAAATAATTCCCATTCCAAAGTCATTATTCCTCAAAATTTTAAAGCACACAATGATCTTTTTGGCCCATCTTCTGATAAGATGTCTGACTTTTCCTCTCCAGGTTATTTTTGCAGGTTATAATTGTTGCTTGCTTTTGCAGAAAATTTTGGAGCTTTCTCTTTAACTTAGAACTTAGATGGTCATTTTTTAAATTTTATTTTGTTTTCATTTATTTGTTTATTGTTTTTCATTTCTCAGCATGAGTTAAGAATCATCAACCTAAACCCTCATGTTCCTCAGTTTCTGGTAAACTTTCCCACGTGTTTCTCAGATCTGGGGACTGTCCTGAGACATGGCAGGGGTCCTGGGGTGGTGGCTGGCAGCACATGGCAGGGGTCCTGGGGTGGTGGCTGGCAGATGTGGAGTGTAGGTTCCCCCACAGACTAGCAGGGCCTGACTCAAACCCCCCATGGAGCCATGCAGGCGGAGGGTCTCCCATACTACCTACCGTGGAACAAGCCCAAGCTTTGCACCCACTCCCCACGTGCACACAGCTGGTTAGAACAGCTGCAGGGACCCTGACAAATACAGTCTCCAGTGTTCACTTTTGTGTTTGGATGCACAGTCACCCCTTACTACCAGCTTCTGTGGGTTTCTCTGACTTTCCCATCGACTCTACTGTACATTTAAACTAATTATCAAATCTATTGTCCAGGCTTTCCAACACTCCACAGAAACCCAACACACTGCTCCGTCTGCATACCAACAATGCTTGCATTTTGGCTCCTTGGACAAGTGTTTGGTGTCGAGTGTGCAAGGAAGTCTGTGTGTGCAGGGTGACTGCATGCCCTGGTAACCTCTGCTCCCTCCTGTCTCCTACTCCCAAATAAACTACACAGACCACAGATTTTCCTGGTTCCTTAGTAACCCCTCCCACTTCCCCTCATCATGCTCACAATACTAAAACACATCACAACCACCATCATTACCATTATCATCATAACAATCAACACCATCATCATCATCATCACCATCCTCACAATCATCATCACCATCACCACCATCATCTCATTATCAACATCATCACCATCCTCACAATCATCATCACTGTCAATATTATCATCACCATCATCATCATCACTATCATCACCATCACCACCGTCATCACCATCATCATCATCACCATGATTACCATCATCACATTCATCATCTCCACCACCATCATCATCATCATCACCATCATAATCGCCACCATCATCACCATTTTCATCACCAGAAAATTATCATCACCATCATCATCACCATCATCACCATCACCACCCTCATCACCATTTTCATCATAACTATCACCATGACAACCATCATTACCATTATCATCACCAGCAAATTATCATCACCATCATCATCATCATCATCACTATCATCACCATCACCACCATCATCTCATTATCAACGTCATCACCATCATCATCACTATTATCGTCACCATCATTACCATCATAATCACCATCATCATCATCATCATCTACTGGTTACTTCCTTTCTTGAAAATAAATCAATTTAAGTGGATTAGTATTTTTGAATACTTCAGGTAGCATCTGCCTAAGGTCTCACGGGTGATACATAGTATTTGGACCAAACCACTATAGTATTAGCTCAAAGAATAATTAAACTGCCTCTTCAGCAATTCTGGAAGTATCTGTTTTGGGGTGAAACATAGGATTACATGGAGAAGACAACATGAAGATCTCCACTCACATGAGCAGCTTTCAAGTGATCTGTTCAAGGTCCAGCCACTGTGATGATAACCAAGCCTAAGGTTCACACGGATTCTAGATATTATTTGTCAGTCTCTTTGACAGTTCTCAAAAAAAGAAAATGCACACTATAAAACCTTTCTCAATGGATAAAATCAGAGGACAAGTCAAGTAAGGAAACTGACAAGGATTTCCCAAAACTACTTAATAGATGTAATTTTTGAAGGCAGACATATCTAAATGATTATCATGTTTTGATCTAGTAAAACTTCCCTTTAAAACCACATTTGTAAATCCTATAATTTCCAGAAATAAAACCTCTGGGAGTTGGAAGCCATAACATCTTATTCTAATGGTGATCAAGTAATTGTATATGTTCACACACTCATACATGCATATGTGTGGATACTTTTTTCCTTTATTTTGTGATTTAAAATTGTGAAGATAGTTTTCAACGTGTTCTATTAAATAAGTGTGGAATTTAAGCATTCCACAATCACTATTGTAAAACTACTGAAAATGACAAGTGTCTCCTGCTTCCACCACCCTCAGGTCATTCTGCCAAAAGTGCTCACCAATGGGAACATGGAGGGGGGCCACCTCCTGCCATGTCCCTTCCTGGTTTCACTGCTTACAGTTTGGTTGTCTCACAGGCAATGAAAGGAAACTATTATTAAAAACTACAACCAACTGAACATGCTGTGGCTCAGAAACTGGATTTACTGCAGGCTTCCAAGGGCTATAGAAATATGTTGTAAAACCTGCATACAAATCTCTTACTATTTCTAAATACTGGAATTTCATTTACCAGATAAATAGAAACTGAACACAGACATTTAAGCAAGAAATGACATGCTGTATATATGAAGCTAGGAAAAAATGTATCCTTACTTGTGCAATATCATATCATATTAGAACTGGTCCTACCCCCTATGTATGTGCACATGCATGTGCCTGTGTGCATGTGTGTGACTATATCCACACACACTATACATACATATTGCAGTTATTTTAAATGTTATTCAACCAAAATGACCTAGAGGCTATCAAACTTCATTTTTCTCCCCAAAGAATATCTTCCTCTGGGAAGCATTCAGTCAAACGACAACATCCTCAGGCGGCTCTGAAGTCCTGAGTACAGACATCACAGCCATTAAGCAACCCATCAAAGAAGTGGGAGAACAGGCCAAAAGTCAGCCATGTGTTTGTTCTTCTGAAATGCACCCAGACTCGAAGAAAAATTACTTATCTCTTATTTCCTGAGTTGAGGAAACATCTTTGCAATCATTTCACATTCAACATGCACTTTTGATCTGAGGGAAAATGAGTCAATTCAAACTCATTTGATTACTTGACTTTGTACAATATGAACAAATAGTCTCTATCCCTCTGAATTTGTTCTGCTTCAACTGAGCAATGAAATCTAAATTTAGCATTTCCTAATAAATACAATTCAAAGACTATGCATACTACTATTCATGTCTTTTTATTAGTTAGAAAATCAGTATCTTAAAGAGTAATTCTAAAACTTTATAACAGAAATACTTGCTTAACCAGTGGTCTCTATATTTTCCCGAGCTCTAGTTAATTCTTTAAATATCTAATCTATGAGCATGCACTTTATGATATATTCACTTATAATATTTTCAAAAAGAAACAAAAATAGAGTCTGATCCACCAAGCATAGAAAGCTAATAAGAAAAAACGTCAATTATAATATGAAGATATTTATAACAAAGTCATTAATTGGATAAATTAAACCATTGAAAATATTAATCTACCAGTTCCAATATGAACAAGGTGTGGAGATTGTCTCTGGAAGCTGGAGAATTTATAATTACTTTTTGAGCATTTTCAGAAACTGGGGGCTCGGTGCCCATTCTTCTACTGGGGGAGGATGCATGGGACATCATGGGATCTTGAAATTGCTCTGTAAGGTGCATGTTCACAGGTGTCTACACTTCCAAAAGAGCAGCAGAAAATAAATTCCAGGGTAATAGTGGCTGTCTGAACCCAATCTCTTTGCACAAACACATACACACACAAATGATAAGATGACTAAGAATTACAGGCATAACCACATTTGGCTCCTGCCTGTAACACCACCAAGAGATAGAGTGCACCAGGTGTTTCAAGTTAAGCTATTAGAGAAGTGAACTGGAAGAGATTCCAGTGGTATTCTTACTGTGTGTGGGTGCAGAGTAAGGAGTGGGGACCTAAGATTCTCCAGAGAAAGTGGAGAAGAAAATGGAGAACAGAGTCAACAACACAGAGAAAACCACCACCTGCAAGAGAAGTGCAGTGCAAAGTATTAAAATCTTGCACACAAGGGGGAGACTTGGACATTTAGAGCACCAGGGAACCAGCTTGGGGTGAGGAGGGCTGAGGACTGGGGATGACAATTCAGGTGAGAAGGAGATGAATGGAAGAGGAAGCTGCTTCTTGGAGCCAGAATTGTGAGAAAACAGGAGGAAGAAAGAGGAGAAATCATGTACAGTATTTTGAAGAAGATGGGACAAGGCACACCATGGCAACCCTTTCTCCTCTCATCACCACCAACAATGTCATCCATTACAAATTTAAACTTAATCTTACTGCCTGAGGAGGGCATTTATGGACTAAGATCCTGTCCACAAGGTGCTGAGGCATAAGATCAATCAGAACAAATCCATGTCAACAACTGAGAAGAAAATGTAAAATGAGGATGAAAACATTTCAGCTAATGAACACCTCCACCCACCAGAATAAAAACCCACCACAGAACCCAGGAAAGTTATGATGTAATATCCCAAACTAAAGATCCTAAATCCTCAAACAGAAATCTGTACATAGAAAAAAAGTCTAATTCAGAAATTTTAAAAGAATAAAAATGGACAATATAAAAGAAATCCAATGAGTACTGATTGCATTCAGAAAAAAAAAATATATAGAAAGAAATATACAAGACTGTTTTGTCAATGAAGACACATTTACAAGATGCTTAAAAAAGAATATTATTCAAATAAAATTTTAATAAAGGACATTGAAGAACTAGAGAAATACAATCAAGTGAATGAAAATAAGATTTTAAAAAGTGAAATTATTGAGAGAAGAAGTTGCCTAAATGGAAGGTAGAAAAAGAAAATCCTCTATCTATCTATCATCTATCTATCTCTCATCTATCTATCTATCTATCTATCTATCTATCTATCTATCTATCTATCTAAATTCCTGAAAAAGAAAAATGTAAAAGCAATGGGAAAGAAACAATATTTTAACATGTTAATCCATTTTAAATTTCTGGAAATAAGAAAATAAACCCCTAAATCTTCATTTTGAAAGGAACTTCCATGTAAGGACCCAGATTAGATTCAAGGCATGTTCTCCTTAAATCATTAGAATTAAATGCAACATAAAAAGGCAGGGCCTTTAGATAAAATTGACCACATTACTTATAAAGGTAAGAAAATTAGATTGATGTCAATTTCTCATGAGCTGTGGAACAGCACGTTCAAGAAGCACATGGAAAGGAAATTCAAGCTGAGGATTTTATACCCAGCCCAGTTATCCTCCAAGTGCAAGGTTGTAGAAAATCTGTTCAGTGCTCATGCCCCTGTGATACAGGGCACAAAGCCATTCCTCTGGAATCTACTGTGAAAGCAGCTCTCTGGGCAAGATCTTGGAGACCCTCAAGGGTCCATAATGCCAAACCATTTATATAAACATATTAAGATACCATTTGTCTATCTACTCTAATTTTCTCAAAGTGTACCACAGAGTTTTCCAGAGGATTCATGAAACATCCAAAAATATTTAAAAGAGCTATCAAAATACTCCTCCTCTTCCCACTGACATATTTGCTGGAGGCTAGCTTTTCTTCATAAACATCCACTGGAACAACAACAACAAAATCACAAGCTAAATGAAAGAGATGAGAGAATCTAGCTGTCTTCCATTAAGCCCTATATTAACATTTGCAAAAGTATAAAACTAAGCTACTTTACTATTTTTATGCTTTGGAAATGTGTTTATTGTTTATAAAATATTTACTGCTAACATGTAATTTGTTTCTTATTGTTATTTTTAAATGTATTAATTATTAATAGTACTAACCTACCATAAATAAAAGCTTATTGGGATCCTCATAATATGAGTGTAAAGGCATCCTGAGCCAAAAATATGAAAGCAACTCTACTAGAGAATGGGTTTATCCAGTCTACAAATGACTGGAAACACTTTAGGACAAAGACTAAGTAGAAAACATTTAATGTATTTAGTTCTAGATCAGAAATTGAAGCCAACATGGAAATATGGATGGAAGGATAGCATATAAATATTGTATGTTCTGAGAAAATAGGAAGAATATAAGAAAAATATGGGACTAGAAGAGAGAGGAAAGTAGAAGATCATTGATTATTGTATTGATAATAGATACTACTGAAAACTTATCTACCAGATTGTGAAAATTTGTAAGAGTATCATAAAAGATGTCACTACAAAGGAAACTAGTAGAACAAAAACAGACCTTCCTAAGTAGCTATAGAAAATAATAATAATAAAAAGAGCAAACAAAGACAATCTCAGGGAGTAAAAACATATTAAATATACATAAAAACATAGTAATTATAGGACACAGCAATGGCACAAAACATATCAGCCATACCAATATGTATGGGCTTAACATGATTATTAAAAAGAAAAAAGAGGGGGGCGGAGCAAGATGGTGGGGGAGTAGGAGACCTGGATTTCGTCTGGTCTCAGGAATTCAGCTGGATAGGGATCAAACCATTCTGAACACCCACAAACTCAACAGGAGATCGAAGAAAAGAATAGCAACAACTCTCTGAACAGAAAAGCGACCACTTTCTGGAAGGTAGGATGTGCGGAGAAGTGAATCCGAGGCGATATTCAGGAAGATAGACGGCGGGGGAGGGGGCCTCCATCGGCCGCTTCTGGTAAGTGATAGAGCCACGGAGCACAAAATCGGGACTTTTAGAAGTCTGCTCCGCTGAGGGACGTCACTCTGGTGGCTAAGCGGGGGGTGGAACCCTCGCGGGACAGTGTGGTCTCAGGACCCTCGGGGTCACAGAAAGACCGGGGGTGCCTGAGTGCGGCAGAGCTCCCAGGGATCGGAGCAGGGAAGCCGGCTGCAGAGACGGAGCCGAGGTGCGGGCTCTCAGCGTGGGGTTGCCATAAACCGTGATCCACGGCACAGCCGGGCCACTGCTCCTCCAGCAGGGACCCAACAAGCGGCAGATCCGGGGAGACTCACCTTCTTCCCCCGGGAGGAGCGGCGGGAGCGCACCGCGGGGATCTGCTGGGTTTGGAGACTCCACCCGGGGTCGGGGGCCAGAGATAGAGACGCATGGTCACAGGCCGGGTGAGCACGGAGTGCGGCCGGAGATTGGGGAGACGGGAGTGACTGGCGGCTTTTCTCTGGGGGCGCACTGAGGAGCGGGACCCGAGTTCTCGGCTCCTCCGGGGCGGAGACTGGGAGGCCACCATTTTCACTCTCCGCCTCCAAAGCTGTACGGAAAGCTTGCAGGGAACAAAAGCTCCGGAGAGCAAACCCGAGCAGGTTACTTAGCCCGGACCGGCAAGGGCGGGGCAATTCCGCCTCCGGCAGAGACATTTGGGAACCACGGCAACAGGCCCCTCCCCCAGAAGGTCAGCGAGAACAGCCAGCCAAGACCAGGTTTACCGATCAGTGAGAACGGCAGAACTCCAGCGCTAGGGGAATACTGCACAGAGAATCCATGGCTTTTTTACCATGATTCTGTAGTCTTTCAAAGTTAATTTTTTTTTAACTTTTTTTTTTTGAATTTTTCTTTTTCCCTTTTTCAATCAACATCTTATCAATCCCTTTTTTAAAAAACATTTTTATTTTCATTTTTAGAGTCATATTCTATCCCTTCATAGTAGTTACCTGTATTTTTGACATATATATATAAGTTGTTCTCTCTTTAAAATTTTGAGATAGTTTCTTCTAACAGATCAAAATATACCCTAAATCTCTAGTGTATGGTTTTTTTCTATTCCCCTGCCTGATCACATTCTCTCCCGTTTTTTTTTTTAAATCCTCTTCTTTCTTTTTTCAAACAACTTCTTATCAATTCCTTTTATAAAATTTTTTATAATTTTCATCTTTACAGTCATATTCCATCCCTTCATCATATCAACCCTTATTTTTGTACATATGTAAGTTTTTCTTTCTTTAAAATTTTGGGAGGCACTTTCTTCTAACAGACCAAAATAGACCCAAAATCTAGTGTGTGGCACTGATCTATGTACCAGCCTGATCATATTTGATCATAATCTTTTTTTGTTTTGTTCTGTTCTGTTTTTGTTTGTTTTTATCTTTATCTTTTTCTTTTTCTTTTTTCTCTCTTTCCCTTTCTTTTCCCCCTGCTTCAGGTCTTTTCTGATTTGTTTAGAGTATATTTTCTGGGGACATTGTTACCCTGTTAGCATTTTGTTCTCTCATTCATCTATTCTTCTCTGGACAAAATGACAAGACGGAAAAAATCACCTCAACAAAAAGAACAAGAGGTAGTACCGACTGCCAGGGACCTACTCAATACGGACATTAGTACGATGTCGGATCTAGAGTTCAGAATCATCACTTTAAAGATACTAGCTGGGCTTGAAAAAGCATGGAAGTTATTAGAGAAACCCTTTCTGGAGAAGTAAAAGAACTAAAATCTAACCAAGTCGAAATCAAAAAGGCTATTAATGATGTGCAATCAAAAATGGGGGCGCTAAGTGCTAGGAAAAGTGAGGCAGAAGAGAGAATCAGTGATATAGAAGACCAAATGATGGAAAATAAAGAAGCTGAGAAAAAGAGAGATAAACAACTACTGGATCACGAGTGCAGAATTCGAGAGATAAGCGACACCATAAAACGAAACAACATTAGAATAATTGGGATCCCAAAGAAGAATAAAGAGAGAGAGGGGCAGAAGGTATACTGGAGCAAATTATAGCAGAGAACTTCCCTAATTTGGGGAAGGAAACAGGCATCAAAATCCAGGAAGCACAGAGAACCCCTCTCAAAATCAATAAAAATAGGTCAACACCCCGACATCTAATAGTAAAACTTACAAGTCTCAGAGACAAAGAGAAAATCCTGAAAGCAGCTCGGGAGAAGAGATATGTAACCTACAATGGTAGAAACATTAGATTGACAACAGACCTATCCACAGAGACCTGGCAGGCCAGAAAGGACTGGCAGGATATATTCAGAGCACGAAATGAGAAAAATATGCAGCCAAGAATACTATATCCAGCTAGGCTGTCATTGAAAATAGAAGGAGAAATAAAAAGCTTCCAGGACAAACAAAAACTAAAGGAATTTGCAAACACGAAACCAGCCCTACAAGAAATATTGAAAGGGGTGCTCTAAGCAAAGAGAGAGCCTAAAAGCAACATAGACCAGAAAGGAACACACACAATAGACAGTAACAGTCACCTTACAGGCAATACAATGGCACTAAATTCATATCTTTCAGTAGTTACCCTGAATGTAAATGGGCTAAATGCCCCAATCAAAAGACACAGGCTATCAGATTGGATTAAAAAACAAGCCCCGTCGATATGCTGTCTGCAAGAGACTCATTTTAGACCCAAAGACATCCTCAGATTAAAAGTGAGGGGGTGGAAAACCATTTACCATGCTAATGGACATCAAAAGAAAGCTGGGGTGGCAATCCTTCCATCAGACAAAGTAGATTTTAAACCAAAGACTGTAATAAGAGATGAGGAAGGACACTATATCCTACTTAAAGGGTCTATCCAACAAGAAGATCTAACAACTGTAAATATCTATGCCCCTAACATGGGAGCAGCCAATTATATAAGCCAATTAATAACAAAAGCAAAGAAACACATTGACAACAATACAATAATAGTGGGGGACTTTAACACCCCCCTCACTGAAATGGACAGATCGTCTAAGCAAAAGATCAACAAGGACATAAAGCCTTTAAATGACACACTGGACCAAATGGACTTCACAGACATATTCAGAACATTCCATCCCAAAGCAATGGAATACACATTCTTCTCTAGTGCCCATGGAACATTCTCCAGAATCGATCACATCCTAGGTCATAAATCAGGTCTCAACTGGTACCAAAAGATTGGGATCATCCCCTGCCTATTTTCAGACCACAATGCTTTGAAACTAGAACTCAATCACAAGAGGAAGGTCGGAAAGAACTCAAATACATGGAGGCTAAAGAGCATCCTACTAAAGAATGAATGGGTCAACCAGGAAATTAAAGAAGAATTAAAAAAATTCATGGAAACCAATAAAAATGAAAACACAACTATTCAAAATCTTTGGGATGCAGCAAAGGCAGTCCTAAGAGGAAAGTATATAGCAATACAAGCCTTTCTCAAGAAACAAGAAAGGTCTCAAGTACACAACCTAACCCTCCACCTAAAGGAGCTGGAGAAAGAAGAGCAAATAAAGCCTAAACCCAGCAGGAGAAGAGAAATAATAAAGATCAGAGCAGAAATCAATGAAATAGAAACCAAAAGAACAGTAGAACAGATCAACAAAACTAGGAGCTGGTTCTTTGAAAGAATTAACAAGATTGATAAACCCCTGGCCAGACTTATCAAAAAGAAAAGAGAAATGACCCAAATCAAAAAAATCATGAATGAAAGAGGAGAGATCACAACCAACAACAAAGAAATACAAACAATTATAAGAACATATTATGAGCAACTCTATGCCAGCAAATTAGATAACCTGGAAGAAATGGATGCATTCCTAGAGATGTATCAACTACCAAAACTGAACCAGGAAGAAATAGAAAACCTGAACAGACCTATAACCACTAAGGAAATTGAAGCAGTCATCAAAAATCTCCCAACAAACAAAAGCCCAGGGCCAGATGGCTTCCCAGGGGAATTCTACCAAACATTTAAAGAAGAATTAATACCTATTCTTCTGAAACTGTTCCAAAAAATAGAAATGGAAGGAAAACTTCCAAACTCATTTTATGAGGCCACCATTACCTTGATCCCAAAACCAGACAAAGACCCCATCAAAAAGGAGAATTATAGACCAATATCCCTGATGAACACGGATGGAAAAATTCTCACCAAAATACTAGCCAATAGGATCCAGCAGTACATTAAAAGGATTATTCACCACGACCAAGTGGGATTTATCCCTGGGCTGCAAGGTTGGTTCAACATCCGCAAATCAATCAACGTGATACAATACATTAACAAAAGAAAGAACAAGAATCATATGATCCTCTCAATAGATGCAGAAAAAGCATTTGACAAAGTACAGCATCCTTTCTTGATCAAAACTCTTCAGAGTATAGGCATAGAGGGTACATACCTCAATATCATAAGAGCCATCTATGAAAAACCTACAGCGAATATCATTCTCAATGGGGAAAAACTGAGAGCTTTCCCCCTAAGGTCAGGAACGCAGCAGGGATGTCCACTATCACCACTGCTATTCAACATAGTATTAGAAGTGCTAGCCACAGCAATCAGACAACAAAAAGAAATAAAAGGCATCCAAATCGGCAAAGAAGAAGTCAAACTCTCACTCTTTGCAGATGATATGATACTTTATGTGGAAAACCCAAAAGACTCCACCCCAAAACTGCTAGAACTCATACAGGAATTCAGTAAAGTGGCAGGATATAAAATCAATGCACAGAAGTCAGTGGCATTCCTATACACCAACAACAAGACAGAAGAAAGAGAAATTAAGGAGTTGATCCCATTTACAATTGCACCCAAAACCATAAGATACGAAGGAATAAATCTAACCAAAGAGGCAAAGGATCTGTACTCAGAAAACTATAAAATACTCATGAAAGAAATTGAGGAAGACACAAAGAAATGGAAAAACGTTCCATGCTCATGGATTGGAAGAACAAATATTGTGAAGATGTCAATGCTACCTAGAGTAATCTACACATTCAATGCAATCCCCATCAAAATACCATCCACTTTTTTCAAAGAAATGGAACAAATAATCCTAAAATTTGTATGGAACCAGAAAAGACCCCGAATAGCCAGAGGAATGTTGAAAAAGAAAAGCAAAGCTGGCGGCATCACAATTCCGGACTTCCAGCTCTATTACAAAGCTGTCATCATCAAGACAGTATGGTACTGGCACAAAAACAGACACACAGATCAATGGAACAGAATAGAGAGCCCAGAAATGGACCCTCAACTCTATGGTCAACTCATCTTCGAAAAAGCAGGAAAGAATGTCCAATGGAAAAAAGACAGTCTCTTCAACAAATGGTGTTGGGAAAATTGGACAGCCACATGCAGAAGAATGAAACTGGACCATTTCCTTACACCACACACAAAAATAGACTCAAAATGGTTGAAAGACCTAAATGTGAGACAGGAGTCCATCAAAATCTTAAAGGAGAACACAGGCAGCAACCTCTTCAACCTCAGCTGCAGCAACTTCTTCCTAGAAATATCACCAAAGGCAAGGGAAGCAAGGGCAAAAATGAACTATTGGGACTTCATCAAGATAAAAAGCTTTTGCAAAGCAAAGGAAACAGTCAACAAAACCAAAAGACAACCGACAGAATGGGAGAAGATATTTGCAAATGACATATCAGATAAAGGGCTAGTATCCAAAATCTATAAAGAACTTATCAAACTCAACACCCAAAGAACAGATAATCCAATCAAGAAATGGGCAGAAGACATGAACAGACATGTTTCCAAAGAAGACATCCAAATGGTCAACAGACACATGAAAAAGTGCTCAACATCGCTCGGCATCAGGGAAATCCAAATCAAAACCTCAATGAGGTACCACCTCACACCAGTCAGAATGGCTAAAATTAACAAGTCAGGAAACGACAGATGTTGGCGGGGATGCGGAGAAAGGGGAACCCTCCTACACTGTTGGTGGGAATGCAAGCTGGTGCATCCACTCTGGAAAACAGTATGGAGGGTCCTCAAAAAGTTGAAAATACAGCTACCATATGATCCAGCAATTGCACTACTGGCTATTTACCCCAAAGATACAAATGTAGGGATGAAGGGGTACGTGCACCGCGATGTTTATAGCAGCAATGTCCACAATAGCCAAACTGTGGAAAGAGCCAAGATGTCCATCAACAGATGAATGGATAAAGAAGATGTGGTATATATATACAATGGAATATTATGCAGCCATCAAAAGGAATGAGATCTTGCCATTTGCAACGACGTGGATTGAACTGGAGGGTATTATGCTGAGCGAAATAAGTCAAACAGAGAAAGACATGTATCATATGACCTCACTGATATGAGGAATTCTTAATCTCAGGAAACAAACTGAGGATTGCTGGAGTGGGGGGTGGGGTGGGAGGGATGGGGTGACTGGGTGATAGACACTGGGGAGGGTATATGCTCTGGTAAGCACTGTGAATTGTGCAAGACTTGAATCTCAGATCTGTATCTCTGAAACAAGTAATGCAATATATGTTAAGAAAAAAAAAAAAAGAAGATAGCAGGAGGGGAAGAATGAAGGGAGCGGAGATCGGAGGGGGAGATGAACCATGAGAGACGATGGACTCTGAAAAACAAACTGAAGGTTCTGGAGGGGTGGGGGGTGGGAGGATGGGTTAGCCTGGTGATGGGTATTGGGGAGGGCACGTTCTGCATGGAGCACTGGGTGTTATGCACAAACAATGAATCATGGAACACTATATCTAAAACTAATGATGTAATGTATGGTGATTAACATAACAATAAAAAACTAAAAAAAAAAGAAAAAAGAATAAGATTTTGAAATTGGTTACTAAAGCAAATCTCAATCCAATCTGAGTACTATAAACAATCTAAAACAACATAATTCGGAAGGGCTAGGAGTGGATGGTGGGCAGACGTGTGCTGACAGGAACATGAAGAGTGACCAAGTGGCCCTGATAATGGACAGGATAGAAATTAAAGCTAAAGCATTCCACAAAACAAAGATCATTCTATAACAACAACACCATAATTCACAATGATGATGCAATAGCTATAAATGGCTAGGACCAAGTAATACAACCAACCACATAAAATAGAAATAATGGGTAGTGTAAGGGGAAACAGGAACATGAATAATAGATTTTAAAACATCACTCTAAGAACAAGATAAAAAATAAGTAAAATATGAAAGATTATATAGTATCATCTTCAAATAAATAAAAAACTATATTCAGATAAAAAAGATTATTCTCTTAACTACATAAACAACATCCACAAAAACTGGTCAGATAATTAGTCACAAAAAGCATCAGTAAATATCACAAAACAGGGACATTATAGATATCATTCTCTGATCATGATGCAACAAAGCAATCCTTCCAGTTGGAGAAAATAAAACCTTCCATTAAACAATTTTTATATAAATGAGGAAATACAAACATGATATGAAAATTTCTGAAAAAGCATAATAATGGAAACACTATATTTCAGATAGATTCTGTGCAGAACAGCAAAAATGGGTCAGAGGAAATTTCATAGCCTTAAACATCTGTCTATACATAAAATAATGAAAATGAATAAAATCCTCTACTCAAACATTTAGCCAAGGAACCATCATTCAAGCCAAACAAAACCTAAGGAGATAAATAACAGAGATAAAAGCTGTTAGACAACCGGAAAGCAGTGAATTGAATCAATAAATTAAGACCCCGGGTCCTTGAAAAAATACACATAATAAACCACCAAACAAATAATGGAGAATAGATGAAAAGTAGTACAAAATACAAAATTAGAAATGACATTAAAAAAGAAGGCATAAAAACATGTTTATTTGCATACCTCTATGCAAGCAAATTTGAAAAGTAAGTGGAATTATAATTTCCAAGTAAAATACAGTTTAACCAAATTAGAGATAGAATTCTTAACCAAACTGATTTTTGTGAAAGAAAGAGAAGGTTGGTTGTCAAAGAACAAATCCACAAATAGAAAAAAGGGGGAGAAGCACCAGGCCCAGATGGTTTCACAGGTGACTGCCAAACAGAGCAGGACAGTGCTGACACAGGTAAATTATTCCAGAGTGTAGAAAACAGGAGAGAATTCTCACTCTTTATGAAAGCAAGGATAGCATTAATAGGTGCATCACAAAAAAGAAAGACATTACAAACCAAAATCACCTATGAATATGAGTTAAAAATACTAAATACAGTATTATTGGCTAGAGGACAAACTCCATTAAGAAAATGGTGTCCCAGGACCCTGTGGGGCTTATTCCAGTAAGGTGAGGAAACTATTCACTATTAGAAAATCTATTGACATAAATGGCCATATTGACAGGCTAAAGAGAAAAATCACATGGCTGTCCTCCAGACACTAAAATGCCTTTCACAATATGTAATGGACTGTTTCAGTAATGACACCAGAAAACAGGGATGGAGGGACACTTTGCTGACAAGATTACATATGTGCCCAAGCCTGACTCAGCTTCCTTACTGGGGGCATTCAGGGGCCCCGAGGAACAAGAATGAGACAGGAAGTCAGCTCTCTACCAATCCACACTGTGTTGGAGGAGTTACCCAATGTAACCAGCAAGAGAAAACCACAGAGGCAGCATAAAAACAAAAATAGAGGGAGAAGTCAGCTGGGTCTATTTTCAGATGAAAATCACATCCTAGAAACAAGCAGGCATTGCAGGTGAACACGTGCAAAATGGTAAAATGCCAGGGAGGGAATTTGGCAATTGTCACTTTAGGAACTGACCCCGAATGCATACATCCAACAATTTAAAAACACAGTTGCTCCGAACTGTGGAAAGAGCCAAGATGTCCATCGACAGATGAATGGATAAAGAAGATGTGGTATATATATACAATGGAATATTATGCAGCCATCAAAAGGAATGAAATCTTGCCATTTGCAACGACGTGGATGGAACTGGAGGGTATTATGCTGAGTGAATAAGTCAATCAGAGAAAGACATGTATCATATGACCTCACTGATATGAGGAATTCTTAATCTCAGGAAACAAACTGAGGGTTGCTGGAGTGGTGGGGGGTGGGAGGGATGGGGTGGCTGGGTGATAGACACTGGGGAGGGTATGTGCTATGGTGAGCGCTGTGAATTGTGCAAGACTGTTGAATCACAACCTGTACCTCTGAAACAAATAATACATTATATGTTAAAAAGAAGAAGAAGAAGAAGAAGAAGAAGAAGAAGAAGAAGAAGAAGAAGAAGAAGAAGATAGCAGGAGGGGAAGAATGAAGGGGGGGAAATCGGAGGGGGAGACGAACCATGAGAGACGATGGACTCTGAGAAACAAACAGGGTTCTAGAGGGGAGGGGGATGGGAGGATGGGTTAGCCTGGTGGTGGGCATTAAAGAGGGCACGTTCAGCATGGAGCACTGGGTGTTATACGCAAACAATGAATCATGGAACACTACATCAAAACTAATGATGTAATGTATGGTGACTAACATAACATAATAATTTTAAAAAAGGCAAAAAAAATAAAAACACAGTTGCTCAATGTTATTCATTACATCATTACTTTAGTTGCAAAATACTGGAAACCATATTAATGTGTGTACCCAGAAGATTGATCTATCTGTATTTATCTATATTTATCTATTATCTATCAATCTATCTATCTATATCTATCTATCTATCTATCTATCTATCTATCTATCTATCTATCTATATCTATCATCTATCAGAGAGAGGGAAGTTATAGAATATATACATCTCTGAAGTGAAGTGTGGGGTGTTAAAAGGGATGAGGGAGATTTCAATGAACTGATTCAGAGTCGTTTCTGGGATACATTGTTCACCCAAAAGAACAAAGGAACATGTGTAGCACTGTGTATAGGAAAGGAGAAAAAAAACCAAACATGAAGTTGTTAATGTTTGCAAAAAGAAACACAGAAAGTATAAACTAGAAACTAGTGCAAGTGGGTGAAAATTTCAATAAATGCCATAACCACCCCATCAGGTGAGCCCAGTGGCACTTGGCCACAGTGTCCTGGCCACTGCAAACATGTCTGAGATTCCTGATGCAGGTCTGTTTTCTGCAGTGGACAGCTGCATTTGGACACTAGTTTTTGGACATTGTGGATGTAAAAGTGAGTGCACTGATGTTGTTGGGAGCTTGGTGTTCTGCAGAAGAAAGGAGATGCAGAATGGAGATAAAATAGGGGATCTTGGCAGGCAGAAAAGAAGCCCATGCAGGGATGGAATGAGCAGCACCAACACATTCTTTGGTCTCAGGTGCACTCAGTGCTTATGACGTCCCCACTCGGCCACTGGAGTCCAGAATGAGCGGTGCCGCCAGGGTCAGGAAGGCGCTCGCCTCACATTAGCTCTCTGTCTGCAAGTCCCTGGTGGGAGTGCACAGGGAACCCCAGCCGCAGTCCGGGCACATGTGGGGAACACCCTCCTCCACTCCGTCCCTGGGAGTAGAGGTGCTCGGCGGGGAGACCCCACCTCAGACAAGTGGGAAAAAAGAGAGTACTCATCCCCGAAATAGCACTAGACAGGTAGTCTCTGTTTTCACCCACGTGGGACCCTCTGACTGGAAGTTCACCCCTGCAGGGAGACCCGCAGGCTCAAGCTCGAGGCCCAAGGTCCGGACAGCATCACGCCTGACCGCATGCTGGCAGGGGAGCAGAACCAGTGCACCCCTGCCCCCACCACACGGATGGTATGCAGCGCATGAAGGGGCGTTCTGGGTCCTGTGGGGAGACTTCAGTTCTCCTGCTCATGGTTGTTCTCCAGGATTGCTTAATTTATGTTGAGTCAAAGTGTTGTCTGCCAGAATTATATGAATAGTTCAAGCTATTTCTCAAAAGGAGAAAAAAAATGTGCCCCCTGAAAGCTTTTGCACAAATCTTACTCATGTGGTGAAGTTCATCTTTGCCAGCAAACAGAATTCTCATCTCTAGTGACTTCAGACTTATTTATGCTAATTGAAACATAATGCAGCCACTTTATCAATACTTCTTCCACTGAAAACAATACTCTCAGAATCCGATTAGCAAGAAAGTACCACATGCAAGTTCCTAGTTTCTAAAAAAGATAAACTTTGGTCATATAAAGTCAATGGATTTCATTTTAATTCATGAAGAATGAAAACCATAGTTTTGGAGATAAAGACTCTAACTTTTGCATCTGAAATGTTCCTAATAATTTAATTTCATAGGTGTTTTGAAATTTGATTCTTTAATAAAGAGACTGCACACTTTGTCAATACAAGACAGATAAACATGGGAACCGGTCCGTTAGTTGTAAGTACTGAAATGTAAGCAGGAGTCCAAGCTCACACAGCTCGCTTTGGAAAGAGCCACCGACCCTCCTGGCCCCTGACAACTGCCCCTAGATTTCAGGTAGGAGAACAAATGACAATAAAGACCTGCTTTTGTGCTGTGTTTAGGGCAACCCTCAGAGCCTCCTGCAGAGGGCTAAGAGCGCCTCGCTCCGGTGGCTATAATCAGGCTGCCGTCTTTGCTGAGTTACCTTCCTATCCTTTCTAAAAGTAATTCTTCCAGGTTCTGTTTTTGAGAAAAGTGCCCATGCCACTGTCCGGCTTGCACCTTTCTGCCGTGTGTGCTCATGTTCCGTGTCAGCAAATCATGCAGTTCCCAGAAAACACAGATCCAGTGGAGCCTCGGCAACGGTGCGGACCCTGCAGACAGGGTCCAAACAGCCCCAGCTGCGCGGACAGACCCAGCAGCCCGGGGGTCCGGGCCCCCAGGAGAGGAGAGGGCCCCCTGTGCTGCAGCAGCCCCGGCACGCAGGGACGGTCTGGGGTGCTGCCCCCGTCCTGTCCGGGGCCTCGGCTCACACCCTGTGTAAACTCCCCACGGTGCCACCACCCTCCTGGCCCCAACCCCAGAGCCTGGAGGAGGCTGGGGCCACAGGAGCAGGGAAGGAAGAAGCCCCCAGTCTGGGAGAGGGGCTCAGGCCCTCTGTCTTCACAGGGGCTCAGCACTTGTCAGGAGGGGACAAGTGTCCCTGACAGAGATTTTCAGCCAAGTACAACTCAAAAACTTTTGGATGTAGCATGGGTAGGCAAATTGGGTTCTGGATTATTTTGGACAATGCCTTTGGGTTAGACCCACAGAACTAGTCCAGGAATAAGGACTTGGGTGTCTGAACTTACAGAACAGGATCCTGAACAACATAGAAGGAAATAGTGTCAGAACCCAATACTTAAATAGTAATCCTCATTTCGTGGGGAGCAGAGGAGGGTTATTTCTTCCTTTCTGTAAATGAAAGAAGTCTTTCTGTGAGAACAGAGGGCTTTCCAGGGCAGCTGCGTGAGGCTGTCTCAGAGGCGGGCGCCCCTAGGTTGGCCCCCAGCGCAGGAGGGCATCGGGCTGCCCCAGGGGCTCCCTGCCTCTAGGGGCGGCTGACCCCACAGACCTGTGTGAACTGCTACAACCAGGGAGCCCGCCTGTCACTTCCCCGTCAGACCTAATCTCTGAAGTGCCAAGTGCTCCGGGAGAAAGGAGCCCACGGAGACACCAGCTGCCGTGTGTCCCCAAGATGCCCCTTTCACACTGAACTTGAGCCTTCCTGATGTATTCAAAGACGGAGAAACAGCAGTGCTGCTTTTGGACAAAACCACGAAAACACACCCTGAACAACATGGACCAGACCGGAGGAAAAGAAACGAGAAGAAATGTGTCCTTCAGCAGGTTCTTGTCTGATTTCTTCAAGATGGTTCATTTCCAGACACATGTGCTGCCATCCCAGCTCTAAATATTAACAATCAAATAAAAACAGCACCATTTAAAGTTTTGGGAGAGCCCCATGCAAGTTGTAAATCGTCTGCCCTGCTTACCTGTGTCTCCTGCTGCGGCCGTACCCCAGCTCTGCACAGACAGAAGGACGAGCGCCCTGAGGACAGCTCCAGGGACCGACCCCATGTTCCTGGTCCTGCTCCTGGAGGCCCCCAAAGTCCGGAGCTCCAGCCTGCAGGCGGCTGGCTGCTCAGTGCAAGCAAGCTGGCGCTGGTCTCCCGGTTCCAGAGCTCCTCCTGCGCCTCCCGTCTCACCTCCCTCCTTCTCTCTCTCTCCCTGCTCTCCCTCCCTCCTTCCTACTCTCCCTCCCTCTCTCCCTCCTCTCTCCCTCCCTCTCTCCTTCCTACCCTCCTTCTTCTCCCTCCTCTCTCTCTCCCTCCCTCCCTCCCTCTCTCCCTCCCTCCTCCTTCTTCCTCTCTCTCCCCCTCTTCTCTCTCCCTCCCTCTCTCTCTCCCTCTCCCTTCCTCCTTTCTCTCTCCCTCCCTCTCTCTCCCTCCTCTCTCTCCCTCCTCCCTCTTTCCTCCTCTCTCTCTCTCTTTCCTCTCCTTCCCTCCTTCCTCCTCTCTCTCTCTCTCCTTCCTTTCCCTCCCTCCTTCCTCTTTCCTTCCTTCCTCCTCTCTCTCTCCTTCCTCTCCCTCCCTCCTTCCTCCTCTCTCTCTCTCCTTCCTCTCCCTCCCTCCTTCCTCTTTCCTTCCTTCCTCCTCTCTCTCTCCTTCCTCTCCCTCCCTCCTTCCTCCTCTCTCTCTCTCCTTCCTCTTCCTCCCTCCTTCCTCTTTCCTTCCTTCCTCCTATCTCTCCCTCCCTCCCCCTGTCTCTCCCTTCTTCCTCCTCTCTCTCTCTCCCTCCCTCCCTCAGCCCTGCCTCTCTCTGGCCTGCATCCACCTGTCCTGACCCCCCTTCTGAGACTGGACCCCCAGGGGCTGTGGCCTCCACCTGCAGGGACCCCTCATAATGACAGGTGGGAGTCAGGTGGCACAGACTGGCCCCTGCCGGCTTGCTTCTACACCGAGGCTCCCTCTGGCTGGCTCCCCTCACCAACAAACCCCAAACCTTCTCCTGCAGAGGAGGGAGGCTGCCCTCTCTCAAGTCCTGCCTTTGCTGCTGGTCCTGATGGGAGGAGCCACATCCAGTGAAACTGTGTCAGCTCAAAAGAGGTAGAACGGAGAAATGCAGGCGGCATTGTAACCCTCAGCTGCCTGTTTCTGGGAGAAGAGCGTTGTCTTCTGATTGTATACAAAGTATTGTTTTGAACTGGAGTATTTTCACCACCTAAATTTCAGTTATGGCATCAGAGACTTGGAGGTGGTAACCCTGCACAATGTGGGGCGGGGAGAAGAACGATTTCTTATTTCCATGGTGGGGGTGTAAGATTATGCCTGTTATATGAATTGGATGGGTTTACTGGCTAAACTCCAAGTTTTTAAATGAGCTCTATCCCCTGGGAGTGTGCTCCCACCCAGACCTTGGTGAGAACCACACAGCGGGGAGAAAAGGGTGTGGGAGCGGGAGAGAAGGCTCAGGGGTCCGTGTCTGAGAAAAGTTGTGAGTCCAGTGGCTTCCTCCAGGGACATGAATTTTTCCTGAGCAGAACATTAAACATGGTGAATGACATCCAGCGGTGCAGGCATCTTACAGACTAGACCTGGGATGCACCACTAACAGACTTAGGTTTGGCAGGTGAGGAGGCTGGATCTTGGGGAGGGGCATCGTGAGGCTGAGCCCCCAGCGTCAGGGTGGGGGAAGATGCCCGCCCACAACACACCGCCAACCCATGCCAGTGATAGGACCACAAAGTCCTCATCCCACAAAACCCTCATATTAGGTTTTTCATGTGGAGATGATTCAGAAAACAAGGTTAAAAAGGATCAGATCCTACACACCTTAAAATGAAAACTGACAAGGCATTTGATCCCTGGTATGTTTTGGGACAAGGTGGGATTTTGCACATGAGGCCCAGAGGGTCACAAAAGGGGGTGAACGTCTCCAGTGGGAAGCACGCCCTTGCTCTGGAGACTAAAGCATCTCTGTACACAAGCACAGCCCTTGCAGAGCCAGGACCAGAGGGTCCTGGAGTGGAGCCGCGGTCTACACCCGCAGCGGCCCCGGGGCAGTGCCAGGAGACAAGGTGGATCCCGCCAGCCCAGGATGCACTGCAGCCTTGGACAGCGCCACCCGTCACCAGTCTCTGCCCAGGACCCACCTGAAGGCCATCCCAGGGTCCAAGGCAGTCATGGCAGAGATTCCCCCCGGTGTCCAGAGGCCCTTCCCTAAGGTCCGGGTGGCAAAGAGCCCCCTCCTCAGTGGGGCGCCAGGATACCCGGAGACCTGAGGGTGGTGCACACTCAAGTTCTGCTCTCCAGACACCAGAATCACCACTCGCAGGGCTGGCAGTGTGTTTGTAACTGCTGCTGGTCGCACATCGGTCAGGCATCAGCACCTGGCACGGCAGGAAGTCCACAGATAGCCGGCTCGGGGCTGGCAGGGGCCACCGGCTGTAGACAGGGGCCGTCCAAAGCGGGACTCTGAGGCTCCAGGCTGCCTGCCCACACAGGTCCGGGAGGGGCAGGTGTGGTGCGGAGGCTCCCTGCTGGAGGAGCATGACCACAAACTCGCCTTTTTATTTTCTCACTCAGCAACACACCCCTCTCAATGTTTATCTCAGCATCTTCTGTCTAAAATTTGGACGCACTTAATTCTTGCTTCCAAACGGCAAATGGCTTTGTCATTCCATTACATCCCCTGATGACTGAAATTACTGTTAGTGAAACATAGTGATCTGTGCAGATGTGGAAAGATTTGAGTTCTTCCCTAAGCCCCCAGGGAATGAGCAACAACGGAGAGAAAAGTCCAGGGACTGGCCCTCTCGCTCTCTGAGGGGCCCTCATGCTGGCCTTTCACACCAAGGAAAGCAGATCAGTGGACATTCGGTGGGGACACTGGTTGACTTCTCAGTGCATTTTGTAAAACACAGTCTATCTTTACACAGGAGGACTCTGCACACATCATTCCATGGGCAACACCTGGACCACACCTGGACCACACCTGGGCAATGAATCTCACTTCTCCTACAATGTGAGAAAACATCTCGGGTCATTCACGCACACAGGCACACGTCCACACCTAGGCAAGCACACACACTCACATGCATGCATTCACACGTGTGCACACACATCCATAGACATGCACACTTACCCACATTCACGCACACACATCCACACACACATGTTCAGTGGGCACACGCACACACACTCACTCATTCACTTGTGCTGACTTTCTTTCATAGACTCACAGACATTGAGACGGAAGATGGTTTTGGAGCCCTCCAGTCCAACGCGAAGTCTTGACAAAAACACCCCTGAGGAAGGTCACCCCGCATGCTTCTCCCGATCTCTGGTCTCAGGAACCTGCTGACATTTATTAAATGTTTACAACATGCCATGGGAGGAGGGAGGAGAAACCTATTTCCTTATATTCCCAAAGCAAATCAGAGATTGACAAGTCCATTTGAATCAACTACATGAGTTCCAGAAAAGATGTTTTCCTAATATTACGAAGGGCATCTCAAAGAAAAAACTACCTCATCTCTTTGGGGAAGGGAAGACGGGTTGGTATTACCTTATTTTTCCTTATCACAAGTAATGTAAAATGCAATCCCATATAAACGACCTGGTGGACATACCTGAAACCTCACTGCAGGACCGAGAGTCCGGAGCAGACCTCCTGCGCTCGACACCCCTTCCCGTGGGAAGGAAAGTGGGGCCCCTGCCCGTGCCTCAGTCCCCAGGATGGGATGTGACACAGGTGATTGCTGTTTTTCTTTAAAGTTTAGGTTATTGTTACAAAAGAAAATCTATGGTCGTGTTAATTGTAGTCAGGTATTAAAGGCATTTTTAAAAAATTAGAAGCTTCACTGTTGAAATTATGAGGCTTCATGATGTTCAGCTAAGAAAAATGCCAGTAGCAGACATTTGCAATATTTAAATCTTGGCCTCATCAAACAATTAAAGAAAGAGATCATTCAGAGGAACATGTTTCCTATCATAGGAAAATTGAATTGACAATAAATACTCTAGAATTCTATGCTCAGATACAAAGCCTACGTTTCCAAGTTCAGGCATCTGAAGAGCTCACGCAGGCTCAGTGCAACGTCTGTCCAGAAGGGGCCGGGTCCACGCGGGGACTCCACCGCCTGCCAGCCATCCTCCGCGAGACCCGAGGGCGGCAAAACCCCCTTGTGGCTGTGGTCGTCTGCCTCGGGGGCTGAAGTTTGTGCAGTGTTTAATTTTACTTTCTGAGGGACTCAAAGTCCTTTAGAACAAATGAATGCCTGAAGTAAATTTTGTATTGTTATAATTTCTCCTGCCAAGCTGTAACATTTAAATCAAAATTAGCAAAGTTAGTCGCTTTGCTAATACCATGCACTGGATTGATCAGAATTTTGGAATTTAAAGCTCTAGAGATGCAAGTTGTTAATATTTTTTCAACCCAAACTATTGTAAAACGTGATTTAACTCACAAGAGAAAGTAAAACGTACAAACAGCATCTGTGTCTACAGCACTGAAAAGCGGCAAACACAGCAGATAAAAGTCGAATGTTGTACTTTTTCCTACTTGAAAAACTGTCAAAAACACTGAAAGTTCTTGCTTCTCTAGTTAACAGAAGTAAGTAATATTTTTATTTTATTGTGGCTGCTTGTTACATAATTCAAATAGAGTTACAAAGGAATAGGGTTGTAAGACCAAATATTTTTATTTTAGTTTATCATTTAAAATTTTTTTTTTTATTTTTAAAGATTTTATTTATTTATTTGACAGAGAGGGAAAGAGCAAGCACAAGGAGGGGGAGCAGCAGAGGGAGAAGCAGGCTTCCCGCTGAGCAGGGAGCCCGATGCGGGGCTCGATCCCAGGACCCTGGGATCATGATCTGACCTCAGACGCTTAACCGACTGAGCCACCCAGGCGCCCCTAGTTTATCATTTTTACTTAAATGCCGAGGAGTTATGTCTTGAGTGGATGAGATATTTATATAATGACTGAAAGCAATTTTTAGTGTTTGTGGAGAGACCTTTCTTAAAAATGTGTTTCTAGATTGATTGAGTTTTAAATGCCTATTGCAAAAAGTGAAGTGTTACTTAAGAGAGTGTCAGTAAGCCCAACTGGGGTCCATCCCCGGTTCTGAAGGAAGGTAGAGGCCTGGGTCTGCAGAGAGGAGGCTGCCGTAAGCCCCCTGCTCCCTAAACTGAGCAGGTGAATGAACTCTGCCCTTCTGAGCGGCTTGGGGCCTCTCCCTTCTCTGAACACTGACCTCCCGCTAGGAATTGATCAAAAGCCCTTTGTGGTTTCTCTGGAGCTTTGCTATCAGGTTCTTTAACATCAGGAAGGTTCTCGACGCTGCCTTCAACCTTGGAACCCCAGTTTCAGCAGCCCCTCCCAACGTTTCCAGGATTGGGTGGAACACGAACGTCCGACTGAGGGTCTGAGACCAGCCTGCAGGAGCCCCATCCACAGCATCTAAAATGCTCTGTAGAGCCCGGGTGCTTATTTCATTGTTCAGAGCTTTGTTTGGGATCATTTAAATTTTAAAAATGGGCGAGTCTTTAGTAAAACAATAATGCATAATTAATGTGCCCACTGCACACTCTAACATACATTTGGTTTATTGTTTTTCTAAAGCAAGGAACATTCTGGGGATGGCCAGAAAGAGACACTAAAGCAACACCCTCAGATGCCACCCTGGGTGAACAAAGTTCTCTGAGAAAGGACTGTGGCATCATTGGTATCATTAATGTATTCTCCAAGTGTGACCCTAAGTTATCTAAAAATGAAGCATTGGGCATTGGAGTAAGCGCCCAGTACATGTCAAGATGCAGCATGTGACATTAGGTGTGTGTTTTCTCTTTGAGGCAGAGAACGGGCATCCACTCAGAATTTGCTCTGGGCTCTCATGACTGCACACAGGCTGCCGAAACCACGGAGCGTGAGCAAAAAGTCAGCCTGCTGTGTGTCCAGCCGGGGAGGCAGATGCAAGACCACTAAAGATGCGCGCAGGAGAGGGATGTGGTGGGGAATGTCTGTGCGGAGGGACCTGCCGGTCGGGAGGTATCTGGGGGAAGCAACAGGGCGTCAAGAGGCTACTGTGAGGAGGAGCTGGGGAGGCCCCATGGCACACAGGGGAAGAGGGGGGCCTGAGAACGGCCATAAAGAATCCTAAGTCACCCACATGTGCCTTCGCTCCACACTCAGATGTGCCAGCCAGGAGGCTTCCAGCCATTTCCTTCCTACGGTCCATTGGTATTGATCTCAAACTTCCATCCCATCGAAGGGAGCGGAATTGGCCACACTGACCCTCCCGAGCATCGGCTGGCGGTCCATGGTGGGACCCTGGGCCAAGCCCCTCCCTGGATGCAGCCCCTGAGCCCCTTGGCTGCCGTCCATCTGCACCCCCATCGCCCCCAGGCTCCGGTTCCCACTTCAGCATTGGCCTTGGGTGCTGGGGGTGCAGGCCGGGAAGGCCCCCATCTTCCCTTCTGAAGCCTCCCCTTCCATGTGACCCTGGGGGTGCCCAGCTTGTCTCTTGAAGGGCTGGATTTCACCCACGCTCTCCTTCAGGCTGTCCATGTCCTGGTCACCGGGGGGTCCCCAGGTGGAAAAGACACAACTTTCTCCAGCTCAGTAAAATGCTCTGAATGTTGTGAACAACCCCAAACACAGATATCTGTAGGAATTCAACAGTTCAGGTGCCTCCATCCGATGCCACGGGCACCTTCAGAGCTGAAGGCCGAGCCCACAAGCTCACTCACTTCCTGGGCAAGCAGAGAGAAGGTGGCTGCCACCGGGGCTCTCCCCCAGCGACTGCCACTGCTGAAGTAACTCAAGAACCGAAAAGGTAAGTGTTTGAAGTAAATTGTATTGTTAGGCCTTCGAGCACAAAATATTTTTCAGCCACAGAGAATCTCCCATAAGGAAAGAGCTGAGACACAAGAGACAAGGACTCTTCTCTTGGTTCCTCCACCACCGTCTGCAAGACAGGAGGGGACCCCTTCCCCTGCCCCTGTCCTCCTGGATGGTGTCTGCAGTTCTAACCTTTCTTACTGTCCTTTAACACATATCCAACTTTCAAAATGGCACTAAAAGATGAAGACAATGAGAGGACAAGCCATTGAGTAAGAGAAAACCTGCAAAACACAATCTGATAAAGGACCGGTAACAAAATATACAAAGAGCTCTTCAAACTAAAATGTGAGTGTTTATAATTCAACAAGAAAAAAACCCAATTAAGAAATGGGCAAAATATCTAAACAAACACCTCACCAAAATGTACAGATGGCAAATAAATGTGTGAAAAGATACTCAACACCATGTGCCATCAGGGAAATGCAAATTAAAACAATGAGGTCCCACTGCACCCGATTAGAAGGGCCAGATCCGGAATGGGGCCAGCACCACCTGCTGGTGAGGATGGGGGAGCGTCAGGACTCTCCCTCGAGGCCAGTGGGAGTGCAGGACCCGGCAGCCACGTTAGAAAACAAGTTTGATGGTTTCTTACAGAATGAAACATACTCTTACCCTGTGATCCAGGAATCTCAGTCCTTGGTATTTACCCAAATGAGTTGAATAATGATGTCCAGTCAAAGACCTGCACACGGATGTTTACAGCAGCTTTACTCATAATTTTAAGACTTGGAAGCAACCAAGATGTCCCTCAGGAGGTGAATGGATATACTGTGGTCCATCCAGACAATGGAATATTATTCAGTGTTAAAAAGAAATGAGCTATCAAGCCATGAAAAGACCCGAGGAGGCTTCAATGCATATTACTAAGTGAAAGAAGCCAGTCTGAAGTCTGCATACTGTATGATCCCAACTCTATGATGTTCTGGAAAAGGCAAAACTATGGAGACAGTAAAATGATGGGTAGTTGTCAGAGGTCATGGGGAGGAGGGATGAACAGAGCACAGAGGGTTCTTAGGGCAGTGAGGCTAGTCCGTGTGATACTGCAAGGGTGGGTATGGGCCCTTGCACATCTGTCAGTGATGGGGTTTTGGAATATAGGGAGGTTCAGTGGGATGAAGTCCAGAACCAACGACCAAGAAAGAATTCTTGAGACACCTTTGGTGCAAAATGGTGGTTTATTAAAGCCTGGGGACAGGACCCATGGTCAGAAAGAGCTCCTGCCCTGGGGCTGTGAAGGGTGGCTGAGTACATACTATGCGGTTGGGGGAGGTAAGGAAAAGGGAGGTTTCCAAAAGAACTTTCATATGCTAAAGAAGACTCACAGGATACCAGAGGCCATGCCATTGTCAGGTTAAGGTTGTTTCTCCCTCTAGTAAAGCATTAACATTAAGATAGTTGGAAACTTCCTGGAGGAACATTATACTCTGTCCATTTTAAGGATCTGTCAATGGGCTGCAGGTTATAAGGACATTTAATTGTATCTACATTTCCTTCTGGAAGCTAGGTTATTGATAGACATGCTTTGTTCTTGTAGACTGCTAAGACATTTGTAAACTGAGGGAAACTCATGTCTTGCAGGGCTGTGATCTCTATAAGTTAACGATTTGTTTTTCCTTTCCTTAGCTTTAGGGCCCCCAGGAGTGCCTGAGGAATGTCACATAGATCCCATCTGGGGGGGGGGGAGGGTTGTGGGGTGTCGGCTTCTGCTTTGTCCTCAGCTTGCTTTCTGTTCCCTCATCACAGTACTGATGGTATGCACATCCAGAGGGCAGCCTCATGCAAACTCTGGACTTTAGTTACTCATAATGTGTCCATGTTGGCTCATAACTTATGATAAATGTACCACAGTGAGGCTACATACTAGTAATGGGGAAATTGGGGATGGGCAGTGGGTATATGGGAATTCTCCCTACTTTTTTACTCATTTTTTCCTATAAATCTAAAACTTTTTTTTCCAATAAGCTAAACTCCCCCAACTCACTGTCCTGTCGAGGGATGGTGAGGCTGAGATCTCTGCTGCCAGGCAGGGCGTGATACTGGAAAATTGGGGAGTGATGGGATGCCGTGTTAGCAGATGCTGTGCCACCTTTGAAAATAAATCTGAATGCTGATGACCACAGTGTCTCATGGAGGTGCCCCAGCATCACAGGGGGAGGGAAGCCAGGGCTGACCGTCCCCCTGAATTCAGCAACTGTGGAAACATCTACAGAATCCAAGAAAACCTCTCCTGGAATAAGACAACGTCTGTCATGCTAACACTAAAAGGTTTTGCTTATTTTGCACCATAAAATGTTATAATGTTCAAATGAGACAATTGGGTAAACTATTAAACATATAAGTCATGACATTATAAATTTTACATATTGTGTGTTATCAGCTTACATTTTAAAATCACTCATTATAAATTGGAAGAAAATATATTTTTAAATGGTAAATAAAACTCCATGTGGGAAAAGAAAACACCTCCATGTGGAAATCGAAAATAAGACAAGATTATTATTTTATATTTATAGAAATGTAATCCCGTCAGACTACACTTTGATGAGGAAGCAGAAGGCAAGTGAGGACAAAGCCGAAGCTGGTACCCTACACTCCCCCCCCCCTTTTAGGAATAGATGTGACATTCCTCAGGCAGTCCTGGCTGCCCTAAAGGAAAAACAAATGGTTAAATGATAGAGATCACAGTCCTGCAGGACAGGAGTCTCCCTCAGTTTACAAATGTCCTAGTGATTTACAAGGAAGAAGCTTTCTTATCAATAACCTAACTTCCAGAGACCCATAACTCAGTTTCCTGAAGCCCTAACATTCCCTCCCCTCCATAAAATGAAGGGAGGCTGAGGCAGAAGGAAATGTAAATAAAACTGAATTTCTTTTGAACCTGAAGCCCACTGACAAGGACGTGTGAGAGGAGGAATGCAACATTCCTCCAGGAAACTCCCAACTGTCTTCATGTTAGTGCCTCATTAGAGGGAAAAACAGCCTTGGTTTCACAATAACCAGGCCTCTAGTATCCCGAGAGTCTTTAGCTATGACAGTCCTTCTGGACACCCCCTTTGTCCTCACCTCAACTCCTGAGTATGTAACAGGCCACTTCAAGACCACAGGGCAGCAGCTCTTCCTGCCCACAGATTCTGTCCCCGTGCTTTAATAAACCACCATTTTGCACCAAAGATGCCTCAGGAATTCTTTCTTGGTCGTCGGCTCAGGGCCTCACCCCACGGAACCTCACCTATATTCCAAAACTGCATCAACTCGACAATAAAATTTCACAGCCTGAGAAACACACACATGATACACCCGTATGAAAACATCTTCATGTAGAACTATCACCTGTTCTTTTTCTCCTAAAAGTCCTTTCCTCATGTCAGAACCAATGCCTCCACCCTCACCCCAATCTCATTTAAAGTCAACAACAAAAATGTCCCTCTTGCTCTGATGTATAACCTCCACTGAAAGCCTTACAGAGTGCATTTTAAGGTTGGGGAGTGATGGGATGCATGTATGAGCAGATGCAGCGCCACCTTTGGAAGCGGGGGACAGTGGAGCTTGCATTCCAGGGGAGGGGAGGGGGAGGCTGGTGCGCCCCGGGGCCCCGCGTCCCCCGTCCCCCGTCTCCACCAGCAGCGGGTTCTGGGCTCGCATCGTATCTGTTGAACATTTTACAAGCTGTATGTGTTTTCTGGGTTTCCTTTGAAGACCTGAACACGACACTTTCTTGGAGGGAATAGTACTGGTTTCTCCGTTGGCGGGGGCGCAGAATGTGGAGCAAGTTAATCCAGTTTGCATTGCTCTTTGTTTTACCAGATCTCACTCTAATTTAAAATCAATTTGCAGTATGTTGGAATGTGCGGTGTTCAGTTAGAAAGGGCTCTCAGACAGATGGTGCTTTAAGTGCCGACGTGCTCAGCCCGCCCCTGGTGATGCCATGTGAGGAGCAGCAAAACACGGGCTCCTGAGCCGGGACTGAGGCCCTTGCATGAACAAAGGCTTCTCTCAGATCCAAACTTTGTATTAAGTCTTCAGAGATAAAATGTTTCAATTTTATAATTTAGTGATATTGTGTTGCAGACTTAATATTTTTTCCTCCAAGAAAGAATAAGAAGAAGCAAATTGTTCTGCTAGATTGAGGTTTATATATTTTTTTTTTGCCAAAATAATATACTTAATAAATTAAAAAGTCAAATACACTAGAAGTCTAAAGAAGACGACACCCCAAGTAGCCCCCATTCATTAGTCCCATGTTCTGTGGTGGTTCACCGGCAGGATGGCAGGTTCCTGGGTGAACACAGCCCCTGCACCCCGCGTCCATGCTGACGGTGGGCACATCCACCTGTCCCATGCACACCAGTTTCAGCTTCCATAGCTGCAAGCACACGGTAGTCTTTCTGTTACGGACGTTTCATAATAAACAGAATCACAGTGTGGGCTCTGTGTCTGCTTCTTTCAGGGAGCAGAGTTTGGTTGAGGTTCATCCCTGTGGAAGTATGGAGCCGTGTGTCAGGCCTCATTCCTTTCTGTGGTTGAATAACATTCCGTACACTGGAATGTTGGAAGGATGGACCACGCTGTGTTTATCCACTTGTGCTCTGATGGACTCTTGGCTTGTGTCTACTCTTGGCTGTCATGAATGGTGCTGCTGCGGACACTCTTGGGCGAGCCCTTGTGCAGAGGCACACTTTCATTTCTTTTGGGTGCATGGCTAGCAGTGGAATTGCTGGGTCACGTGGTGACTATGTTTAAACTTCGGGGAGCTGCGAGGCTGTTTTGCAAAGTAGGGGCTGCTGCTGGGTCTCCTGGTGCCATCAGCTCAGCCATCTGCTTCCACCAGGCAGGTGAGGTTGGAACACCTCTGACTCTCCCCCATTCCACACATCCTATCCACTCAGTTTAGCTCTATTGCTTTTTAAAGTAAATCAAGGGTCGTTGTGCTTCAGTTTCTTTTGGTTGTTTTTGAGTACTTAACCCTCTACCATCAAAATAAGTGCACTTTTTATGCACATTCTCAGAGGCTGTCTCAAGTAGAAAGGCTCAGCACCCTGCTGCTTGCCTCTCCCTGGGGCTGAGCCGCTGGGATTAATGGACGTGGGAACTGTTGGCCCCTCCCTGCCTGCCCGCCCGCAGGAGAGAGAACTGGAGAATTCTCCAGCAAGTCATCAGCCTAGAGATTTCCAGAGTCTCACTGCAACAGTTACAACTCTTTAGGGTAAAAGAATTACTTCTCAAGAATTCACATAAAAATAAAACTCAACAAATTGTTGTTTTTACCTTTTAAAATTAAAGAATTGTTAAAGATGTTGTATTCATTTTACAGATACGATATTAAAAGTTTGAAGCACTTTATGAAAACCAGTCATTTGCCACTTGTTTAAAAACAGATTTAATTTCATTGTGCGCCTTCAAGATCATTTAAATTTTATACACAGCCTGTTCAAATAAGTAGCATTTAATTAAATAGAAGCAATTATACAAATGGTATTCTAATCTAAAAAGTGTTAAACCACCATATAGAAACACAGGTACATGTCTTTGTACACATCACGCTCCTATATCTTTGAATGCATGAAATCCTAGTTTCAGGTGACTTTCCTGTTAAAAAAAAAATGTCTCTACCTACAGAACTCAAAAAGTTGTCAATTAATATTTGAAGATGAGCATTTCTTATAAATTAATCTACTAGCAGCACTTAACATTTATAAAACCTCCTTGAAAATGGCATGTTGTTTATTTTAAAGTCCAAGGCCAGCGTCTCTAGATCCATGGTGGACATTGGTTTTAAGGTGTGGACATGGAGGGGCAGCTCGGGGCTCCCACCTGCCGCTTCCCAGCCCGCTGTGGGTGGGCAGTTGGTAAACCTTGCTCCAGCCCCTGGTCCTAGGGCTGGGGGATGGTTCACAGACAGGCCTGCGTGGAACAGACCACCTGGAAATGTTGGTTAAATTTTTACAATCAGTTAATTGTTAATCTTAGATTTATAGCTTCTGAAATGTTTGTTTTTATTCTTTTGCTCCTGGAATATAAAACCTGGAGTGTGTTTTTCTATACAAGCCAAATGATTTAAGAAATGATAACACAGGTTCTGAAATGTGGGATGTGTCTGTTTGTTCCTTGTCCTTCAGCAACTTTGGGGGCTGGCGGAAGGGACTCTGGCTGGCAGCCCCGGGGGCGGTCTGCTCTGGACCTCCATGCCCGCGGGTGCACTGCAGACCAATGTGCGCAGACCCGCTCACCTCAGACACGTCTCTCTTTATCTCTTCCTCTGTTTCTTCCTTAAACTTACTTACTTTGTAAACTAAGCAGCAAACTGGCAAACACAGCAAAGGAAAGCATCTTTTGTGTCTGGGATGTGTTAAGTGGAGTCCCAGTTAAAATGTGTAATTCTTTTACCCTCCCAGTGGAGTCTCTATAAGCAAAGGTTTGTCATACGTTTTAAGTAAAAATTATACGTAATTTAGAACCGCAGCCCCAGCCATCTGGATGTTCCTAAATTGCACTTTGCAAAGCACATCCATGTCTTCATCCGAGTGGACCAGGTGTGCTGGGCCAAAGCTGCAGCAGGAGTCACCATGCTTGTTGCTACCACGCTCCACGTGTGTGGGGGTTTCCCTGCCTGCACACAACCCCCCGGGGGTTTGTGCACTGCGGTCACAATGACAGGGTCCTGTGCGGACATCATGGAGGTCCTGTCTTGCCACAAAGTTCCTTGAACGGCGCTGGACACAGCATGTTTTAGCGTTGCTACTTTTCCCTCCCCATTTTAACAGGAGAGTTTCTGTTACTGAGGCATGAAATGTTCCTATTGCTTGTGTTCTGTCCTTTGGGTGTGTTCATGTTAGGTTTGATAAGTCGTTATGGACGTGTTATTTTCTCTTATTATCTCTGGGGCTGTAGAGTGTGCATCCCTGGGTGCTCCCCTGTGGCAGCCGGGAGGGCTGGGTGGATGCCCTCCCTCAGTCCCAACCTCCTGCTGCAAAGTGTTTTGATTAATTAACGGTGGGTTGAAAGGATGCTGTATGGTCGTGCTGTGGATGAGTTTCCTGGAACTCCCAGTCCATTTTGCAGCCATGAGGGATGTTAGCTTGAGGGTGAAGCTGGGACAGGGAGAAGACAGTGCTAAGATAATCTCTAAAGATGGGCCTGAGTCCAGGTGGAGCTGTGCCTAAAGCTGAGAATGTTCCAGAATTCTCCAATTAAGCCAGGTCATTATATTGCCTTGCATGTGTGTGTCCCATTAAGCTAGGGTTTCCTTCCTTACCTTGCTCAGTACATCCTCAGGGCTCCCCCTGGTGCCTTTCCCGCATCTCTACAGTCGGCTTAGACAAAAAATCACAACCCATTTCCCATTGAATATAACCGACCTATGGGTGGCTAATATCTTTGGTGGTTAATTGTTGGTGTTCTTCTAAAAGGTCAAGAGGCTATTGTTATACATTTATTGTTAGTTAGGAAATCTAAAAGGATGGAATATTGATGAATGCTACCTATATGACTCAGATGATTTAAATTTTTTAATTTTTAGAATAAAATGTTGAATTAAATTATTATCCATATGCATTAAGTGAGAAATTATCTAATTTCAGAAATTTCTATACATGTACAGAAATTTGAATATTAGTTAAAAATAAATAAGGGCTTTCGGCAACAGTGGCACAAACCCTCACAGAGATAACAGCTGGTAAATGTGAAGCATGTCCCGAACCAACTATTGAGAGGCATTGGGGAAAGCCTAGGACCAGATGGCAACCAGCAGAGCCTTCGCTCTGGAAACGATGCCACCGGAAGGGTAAGACTTTTCCCTAAATGCATGGCAGCGGGTCCAGGTACATGAAACCAGTGGAGGCAGCTTGAGGTGGGAGGATGGAAACTTAAAGAGGAAACTCTGGGAGCAAGAGAACATAACACAAGGTCAGACTCCAAATCTAAGTGTACTCTGTCCAAATCCTGGCTGATCACAGGACTGTGTGTATGCCAGTCAGACCCAGGGAAACTAATGAGAAATGACCAGGCTCCAGAAGAGGCCACCATCGGAAGGTGGGACAACAAGGACATCTGTGAGTTTGCTGCCTTTGGCAAACGTGTGCTTCCTAACCTGGGAGCAGCTCAGCTACAGAAATGGAATCCTTTCTTGCCAGAGGTGCCCGGGGAGAGCTTGCAGGACAGCTGAGAACTGACGCAACTCCTCAGAACCAGGTGAGCCACAGCTGTGAGCCCCAAATGCTTCACTAGCCGTGCCCAGCAGGCATGGGAGGTGCCCCGGGGAGCCAGGTCAGCAGCTGGAAGGTGTCAGAGCCCTGCAAGGTTATTGGTGGCTGGGAAACTGACTTCGCACTGAGTGCAGGAAGCTAACTGTCATTTGGGGCAAGAAACAAAGACAATACAAACCAGAGCTGCTGTGACATCTTATCCACAAAGTTCATTTCGATAAAAAAGTAGAGGACATAACATGACCCAAACTCAAGAGAAAACTCATTAATGAGAACTGACTCCAAGTAGCCCTAGTGTTGGACTTAACAGATGCTGGTCTGAAAGCCATTTTTATAAATATCTTTAAAGAATTAAAGGAGAAATCATCTTAATAATGGGAGGAGTAAGGAAACTCAAGAGGTGAGTAAAAACTATAAAATCATGGAAATGTCAAGTATGGAAGTGAGGTAACTGAAATGAGACCTTCACTACATAAACAAATAGCATGTTGGAAGTAGAGTAGCTAGACTCAGGACCATGATAGATCAAGAGAAATTACAGAATCTGAAACAAGAGAGAAAAAGTGATTAAGGAAAACAGAACATGTGGGACCCTGTCAGCAGCATAAAATGCATCCACTTTGTCTTACAGGTTCAAGAAGCTCGATGACTCTCATAAGGGTCAACACAAAGAAAACCCCAACTCTGCACTGAATCAAGATGCTCAAAGCCAAGGTCTCAAAAGAAGCCCCAGAAAAGCCCGTTGGGCACCGGGGAAGAGTTGCGGTGGGAGCTGACCGACCCTCTCTGGAGGCAGTGGAGGAACTGAAAACCATATGCTTGCACCTTCTTTTTTTTATTTATTTATTTGACAGAGACACAGCAAGAGAGGGAACACAAGCAGGGGGAGTGGGAGAGGGAGAAGCAGGCTTCCCGCCGAGCAGGGAGCCCGATGCGGGGCTCAATCCCAGGACCCCAGGATCATGACCTGAGCCGAAGGCAGACGCTTAATGACTGAGCCACCCAGGCGCCCCGCACCTTATTTCAATTGTGGAAGACAGCGGTTGGATACTTCTGCCTGTGGGGCCATCGACTTCCTTATTAGAGTGAGTTTGTCATGTAAATAAGACTTTCTCATGAGGCTACTAACTGGAGTCTTTTCTCAGCAGAAGATATGAATGGTCCACAAAAGCTCGAAGTAAGCTCTGTCTCAGCAAGGGGCAGGCGTTCACTCCCACCTGAGCAATTCCAACAAAGTCTTTGTAGCAGAAACCTTCCTGCTGCCCAGTGTCCGCAATGCCCACAGCACCCAACTCACCTCACCCCACCCTCAGGTGAGTTATGCGTTATACTTACCTCTGAATCCAAACATGCAAACGTGTAGCTGTGTCCGTGCCCATGTGCAGATGTGAATCTACACCTGCACCGACACCTGTGCCTACACCTACACCTGTACCTACACCTACACCTGTACCTACACCTGTACCTACACCTACCCCTGTACCTACACCTGTACCTACACCTACACCTGTACCTACACCTACCCCTACACCTACACCTGTACCTACACCTACCCCTGTACCTACACCTGTACCTACACCT
>NW_022589704.1:67127-204916 GCF_004348235.1 Phoca vitulina | reverse complement strand
CCTGTACCTACACCTACCCCTGTACCTACACCTACCCCTGTACCTACACCTGTACCTACACCTACCCCTGTACCTACACCTACCCCTGTACCTACACCTACCCCTGTACCTACACCTGTACCTACACCTACCCCTGTACCTACACCTACCCCTGTACCTACACCTACCCCTGTACCTACACCTGTACCTACACCTACCCCTGTACCTACACCTACACCTGTACCTACACACATACCATATGTGTGTAGGTGTTCTTGTAGGTATAGGTACAGTTGTAGGTGTAGTTATAATTATAGCTGTAGGTACAGGTACAGGTGTAGCTGTAGGCACAGGTACAGGTGGAGGTGTAGGCACAGGTGTAGGTATAGGTCCAGGTACAGGTGTAGGTATAGGCATAGTTGTATGTATAGGTGTAGGTACAGGGGTAGGTACAGGTACAGGTGTAGGTACAGGTGTAGGTGTAGGTACAGGTACAGGTGTAGGTACAGGTGTAGGTGTAGGTACAGGTGTAGGTACAAGGGTAGGTGTAGGTACAGGGGTAGGTGTAGGTACAGGTGTAGGTACAGGTGTAGGTGTAGGTACAGGTGTAGGTACAGATGTAGGTTTACCTATACCTAAACCTACATCTATACCTACACCCATACCTACAACTAAACCTACACCTATACCCATCTATCTAAACCTATATCCATATCTGACTACCTGGCAGGTATATACTTTGATTTATGAGAATCTGTCCCAAGGACATTTCTTAAATGAATTTGCAGGTATGGACCTGAGTCCAAGTTATGGCCCTATTATTTGTTTTATGTATAATCAGTTGAGGTGTGATTTAATAAGAAAATTCTACAAACATCAGAACATCCCTATAAAGCTACCTTTCCTGGAAACCTTCATTATGCTGGTCTTTACCTGGAAGTTCCTCTTTCTACACGATGATCAGGAAACAGTAACTTTCCCATGCTGGACTCAGGAGAAGCAGGGAGAAAGTAGAACCCCAGACAAATAGGCCAATTCCGTTGTTGGAATAAAATAACCCTGAATCCTTGAAAATGTTTTTGACAAAATCACCATTGTAAGGCAAAACAAATAAAATAAAAATGAGACTTCTGTTAATACTGAGCTTTGAGGAATTGCATAGAGACAGATGCATCTCTTAGGACCCAAAGAAAAGCAAGCACAGAACCAGATGTGGGAAAGGACACGGCCTATGGGAATTCATGGATTCCTTCTCTGGAAAAGTTGGTGGTGAACCCAACTGATGACGTTCACCTAGTGAACAAGCACGTACATGTTTGCCTGCTCAAGTGACAGGCTCGCACCCCACAGTGGGGCTGAGGTCTAGCCATTTCCTAAGCTGCTGCTTTGGTGTTGTAACGGTCCCCTGCCACAGGGGACACTGATTTGTGTCGGCTCAGGGTGTGTGGTGGGCCAGCGCCCCCAGTCTCTGTCATTCCTGTGCACGTGCCTACATGCTGCCCACGCGCAGGTGAGCAGCGGTGATGGAGATGCGGCTGGAGCGGTTCCATACACCATGTGTCCTGAGGCTCAGCGGGAGTTTCCAGGATTCCTGACTGCCCACGGCTGCATTTTCAAAAGCACAGGTTTGGACCACTGTTGATACAACTAGGTGCCAAAATCAACATGCAAATTTGACACTTGAAATCTGAATCTAAATAAGTCCAAACAGGAACACCCCCAAATCATTATTGTACTTTTACTTTTTACCTTTTTTAAAAAAATTCTGGAAGCAATTTCAAGCTTAGAGGAAGTTTGTAAGACAGTAGAAAGAATGCCTATATACCCCTTTCCCAAATTCTTCTGTAGTTATTTTTCCTTGTTTGCTTTATAAGCAAATAAGTTGAGGAGGAAAGAATGTTTGGCAATCACCTAGATATCCACTTTGAAGTAAGGTGCATGCACGTGGCCCTTCACCCCTAGATACTTCAGTGTGGGTCTCCTAAGGAAAGGTTCTGTTTTGAGGCCACAGCACAGCGTCCACCGCAGCAAAGTTAATACCTGCGCACTGCATTTGTAAACTCCACTACTGATGCCGGACGCCCTTCACAGCTTGTGTTTCTGTCTTGGAGAATGAGTTGCAATGAGCATCCCTCTTGCTTTGGTCTTCAATCTGGAATAGCTCCCCAGTCTGCCTGTTTCTTTCATGACATTTACATTTTTGTAGAATAAAATACCCTTTCAGTTTTTTAATAGAATGTTCCTCATTTCTGCCTGTTTTTCCTTATAATTATTTTATTTTATTTTTTTTTAAGATTTTATTTATTTATTTGACAGAGAGAGACACAGCGAGAGAGGGAACACAAGCAGGGGGAGCGGGAGAGGGAGAAGCAGGCTCCCTGCGGAGTAGGGACCCCGATGCCAGGCTTGATCCCAGGACCCTGGGATCATGACCTGAGCTGAAGGCAGACGCTTAACGACTGAGCCACCCAGGCACTCCTTTCCTTATAATTAGATTCAGGGTATACTTCCCTTGAAGAATATTGTGTCCTTCCTGGAGCATCACGTCTGGGCCCTTTCCTTCTGCCCCTCCCCATCCTGTGTCTTCTCCCATGAGCAGGCAGGCATTTCCTCGGCACCAATAACACTCTGCAGGTGCAAACGGGCCTGGCCCACAGTCTGCCTCCACCCTGGTGTCCCCACTCGGAAGCAACAAGCCTGGGCAAGTTGCTACCCCACTGCAGATGACTCTTGATGCCTCTAATTTTCATTATTTTTAAGCTGGGTGGTTGTGCTACCTGTTCAAAAATTGAACAAAGAGAACCAATTGCCAGGGCGTAAGGCAAATACCATCTTCCTGAGACCACAGAGGTTTATTGTCTGGGGATCAGCTGGTGCCAGGCATCCAGGTGAGAAGCATGTATTTATTTTAAGCTGCAACATTGTAAGTGAGTCAACCACACACTGCTGGAGCAATGTCTGACCAATTCTGCAAAATTGCTGTAAATCACTCTTTCTTACTCAATCACAATTGTTCAACTACAGTATTTGTTAATTAAAAATATTCCCTTTTAGTTAATAATATAAAAAAGGAATCATCAACATACTATTTCATGTTTACTTTGTAAATAATTTTAGATGAATTAGTAACTTTAAAGACACCAGGCAGTTCACATAATTGAGCAGAACTTTTATTTTACTTCTGTACTTATAATTTATGATATAATAGTAGCAAATATCCAGTCAACCCTCTTGAAATGTTAGGAGTTTTGGTAGAAATTAGGAGAAATTTTTTTTAATGACACAAAAATGATGTGACGTGCATGTATTGATAAAGGGTGACATGCTTCTACCCGGACAATAACTCAAAAACGACAAGCTGAACTGATAGGCACTTAGTATGTTATCTCTTTTTAAAAACTGCATGCACAAGAAAACAAGTATTTGTTCTCCCAGCTGCCTGCAGATGGTTGGATAACATCCGGGACCAAGGATTCAGGCTGTCAGAGCTCCAGTTACCATTTCTTCTCAAGTCTGTGGGTGTTCTTCCTTCTGCTCTGTTTATCTTCTTTTTGTGTGTGTGCCCTCCCCCTGTACGTGGGAGGGATCACAGCTACACCCCCTGACTTCCCACTGGATGCTGTCTCGCCATAGGATTCTGCACCTGTTTCTGCATGGGGGTTCTAATTCACCGTTGTCACAAATCAGTCACTCCTGATGCATGTGGGTCTGGTGTAGACTTTCAATCCAGTTCTTTTGCCCTGTGTGTTTATCCACTTGCCGATAACACACTGTATTGATTCCTGCAGCTTTATGATGAATTCTGAAATCAGGTAGAGTGAGTCCTACTTTGTTCCTCTTTTTTTTTTTTTTTGAACATTATTTTAACTATTCCAGTTCCTTTCTTTGTCATATAAATTTAGATCAACTTGTCAATTTCTACAAGAAGATCCTAGAATGTTTATGGTGATTGTATTGAGTCTATATATCAACTTGGGGAGAAGTGACATCTTAAAAATATTGAGACGACTAATCTATGAACAAACATCTCTCTATATTTATTTGGGTTTTCTTTGATATTCTGTATCAGTGTTCTATAGTTTTTGGCATACAGATCTTGCAGATATTGTTTATTAATATTTATATCTAAGTATTTCAAGGGATTTTTGGCACTTTCAAAATTGTATTTTTAAGTTTTGATTTCATTTTGTTCATTGATAGCATATAGAATTACAGTATCCTCAAACTTGCCCAAGTCCCTTGTTGGAACTATTCTAGAATTATTTCAGTATTTCCTACCTAGACAAGCATGCTGCTTGCAAATACAGATAATTTTAATTTTCCCTTTCCAACCTGCTATTCCTCTTGCCATGTGTCCCAGTGAGAACCTCCAGTATGATGCTTGGTAGCAAGAGTGAGAACAGACACCCATCCCAGTGTTCTTGGTCTCGGGACACCATATGTCTATACTGCGGCATGGGAGGTTAGCTGTGGGCTTTCACAGATGTCCTTCCTCAGGTTAAGAAAGTGTCCTTCACTTTCTTGGTTTGCATGTTTTTCTCATAAAATGATGTTGAATTTTGTCAAGTGCTTTTTCTTTACTTTTTGGAATGATCATATTATTTTTCTTCTTTAATCTATTGATATGATGAATAAAAATCTAACCTCACATTCTCAGGATAAACCTCACTCTGTCAAATTTTTTCATATATATTACCAGGTTTTATTTGCTAATATTTTATTAAGTGTTTTGCAATTATATTTATGAAGGATATCAGCTGGCAATTTTCTTTTCTTCTAATGTATTTGTCTTTTTAATTTTTTTAATCAGAGTAGCACTGACCCCATAAACTGTTGGGAGCTGTCCTCTCCTCTTCTGTTTCCTGGAAGAATTTCTCAGGTATTGTTTTTTCTTCTGATTATTCAGTGGAGTTTTCCAGTGAAACCACATGGACCACAAATATCTTTGTTGGAAGGTTTTAAGTACAAATTCAATTACTCTAATAAATAAGAGACATATCTATTTTTATGAAATTTTTGGAAGTTTTGTCTTTCAGGGAATTTGTACATCTTGTCTAAGCTATTAAATGTTTTGGCAGAAAGTGTTCATGATATTAATTTACTGTTCTTTAAATTTCCGTAGTGTATAGGGTTCCAGTTTTAGTGTGGCAATGATGATGATGATGGTGATGATAAAATGATAGCCTAATTCAATCTGAATTTCAGATTAAAAAAACTAAGTACTTTTCTAGTATAAGTATATCCCTTATATGTTGTTTATCTGGAATTTAAATTTACCCGGGTGTGCCCTATTTTATCAGGCAACCCCCAGGGGGTACCTAGTAATACCTCCTGTTTCATTCCTGTTAATTTGTATCTTGAATCTTCTGTTTACATCATCAGTCTAGCTAGACATTTATCAATTTTACTGATATTTTAAAAAAATCAATTTGATTTCACTGATTTTTCTCTAGTGCTTTTCTATTTTAATTTAGTTGATTTCTGTTCTTACTTTCTGGTGCTTTGGGTTTAATTTCTGCTTTTTTACTAGTTTTTTTTTTTTTTAGGGTAGACGCTTAAAAAGTTGATTTCACTTTTCTTTTCCTTCAAATACAAGTAGTTGATGCTAAAAATACATCTGTAAGCAGTGCCGCGCCCACAAGCTCTGTGCATCATGCCCACCGTTGTGCACTGTGCTCATGCATACTCCATTCACCGTGCCTGTGTTCATGCATGTTCCCTGCACTGTGCTCACACTCATGCATGCTCCATGCACTGTGCCTGTGTTCAGGCATGTTCCCTGCACTGTGCTCACACTCATGCATGCTCCATGCACTGTGCCTGTGTTCATGCATGTTCCCTGCACTGTGCTCACACTCATGCATGCTCCATGCACTGTGCCCATGTTCATGCATGTTCCCTGAACTGTGCTCATGCATACTCTGTGCACTGTGTTTATGTTCATGTATGTTCCATGCACAGTGCCTATGTTCATGCATGTTCCCTGAAATGTGCTGACACTCGTGCATGCTCTGTGCACTGTGCCCACGTTCATGCATGTTCCCTGCACTGTGCTCATACTCGTGCACACTCCATGCATTGTGCTCACACTCATGCATGCTCCATGTACTGTGCTTGTGTACATGCATGTTCCCTGAACTGTGCTCATGCTCATGCATGCTCTGTGCACTGTGTTCATGCTTGTGCCTGTTCTGTGTACCATGCCCGAATTTGTGTGTGTTCTCTGCACTGTGCTCATGCTCATGCATGCTCCATGCACCGTGCTCATACTTGTGCATGCTCTGTGCACCATGCTCACTCTTATGCATACTCCATGCACTGTGCTCACACTCATGTGCACTCTGTGCACTGTGCCCACACTCGTGCCCACTCTGTGCACCATGCCTGAGTTTGTGCATGTTCTCTGCACTTGTTCACCCTGTACATTCTTTGTGCACCATGTTCACGCTCATGCTGATGGCTTCTACTCCCCTCTGACTTCCTTATTGACTCATGGGTTATTTACAAGTGTGTTACACAATTTCCAAATATTTGGAGGTTTTCCAAATGTCTTTCTGGTACCAGTTTCTAGGTTAATTCCATTATGAATAGAGAGCATACTTTGTATGATTTCAATTTTGTAAAATTGTTCGTGTTTGTTTATGACATCGAAGATGTAGTGTCCTTGGATTGGTTCCATGTGCACTTAAAAGAAAGTGTATTCTGCTGTGTCCAGTGGGCTGTTCTATGAATGTCCTTCAGACCAGGAGCCCAAGGTGGTTGATGATACTACTTGCTTTTCTCTAGCCTCACTGATTTTCTGTCTGGTTGTGTTGGTTACTGAAGGAGTGCTGGGGTCTCCAGAGGAGCTGTGATCTGCCTCTCTCCATCACTCTTGTTTGGCTCATGCACTCAGGGGCACACACCTGGAATCTACCTCCTTGGGAGCCTCTTTCCTTCCTCCTGCAGATGGGGTCAGGTGGGCAGGGTCCCACGCTGGGCCTGTCTTGACTCCCAGTGCTGCCTCTCTCAGATCATGTCTGTCACTTGCTTTCCTTGGAACCAACCTCGGGTCTCAGGTGGATTCGGGGTGTCTTCTGTGGTTTGCCTGGTGTTCACTGTTGCCCAATGCTAGGACCCTCCCTGCTGTCTGTGGCTAGAGGATGAGGAACTTCCCCCACCTGCTTCTATTCCCAAGTGAACAAGACCCATCCTGGCATTTCAAGCTCTCCCAGCCACAAAGCATGAAAATACTCAGAGATACTTTGGAATCCATTATTTTTCTTGGTAGTTAAATGCAGTCCTTGCCTATAGTGATTGTAATCATATTCCTGAGAGAGGAATGGCAATTTAAAAAGTTACATTGAACTTCAAACATGTTCGTTTGATTTCTATTTGGCAGTTGGAATGGATTCTTCTTTTATATGAACCACCTGTCTCAGCTGAGGTGCCATCAGAACGATTTGCTTACATAGAATTTAATAACTGGAATGAGTAGGAAGAAATAATGTTGGATAGCATGCTTTAGATACACATGGGAAAAACATTTAGATAGATAAATTTAGTTACAATTTTAGTAAAAGGGGAAAGTACTGATTCTTGAAATGATAGATTTTAGTCGTGTTTGGTGAGGAGACACGCTGGTAAGTCCACATTCCCGCCTGCAGGTCTTAGCTTCAGGCCCAAGCCCTTGGCTCCTTTCCTGCTGGAGGAAACAGGGCTTATTCATGTGTACCTGCAGGGACACCCCCCGCCCCCCACTCACTGCCACAGGGTGGAAAATCTTTGCTGAAGAAGATATTCATAGCTGATATTCATTATACAACATATAACAAATATATATTTATTATTGATTACTAATTTTAGAGTCAGTATGTACTTTTTTAAAAAAGATTTATTTTAGAGAGAGAGGGTGTGCAGGGGGGAGGGGCAGAGGGAAAGGGAGAAGGAGAATCTCAAGTAGACTCCCCCGATCACAGAGCCCAAGGTGGGGTTCGAGCTCACAACCCTGAGATCAAGAAGAGGCTTAACCGACTGCACCACCCAGATGCCCCTCAGTAGGTACTTTTGAATGGGTAAACCTGGGGGACACCCCTTTAGCCAGCACGAGCATCATTGCTGAGGGAGAACTGACGTCCTGCCGCTGGGGACCCAGAGAAGAACACAGACCAAGGGTTCCTGCTGCCCCCTCCCCCATTGCTCATGCCCAGTCTCAGCAAGAAGAAGCAGAATGAGAGATTCTACCCCTGCCAATCTCGCCAGTAGGCAATGCTTCCCACTGATGTCAGGAATGGAACCTGCTTCTATCCACCTCAGGGATGGGCGCCACTGAGACATCTTGGTCTTAAAAAAATAAAATAAGTCTCAAGAGGAGTTTGTTACAGGAGTGTGCGTATACCTCTCCCGCACGTCCCTCATCTACTTACAGAAATAATGATAGACTGAAGGAAAAACTGGTGTGACCACCCTGGCATCGCCGCTCTGCTCTGAAAGTCTGGGCAGATCTGTCCAAATGTGTTTGAAGCAGCCGGTTTCTCCTCTATTTGTCAGAGGATGTGTGTTACTTTGCTTCCTGAGCTTTTCCTTAACATCTGTAATTGCTTAACATTTAAGGAACATGCCATTGGAATGACTTAATTTTTTCTAATGTTACAATTTCTTCTCACTTGTTGCTGTCTGTTTTTGTCCCTTCCTGTTACACGATCAATGAAAAATAGGACTTCACAGTCAAGAGTCTGAAAGCGACCCTCACAGCAAACCCTCAGAGCCCCTCGTCTGTCCCTTGCTCTCTTCCTGGGATGTGCCGTATGGGTGACGTAATGCACTGATTTCCCTCCTCACCCCCCAAACATCCTTCTTCTTATTTTAGAAGGGACACCTTCCTGCTCAGAAACACTAGCCATTTGATGACATGAATCATGTGTGTAGCATCTGAAGATGAACAGTTTTGGTGTCAACCTTCCTTCTTCCATGAAAACATTTGCTTCCTGAACAAAACTGATGAAGGTTAATATGGTGTTAAATGGAACACAATCAATGGAACATAAAGACAAACCTAAAAACCAGAATAATGCCATGGTAGGGTCTTTTGTTTTTCCAGAGAGAGAGAGAGCGCCGGGGGGGGGGGGGGCGGGGGGGGGGGCGGAGGCGGATAGGGCAGAGGGAGAGGGAGAATCCCAAGCCCTGATGTGGGGCTCGATCCCAGGACCCTGAGATCATGACCTGAGCCGAAATCAAGAGTTGGATGCTCAACCAACTGAGCCACCCAGGCGCCCCACCAAGGTAGGGTCTTAGAGAAGGCAGTCCAAAGTGCACCTCTAGGTTAAGGTCTTGTGAAAAAGTCAAAGGGCAATAGCAAGGAGTACTTCTGTTTTTAAGCTGGGAAAGGGGTTAGCCAGGGTGGTGACGAGAAGTGGGGAGGGGGCAAGAAGTGGCGGGGCCCTCCCTGCCTCTCCCTCCCGGGCAGTTTTTAGCATTCCCTCCCCGTTCTCGTTCTGGGTTCATGCACAGACTCATTCTAGGTGAAGAACACCGGGGTTCAAGGCTGGATGTTTGCATACATGGTTCTGATGTTATGACATTTGTCTTGTGTGTGGGTGCTGAATCCTCCTGTTTTTGAGGTCATAGAAGCCAAAGCAGACAGTCTTCTTTCCCGTAATCCTAATTAAGCTGTAACAAGCCTCTCCGTGGTAGCACTGTGTTAAGGGTACACCCTTTCATTTAATGCTAGCAACCCCAAAGGAGCCTGTCATTTTAATCCATGCTTCCTAGATGAGGAATTGAGGAAAAGCGTAGTTACATGATGCTCAGTTAGCTCTTGCTGAATGGTAAACCCATGCAAAAGTTAGCAGTTTAGAGCACTTGCTTATTTCACTCTTGATTCTGTGGTTAGACAACTGGACCTGGGGTCAGCTGGGCTTCTTCACACGTCCATGGAGAGAGACAGACGGACAGAGGGACAGAGACAGAGGGACAAAGCGTCCTGAGGTCAGCTGGGCTTCTTCTTCACACACCTATGGAGAGAGATAGAGGGACAGAGGGGGAGGGGAAGAGAGACAGAGGGACAGACGGACAGAGGGACAGAGGGAGAGAGAGAGTCAGAGGGAGGGACAGAGGAACGGAAGGAGGGAGAGGGAAGGAGGGGTATATGAGGCTGGAGAGGACTGGCAAACACTTAAGAGATACGTTTGAAATGCGATTTTAAGTCTTATTTTTCAATATAATTTGTAGACTCAAATTGAAGTAGCAATCATGAAATATTCTGAAAAAATGATGGCATTCTGGTAAAAATTACACTAATAGGTATTGTTTTCTGAAAGATTCTGATATAATTAAGAGAATATCCCAGAAAATATTGAGATTAGAGCTGTTTCCTTTCAATGGTTCACATTTTGAAAGTACCTATTGGGGGCGCCTGGGTGGCTCAGTCAGTTAAGCGTCTGCCTTCGGCTCAGGGTCCTGGGATCGAGCCCCGCATCGGGCTCCCTGCTCAGTGGGAAGTCTGCTTCTCCCTCTCCCACTCCCCCTGCTTGTGTTCCCTCTCTCACTGTGTCTCTCTCTGTCAAATAAATAAATAAAATCTTTAAAGAAAAAAAGTACCTAAGTACCTATTGATTCCTTTCTGTAACAGATGACGAAATTAAAAACCAACACCCCCCCACATAACCTTCACTTTTGCTTCCTGATTTGTGCAGGTGGCATTTTTATTTTATATTTCAAGATGCGTGGTATTTACATTTTTATCCTGCAATGATTATTCATACAGTTTAGGCTTAGTATATTTTAAATTACTTCAAAGTAATGGGTGCAAAGTTTGTTTCTAGTTATTTGACGTGATTTTGCTGTTCCCCAGTTATTAGTTCATTTATAACATGAATTCAATTCTTTATAATTGAGGGAAACTTTGATATTCCTCTGTCTCAATTCCCCCCCCCCCAGAGCCATGTCTAAAATGCTTAATTTTTTTTATCAGCTGCTGAAGGAAAGTTTGGGGTCAGCCTGGGTGTCCCCCTCACATGTTAAATTTTAAATTTGTTTTGTGATTATTTCTTCACCAGATTTAGTGATATCTCCAGGTCATTCTTGGGCTGAACGTGTTGGAATTGCCTATTTCCTGGGATTACGCATGCCCTTTTAATTTGCACACATAATTTTGTTCACAAAATGTTTATTCAATGGAATCTTGAAATACTGTTTTCTGTTCCATTTTTTTTTTTTTCAGAATATCAACAACTTTTTTTTAACTGTATTGCTCTTTCTCCTGTTTTCCTGTTCTCTGCAACCCCCATGTCTCCCTCCTTTCTTTCTCCCGAGGTCCATGAGCTCAACTTTTACCCTTTCCACAGTCACATATCCTCATGTCTAAGTGCAGACGGCTCTTTCTGGCTAACACCTGAGGGGCAGGCTGCCTTTGTGGGAGATGATGGGGGGCTGCTCTCATCGCTTTGGTCCCTTGCATGGGCAGGGGGTGGGGGTGGGCTATGCCGAGGTCCACTGCTGGATGGTGTGTGGTTCTTCTCCCCTAATTATGTTGTGTTCTCTGTCAGTGGTCAGAGGGGTCAGTGGGGGTCTCGGGTGCATCTCGTGTCGTCAGTGGTCAGAGGGGTCAGTGGGGGTCTCGGGTGCATCTCGTGTCGTCAGTGGTCAGGGGGGTCAGTGGGGGTCTCGGGTGCATCTCGTGTCGTCAGTGGTCAGAGGGGTCAGTGGGGGTCTCGGGTGCCAGGGTAAATCCCGTCAGATGTCTGTTTGGGCTCATTTTATTGGAAGTCTCTCTCCAACCCGTACAAGCTCTGCTCCTTCCTGTACGTTGTGCGTGAGGCATATGCAGCTGGGTCTTTACTTCCTTAGAAGTGTCCTCTGTTCTTTTCCCTTTCTTCTCTTTTGTTCAGTAAGCAAGACACATCGGTTGAAATCCTCTCTGAATAATGTAATTCTAAACTAACAAGCAAACAGCAACAAAACCAGTGTCATGTTCCTCGGCAGGGCTCCTGATTTCCCCCAGAATGAAGTGAAATTATGTCACTGCAATCGATTATGCTGTCCTTCAAGACATCCCCAGTCAAAGAGAGAAAGTGTGGCCGTCGGCAGCCAGAGCGAGCGGCGATCCTCCGTAAACCTGCTCCGTGTCCTGACAGGCAACTCAGAGAGACTGTGGGTTGCAGACACACACTGGTGCTCTTCACATTGAAACGCATTTTTCTGTCTAAATGTGTCATAATTTTCACTCTCTCCTTTTTGCCTGAGACCGTCAATTCTGAATACAGAAAGAAGATTCTGTTTTCGTGGACACGTGAGCCTGTCAGTGAAGTCTGCTAGCGAGCCTTTGTATTGTTCCTGCTGCCGCTGATGAAGGGACCAACTCTTACCGTCATTTCCACAAAGGTGCTTCCAAACCCTAGATCTGCTTAAATTAACGCCAGGGTGCTTTGCAAAGGAGATTTTGAAATGAAAACAAAGACCTATCTAAAGGGTTTATTTTCACTGTCAGAAATTTAAGTGCATATCATTTTTACAGACTTACCTGGCTTTCTTCGGAAGACGCAAATCTGTATTTTTGAAATCCCTTCCATATCTCAGAACAAGCTAACGTGTCTACAGCTGTGGAATGTAGTAACCTATGCTCTTCCTATCTGAATAGAAACAAGGAGCATCATTAACATGATCATGATCGATTTATCCTTTTATAAACTCCTAACGCTCAATCAAGACGATGGCTGCAGATAAAATACAGCCAATAAGCTTTGCCCACCAGAATACAGCATTTATAGGTTTGCTCCTTTCCTTTTAGTGTTCTACCTTCTTAGAGAATAAAATGGTTTTCTCTAAGGTGGTTTCATCCACACAGAGCATGGGTGACAGTGACCTGGCTCACAGAGAGTGCTCTCAGCCCATGTGTTGGTCACAGGGTGATTCTTTATCCCCTAACCCTGGCTTTTCCAAGACCAGGATAATCGGAGGAAGGGCAGCCTTGGGAATCTTACACTTTATTGACTGAGATGGACACCAATTCCTGGGCCAATTGGAGAATCACATTAACTTACAATTATTTGGATTCATTTCATAAAGCCCATCACTCTTGTCTCAGTTCTCGAGGTCTCTGAAATTGAGGCAAAATAAGATGTCCCTGGTTCTCCAAGTTCCAAAAGAAATTTTTGAAACTTTCAGGTGCTAGGATAATTTTAGAACAAGAATACTGAGTTGACCCCAGGACCTCAGAAATCTCTCTTCCTAACTGGTGTGGGTTTTTCAGCTCAAGCAAAGTTGCTAAGGTTCATGGGGGTTGTTATCTTGATCTGGAGCCCTGCTAGGATAAGTTAATTAAGAAAATCCTATGAAACACAAATAATGAATAAGGACTCACTAAAATAAGCTTTACTGAGCCTGCACTTTGTGGCCAACCCTGTGATGTTTGGGGGACACAGAATGATCATCTTGTCCCCTCAGATGAGTGACTCAGAGAAGAGTAAACGTTCCATTGACAGTAAGGAATCTCAGGGTTGATTAAGCAACATCTTCAAACATGACCATGGGGCACGAATGGCATTTTCTCTAGTCCCTCAGCTGAGAGACTAACATTGTCTGTGCCTCGGGCTCCCCCGTAGCAAGTGGTTGCTGAGCAGCAGGAGGAGAAGTTGCAGGGGCTGTGATTTGGAGTGGTTGGAGGTGAGGGAGGCCCAGTCCTGTTACTGAAGGCAGTGGGGGGGGAGGGCCAAGGATAGGCAGCCCGAGGTGCAGGCGGGAAGCACGAAAGACATATGTTTAATCACACCAAGTAGATTTTGTGGAGTTTTTATTCTGAAAACCTATTGAAAAACCAAAACTGAAAAAGAAGCTAAGGAAATTTTCTCTCCAGATTATTTTCTCTTTTCTGTACCACTTGGCGATGCTTGCAGAACTGAAGGTGACGTGGGACTCACCCGAGACTGGCCCTGGGCCAGCGCCACTAGTGGGACGGGATTTTGTTTTCTGGTGGCAAATGGGTGGATCTGCGAGTAACGAAGACTATTTCCATGACTGGCACAGGAAGGAGCAGAGAGTGTAGTTAACAATCTTTCAGTTCAGCTTTTCTCCTTAATATTTGTTATTGAATTAAAATTTATATGCAATGAAATACACAACTTGATGTACATTTGATGAGTTTTGAAAAATGCATACACCCATTTAACCAACACCACAGTCAAGATAGAGAACATTTCATCACTTGAAAGAGCTTTATCTGCTTCTCCCCAGAAACGACAGCTGCCAATGGCCAGCCTCATTCTCAGTGTTTTGCCACAGATGAAGTGTGTGTGTGCACCTGTGAATTTTCTAATGTTACCCTCTGCCCTACACGTTTTGTGGTTAGGGTCTTAAACACTAATTCCTTTGTAGTCAGAGAGCATAGAATATATTATTTCAACATTTTGAAATTTGCTGACTTAATTTGTTGCCAGTACATGGTCTGTTTTGGAAACATCAATTTTTCCTTTAATAGAATGAGTGTTCCACAGTTTTTGCATGAAGTGTTATAAATATTTCAATTAGGTCAATGTGATTGAAGTCACTGCTCATGTATTTTGTGCCCTTACTGATTTTTGTCTGTGCTTGTTCTATTATGGAGATAGCTGTTAACATTGTCCTCTCTGTGGATTGTCCACGTCTCCATTTAGTTACGACGGTTTTTGCATCATGTATGTTGAAATCCCGAGGACAGGTGCTTGTGTATTTAAGGTCTGTATGTTTTCCTGGTGAATTGATGTTATCTCGTCATTAAGTCTTCCTTCATCTCTGTGTCTAGCAATACTCGTTGCTGAAGTCCGTCTGTCTGGTGTCCGTGTGGCTGGCCAGCTCTCACGTGCTTGCTGTTTCCACAGCCCATCTGCTGTCTTCTCTCTCCCAACCTCTAGCTCCATGTTTAAAATGATTGCATCTTCCTCTTTCATTCATCTGAACAATATACGTCTCAACTGAAGAGCTAACATGATTTACTTCACATAAATTATTGGTACGGCTGGACCAGTTCGTTCTATTCAACACATCTATCGTTTTTCCCACTTCTCTTTCCTCCCATTTTGAGTATTTTTAAAAAATTCTGTTTCAGGGGTGCCTGGGTGGCTCAGTCGGTGAAGCGTTTTGTTCTTATTTGTCTTTCCTGACTGAAACTTGTGCCCCTTTGTCACCCGCTGCACTGTGGAGCACCAGCTGCCCCTACTCCCCTTCCCTGGCTCCCGACATGTCGTTTTCTTCCCGCTGTTTCCACATGTTCCTTGATATTCCATTTTCAGCTGACAACAACAAGCCAGGTATGATTACCTTTTTTTAAATGTGCATGGCTTTTGCTGAGTTTCAGCGATCTGTAAGTTGATATTTTTCACTGAAATTGGAAAATTTTCAAACACTATTTTTTTAATTTGAGTGTAGTTGACACACAATATTTCATTACTTTTAGGTGTACAACATAGTGATTCAGCTTCTCTACACCTTTATACAATCTCATCACAGGTCTAGCGACTGTCTGTCTCCACACATCACTCTTACAGTATCATCGACTGTGCTCTCTGTGCTGGGAAATTTAGTCCCATGACTTATTCATTCCATAACTGGAAGCCTGTATCTATTTTTAAAAATATTTTTATTTGCCCAGATCTCTGTCCTCTTCTGAAATTCCAAGTATATGCATGTCAGATCATATGATAACATCCCATAGATCACTGATCCTCTGCTTATAATTTTTCTGTGTTTTATATTGTTCTTTAGATTGGATAATTTCTATTGATCTAGTTCAATTCACTGTCATTTTCATCTGTCACTTTCGTCAGTTTTTGAATCCATAAAAATTTTTAAAATTTCTTATATTGTACTTTTCATTTCTAGAATCTCCATTTAGTTCTTTATGAGATTTTGCATTTCTGTGCTGAGATTTCCCATGTGTGTATTCTTCATAACACCTTGTCCTTTTAGTCCTTTAAAAAACTCGGAATAGCAGCTTAACCCTACATATACTAATTCCAAGCCAGAATCATCTCATGGCTTGTTTATCTTGACTATTTTTTCTCTTGACATGGGCCACATTTTCTAGTTTCTTTTTATGTCTCATAGTTGTTTTTATTGTAAACTAACACTGTAGATGGTTTGGTGAAGAGACTCTGGATTTATCACCTCTTCAGGATAAGAAGGAGACATTCCTTTATTTATACCAGGCAATTAGTTTGCTGGCTAATCACCTTGGACCCCCCAAAGATGGTGATGTTTGGTTCTACCCTGAGTTTTATCATGAATCCTTCATTCTGTCTGTGTCTCACCCAAAGCTGAGTTGTTACTCACCCCAAACTTGGCAGGATTCAAACCCCAAGTGCCACCCCTTCTGTGATGGGACTCAGTGGAAATCACCACTCAGACTGTCCATGTTTGGAGTTGCTCTCGTGTGTTCACAATTCTGGGATCAGCCAAAGATGTGTGGGGAGCTCATAGAACATTAGAATCCCCCCGCCCCGCCCATGGTTTTTCTCTTCTCCTCAGGCTCCAGCAACTTGAGCAAGCCAAAACATTGTTCTCAGATATCTCTGGGGAATAAAACTGCAGTTTTTGCTTGTGTTCTGGCCACACCACACCTTAGCACAGGTGGGGAACCTTAGAGAAAGCTGCATAAAGGCAGACCTCACCTATGGGGTCTCCTTCCTCTCAAAGAGTGATGCTCCTCCTGCTTCTGCCTGCTTCTGTCCTTCTCTACCCACGAATTATTCTTTTAAACATATTTCCCAGAATTTATAACTGTCTTCCTTGGATTGTAAGTCATCATCTGAGCTGTAATTCAATTTTACTCTGAGAAGTGGCAATGCTTCTCTCCTCTCCTCTGTGTTGATGAGACCTGGGTCCCCAGGGTGGTCTGCAGGAAGGGAGTAGTTCCTGCAGCTTCAAGTTAAAGGCAATGAGAGCTTCATGTGCTGGGTCTTCTAGACAGGTGGATGGGCATTAGGCTACTTTTGGCCTTTTGCTCATTAAGAAATTGTGGTGTCTATCTAGTCCAAAGGCTCATCATGGGTGAAAACATTTGAAACTTTAAGCGGCAACATTAGATAATTTAGTGCTTCGCACAACCACCATGGCTTGACTTTACCACAGATGCTCTGCTGAGTGGCATGTGGTTGATGCAGGTCCTCTCATTGCAGAAACTCCTGCTGTTCTCCATGGGGCCATCTGGCCCCTTAAACACATTTCATGGTGGGCCACGTGACCAAATGGCAAAACATAGAAGAGCAAGAAAAAAGTTCCTGTCCTCACGGACTCTAGTGAAAGAGGCTGCCAATAAATGAATAAAAACAGACACGTAATAGTGGGAGAAATAGTCTGATAGGATAGAAAGTAACTGGAAGAAGGCCTTGCAGTTTGAGAGATTTGTAAAATATTTTATACAGAGAGAAAAAATTAAATCAACATCCAATCTTTATTTAAATGAAGTTTATTAAATGGTTTTAATTGAAATGGACACTTTCTTAGTATGATTAAAATGCACAAACATGTGCACAGATGCACACACATACACACACACGTGTACACACATACCTGAAATCAAAGCTAATGTTGAAACACTGATTGTATTCTCACCAAACTTGACAAAAATAAGAGTGTCCATTATTTGCTCCAGTGTGCAACAGCTTCCGGAAGATCTAGACAATGATAGTAGAAAAAATATTAAAAATTGGAAAGGAAGAAACAAAATTATACTTATTAGCCGAAAACATCACTGGTTTACCAGCAATCCCATGAAAATAACTGAGGTGCTGCAAGGCATTATCTCTTTTACAAGTCAGCTTAGCAAAGGCCACACACACAAACACAACACTGGGTGAGTGCTATGGGTTGAACTGAGTCCCCCAGTCCACATGATGAGGAGCTTCTTTGGACAGAGGTCATTGCAAGTGTAATTGTTAAGATGAGGTCATGCAGTCTAGCCACCACGACAGGTGTCTGTCCATATGGAAAGGTGAGCTTGTATACAGATGCACTGTGCTTCCTGATGGCCCCCACAGAGTGACTCTGAAGTGGGCTCGTGTCTGCACCAGGGCGTTCAGTGCGGAATCGCTGATTGCAGCCAGGGACTCATGGCCTCACCCACATGCAACTCTGCAAATGCACCATCCACTCCATGATCTGCAGGCGAGCCTCGGGACCTCCCAGGGACTCCCAGACCCAAACCCCTCCCCATGGTCCTCGGAGACCAGCTTCCTTCTCAACCAGCCTCTACCCCACAGACGTTGCAGCCGCGGGTTAACACCTCCTCCTGCATATTTATGTAGCTCAGGGGTCCATGGGATCGGCACTTTTCAGAGAAGTCTGTCTCACTGAAAGTGAATTTAAATCCATATTTCTGGCAACTTCTGGCTCCTTGGAACCATTGAAATGTGATTTCCCTTCCCACCACTGACCCTAAAACATACTTTCAGGCTCACTCACATAGTAAACATGATGTTGTCTGCTTGTTATGATTACTTTTTATAAATGCACTTTTTATTAGAACTGAGCTCTGTTTCTGTAAGAGTTTGTACTCTTTAAACTCAGAAGGAGAGGAAAGTAAGAAGACAGATCACGTCCTGTCCAAATGAGTGGTGTGTAACCGGCATAGCCTTAAGCGTCCCTGTAAGTCTGGTCCTGGTGCCGGGCTGGAGCATGCCGGGGAGGGGACTCAGGGTGGAGGCTCCCTCCTCTCCACAGAGGGCAGCTCCAGCAGGCTGTGTGCCCATTTACTCTAGTTTCCTCTACCTTCTATTTCATTCCATTGCTCGAGCAGGGTCTGGGGAGCACAGCTGCGGCAGAGAATTAGCCTACCGCGGCGGCAGCGGCGCTGAGTCAGCTCTTCCGCACAGTGTTTCGGTGTGGGGATTAACCAGAGGGGTTATAATGGTGGCATTTTCAGTAATCTCTAGGAAATCTATCTCCCAAAATGCCGACAGCGTGTATTTGGGAGAGTTGCTATAATTATGGGATTGTAATGCAACTCAGGTAGGGTCCTGGGTTATTTTGCATGCGCCCTTGCAGACCAGCTCCTTCCAGGGCCGTAAATCTTCTCAGAGACGCCCTCCTCCACGTCAGAGACTCTCCAGACGTCCCTTTAAAGATTCATAAGGCATTAAAATATACCCCTGATCTGGATTTACTGCAAATCGGCTGCGCCCGTGTGGGTGCTGCGTGTCGGTTCACAGACAGGCTGCAGATTTATGGAGCGGCTGTGGCCGAGTGGCTACCGCCTGGCTGGAGCACCTGCTGGGGATTAGCTGCTCCCTCCCGTCAGGCAGGAGTTACGGTCGGTCCGAGGGGCCTCCGTAATTTTCCCAGTAAGTCTGAGCCTCGTTTAGGGAAAAGTGACACCTGTACCCACCTCGCGTCCTAAAATATACTGGGAGAACCTTGTTGTTGTTGCCATGGCAATTCGCCGTGGCTCAGAAACCAGCAGTGGGTGCCACTGTGTCTTCGTGGACATGTCATTTGTCATTTTAGACCGACATGGCTGGGCGAGACCTCCCCCAGAGCCTCCTGGGACCCCGTGGGTAAGGGCCTCTGTTTCCACCATGAGGAAGAAGATGGTCGTGGCTGCAAAAGGAAACCGCAGACTTCTGTCTCAGGCACCTGGTCCTTCTCAGCCCCCGCTCCGGGACATGAATGCCCATGCTGTGGCATCCTGTGACTTACACAGACGCCCTGGGAGAACCTGGCCTTTCTATTGGAGGATGTGCTGGGTCTGGGGTGGGGAGTACATACAGCTGAGACAGGATGGGCAGGAAAGCATATCCAACACACCGGTCTGTGAGCATCCTGAGTCCCAGCCCTCTGGGATGAACGTCTGTTTGGAAGGATGTGGTCTGACAATTGCATTCTGCACGCTCCCGATTCCCAGGCCTCACCCTGCACCCTTCGGGGCCCTCAGAGCAGGCCTGCCTGACTGCTACTGAGGCCCTGTTTGCAGAAGAAGAGCCTTTACAAAGTGGCTTGTGGAGATTAGCCGGGTTCTCTAAGAAAATACAGGTGAGGCAGCCTCTCACTGGTGATGGTGCTCTATCATTAGCCTGCATTCTGTCTGCCACTCTCCCCACATTAATGTGTGAAGCTCCACCCACACGTTGTCGGCCTGTAAGCAGGTTTGGTGAAGACTTGGCAGAATTGGGGAGGGGCTCCATGTGAAAGGTCCACCCAAGCTCCCAGAGTGCTCCCTGCCCTGTGCCCCACACACACCCTACCTGGTCGGATGCTCCACTAACTCAGGGAAAGTCCTAGCCGTCCATACAGCTGCTCAAACTTCAGGGTGAGTCTCGAAATCTCCAGTCTCATTGGAAAAATCAGCAACATCACCTCCTGGGTTTCTGAGGCTGGTCCAAACCTAACCAGCATGCATGAATAAATGAGTAAAGTGTGCATAGTTCAGAGTAAAGGAAATATAAATGTCCAGTTAACATGTGTGAAGGTTCATTCTCATTAATATTCATAAATATGTGATAAAAGAGATACAATCTTCCATTTCATATTAAAACTTGACAAATGTACGGGAAGGGATGTGCTCACACTTTGTTGATGGGATTGGACTTGAGTGCTTGTTTTACAGTGCATAGGACCAGTCAGGAATAGCTATCAAATTCTGAAATAGTCCTTTCCATTATCCACAAACACGCACACAAACCTGTTAACTCCTGTCAACGGGGTGGGTGTCCACATCCGCAAAGCCGAGGAAGCCGAGTCCTGTCTCAGAAAGGGGAGCGTTAACTCACAGTGACCTTCAGCTGTGTCTACACATGGGATTTAAGAGACGATCATTAATAAACTCGATTTGAACATGCAGCCAGATGCGCATCTCCTCTAGCAGGGGAATGGGGAGGGCGGACCACGGGGCCGTGAACCCTGTGGGGACCCGGCAAGCCCGAGCCGGGAGGCAGTCGGAGGCTCCCCCAGGCACCGCCCTGTTCCTCCCGTGCGCATTACACTGCGCGTCCACGATCCATCCGCGTCTCTGTTGGGAAACAGAGACAGAAGTGCTGCTTCAGATGAAGTTCTCCGAACCTCTGCCCCTCGTTCTGCTCACCCTCCTCGGCCTCCAGATAGACGTTCGGGCGCCTCGAATGCAGGCTCCGCTCTCCCCGTGTCACCAGCTCTGCGCGTGTTACTATGGCCCCTCAGTCCAACCTCCAGTAAATCTATGGGCTCCGCCTTCTGGGCTTGAGATGAGGGGATGTACTAGTCTCTAAAATGCCCCACTGTTGTCATAGTCCATGTCCCACTCCAAAGTGATTGGGGAAGAATCAGCACGATGTGAGAAATGTGGGGGCAGACAAAACAGAGGAGTCGTCCACATCTGCTTAGTCTGGGGTGCTCTGGGCGCCCAGCTGGAGAGGACCCCACAGCAGGCTCGCAGTGGGCAGGTGGGTCTCCATCTGCACCCCCAAGACCAGTACCCCATCTGGTGCCTGGGTCAGCCTCTCTCTGGGGATTACATACCAAGGGGTGGGGGTGGGGGCTTCACTGCTGGGTGCCCCCCAGCCTAACCACAGAGCCCACCTGCCTGGCTCCACCTTTCCCATCCAGCATCCCTGCCCCTTTCCCCATGTCCCCTGGCAATACCTCTCACTTCAGAGGTGCTTCTGGGAGCCAACTAGGAGAGCAGGTGCCCTGAGCACAATAGTTAGGAAGGAGAATGATGAAATGGGGAGGGCGCCAGGAAAGAAGTGTCATCAACCCATACCTGGGGGTGCATGCAGGACACTCAAGCCCAATCCCAACAGGGGACCCTAGAAAGAGCAAGACTCCTCGCACTGGACCGTCCCACCCAAGGGCACCGATCTGGGCATTGATCACCGGCACCATTGGTCACTGCTGAGAAAGCCCTGGGGGACTTCTGCCCGGCCCAGTGCCGACCCCCTAGGCAAGGAGTACACAGATGTTTGCCTCTTGGGTGAACCAGTGTGCCTGAAGATGAGTACCCAGGGAACATCTGGGGGTGCACTAAGGACTCCTGTCTGTCCCTCCATGTCACCCTGAGGTCACCCATCTGTCAGTGATTGTGAAGAATGTGATCTTCAAATCCTAGGGGGACAGAGCAGTAGACCCACGGTGTCAGATCTCAGAAATGCACCTCCTATTTGAATTTCCCAGCAAGCTCCCAGACGCTATGTTCCATTAAGAGAAGGGGGTGTGGGGTGCAGGAATGGAGGGATCAAGCTGCAGAGAGGAGAAGGGAGACTCTTAGCAACAGTGTGGTCCAGATGACTCCTGTGGGCATGGTCAGACAGCTGCTGGGAGGAGTCCTGCCCTTGCCATGACCTCCACTGAGCTGACCTGGAACTTCCCCCGATGAGCTTGGGGACCATGCTGGCGGAGGCATCCCATGTGCCGGGTACTGTGTCTGTCTGTTTAGGCCACTTAACCTGGGCAGCTGCAAATGACCCTGTGACCCTGGGCTGCATGCAGGTGCACAAGGGGGGGTTGTGGGAGGGCCCCCAAGGGGGTGACTGGGGGCAGCTCCTTTGGGCGCCATGGGGGCCCGTGGGGCAGCAGGGGCCTGGGGGTGCAGCCTTGGGGAATTCAAGTTGGCCGTCACTCCGGCGGCAGCCATGGAGCAGGCGGCTCTTGGTGTTTGAGTCTCTGCACCAAGACCACGGTGGGAAACTGAGTCACTGAGTCACCAAGCAGAGGAGGCAGGGAGGGACGGCTCCCCGGAGGGACTCTCTGGGCTTCCGAGGCCTTGCCTGCTCCCACTGGGAGTGTGGAGCTGAATGCTTTACATGGCAGTTCCCTTAGAATGTTCCAGAAGCCTCTGGAAGAGTTTAGAGGACCCCCATAGCAGGCCGCTTTCCCCAGAAATGCCTTGATCCTGAGTTTACCCCCATTTCTGCTTCAGTCTCAGGTCCTTCAGAGTAACCGTGACTTAACCATCAGAACTAACTGTAAACTCTATTTAAAGTTGTTGTTTTTAAATAATATAATATATGCTTATATAGATACATACGTGGGTACATCTAAGTAAATATTGACAGAGTAAAGCAAGTCACCACAATGCTTCAGGTGTTTGAAATACACATAAAACTAAGACAGACAACAACCATCACGCAAGAGGCAGGCAGAATACAGGGTGGGGCCTCCACGTGCGTGCGCCGTCCGGAAGGGGCTCAGGGTAGGCGTGCAGACCCTGTTACACCGGGGGAGCATGCTGTGATCACTAACATAGACCGTGAAAGGACACCAGCTAAGAAGCTAGTCAGGAGGGTGAAGAATAGGATTATCATAGGCTGAGCCCAAAAGAAGTACAAGGGGGAAAAAGGAGCACAGAGCAGACAGAACAAGAATTAAGCAAACATTGGGTGGCCGTGTAAGTCTGGGGCCTCAGTGATTTCACAGCCTCTAAGGGGAACAAATACTCCAGTTAAAAGGCAGAAATTTCTTTCTCTGAATAAAAATAAAACAAATGTGTACACTTAGAGGCTGGTCTTACAGGATTCATAAAAGCGGAGGCGATTCAACAAACATCTTGCATAAAAAATACTGAAAAGAAAAATGGACTAATACACTAATTTGAGACAAGGTGGACTGTTTGAAAGATTGTTTGATACAAACAGGATATTGCAAAATGGAAAATGGGCAGGACGGAATGGTCCCAAACGTGTGTGCAGGTGGGACGAGAAAGACACTCTTGCAAGGGAGTGTCCCTCCCTCTCCCTCCCTCTTGGCCAGGGAGAGCTGCTTGAACCTGCACAGTCAGTGAAAACAATGCTGCCCCGCCTGTAACTGTGGAAATAACAGTGAAATTGCTATTCCTTCAAATCAAGTCCACTTTGCCAGCAGAGCATGAATGGGAATTGAGTAGAAGGGACCTCGTGTTTCTGGTGGTGGTTGGAGTATTTCTTCCTGGTGGGGATTAGAGAGAGCCCGGTTTTTCTCTCACAAACTTCATTTCAGTTCAGGACACAATTTCCTAGCATTTCTATAAAAAGTCAAGTTTTTATAAATGTTAATTGTATTTCCAACTTTGTTTTTACAAAAACCGTTTGGACCATTTTCTGTGGATGTTTACTTGGATGCAATAGCAGTTCATTCGTAATTATGTGTGTTGAGTAGATTATTCTGCCTGTGACATTTTAAGTTGTGGATAATTTTATGTTGCACAGATGTTTATTAAAGGAAACAAGTCAGATTCTAAGAACAAGCCATGACCTGAATGTCAATTTAGCTTTCGTAGTAAATACATTCAGATTAGCATCAATTTGAAAATTTACTTGTTTATTGTCTTAATCCACTTGGATATTTTGATACAAATAAATAAGTCACTTTTGCCAATGTGTTCATCATGCTTCTAAAATCACATAAATTATTTTAGTATTTTAGTGAAAAATACAGACAAAGACGACTGCTGGGTAGTTTCCTGCAAGGAGGGGCATGCTGAGAACCCCTTCTTCAGGCTCTGCACTGACTGAGCTGAGCACTACAGACAATTCAGCTTCCGTTCAGCAGGTGACTCACTGGAGGGGGTCTGGCCCATGTCTGCCCTTAATGCCTGTTAAGTTAACAAATAAAAAGTTACCCACTTTTAATTGTTTACCAAGTCTATTAGATAGGAGATAGATTTGCAAAAATGTTTACATGAAGGGAGATTAAATTTCTTATGCTTTTATGAAAAATACAACTGGCTTATGTCATTTCTTGGGGAAAACCCTGGAATTAGGGCCTGGGATGCCACAAAGGTGAGGATGTGGCCAGTAGGTATGCAACAAGTTAGTCCTGCTGCTCTTAAATCGGGATCAAGAATAAACTCACGAAATCATGCCTTGGATGCATTGCTTTTCCTTCTTGCGTGAGTGTATCCGGTACAGCACCTGCCTCGAGACAGCTCCTGGCAAAGCCACGCAGGCTCTGAGTGGGCTGAGGAGGCGAGCTTGTGCAGAGAGAGCCCAGATGTATCCAGCTGGCACTGTTTCTGTAGGCACACATCTCTTAACACCTTCCCAATTTAGTGCCTCTTAATTAAATCAATGTTCTCAGATGTTGTAACTTTAATTTAGAGCCAGCAGAAGATTTAAGAAGGATGCTGAGGTCTTAAATTTACCAAATGCAAATTAAGAAAGATAAATTTTGGTAATTTCATACTTGTAAAAAAAGCAGAGCATATCATGAGCTGACTTGTTCTTTCCTCCCCTGTTGACGCTGAGAATTACCCATACAGATACGGACCATTTTGATCAATCTAGTTAACCATGATTCGGTGTGTGGTGGAAAGAGTAGAATAACAGTCCAAACTTGAGACATGATCAGTCTCTTGAGTGCTAATCATTCTTCCTGGTAAAAATGGGCAGACCCATCACTCAGATGCATTTGGATATTTCAGAGGGCCCTGCCTCTTCCTGCTGGTGTGCTAACAATAAAAAAGATTTCAATTTAAGATACTGATCAGTTTTGTGATAGATTTTCTAAAATTTCATTGTGAATCCCCATTCATCTTCCAATATTTAAGTCTGTGTATCATATGCTATCTGTGGACATATATAATATATAGAAATTAACTGAAAATAGATTAAATATTTTAAAATTATTTAATTCTTTTGTGAAAATCACATCACTTGACTCTCCATTTTAAGAAAACTTTCCATTTTTCAGTTAATTCCTCAACAAGCCAGAATTATTTGTAAATAGATATTTAACATGTGGGTCCCTTGGTGACTATAACTTGAAACAACGTTAACTTCTTTACTTCTAAGATTTTCCCAGTGGAATTTATTTACTGAATTCATGCTCTTAGCCCTGTTGCAAGAAGAATAGGAACAAGAGGCTTTGGGATAAATGGCACATTGGATTTCTGGCAGAACATCTCAGGACGCTCAGGAAGCCCGGCGTGTGGAAAATACCTCCGCAGGTAGGACCTAGAGCTGTTGCATTTACTTCTGGTGCTTTGTGCAGGGGCTGCTTTGATCTTCCTGTCCTTACGTCATTCTTTATGGGAATGGAGAGTCCTTTTGTTTATTTACTTCTTTACCTAAATAATGTTCTAGAGAGCACAACTTTTATACCACAGTGTCATTAAAAGGTACAAAATTTTCAAACAGTAAATAAATAGCTTATTTTCACAAGAAAGCCAAGACCAATCTATGCTGCCTGGAATACCCTACTTTATAGATATAGACTCAAGTAGGATAGAAACAAAGGGATAGAGTGAGATCCACCACACTGACTGTAGCCTTTAACACTGTCTCACCACCGCCACCAGCCCTGGTCCATATTGGCTGTATCACCACCACACCAGCCTGGTCCATATTGGCTGTATCACCACCACCACCAGCCTGGTCCATATTGGCTGCATCACCACCACACCAGCCCTGGTCCATAAGCTGTATCACCACCCCCACACCAGCCTTGGTCCATATTGGCTGTATCACCACCACCACCAGCCCTGGTCCATAAGCTGTATCACCACGGCCAACCAGCCCTGGTCCATAAGCTGTATCACCACCACCACCAGCCCTGGTCCATATCAGCTGTATCACCACCACCACCAGCCTTGGTCCATATTGGCTGCATCACCACCCCCACACCAGCCCTGGTCCATATCAGCTGTATCACCACCCCCACACCAGTCCTGGTCCATATCAGCTGCATCACCACCACCAACAAGCCCTGGTCCATAAGCTGTCTCACCACGGCCACACCAGCCCTGGTCCATATTGGCTGTCTCACCATGGCCACACCAGCACTGGTCCGTAATGGCTGTATCACCACGGCCACACCAGCCCTGGTCCATATCGGCTGTCTCACCCCCTGGGCCTCTGAGCACCTGTGGTATGAGCCCTTGTGGGCAGGCCAAGGGCAAGGGGTGGGTATGAGCCTGGTGTCTGCAGCCCTGGTGTTTGTGGGGCCGGCACAACCAGCCAGGATGGGCGTCTATGCAGAGGACACTGTCGGAGGCTGTGTGCTCAGGGAGCAGGTGGGTAGCTGGTGGCTAAGGGTGTCCATAGGTGTTTGTTGAAGAAGAATTACTTTGATTAGGAGAAATATTGATCCTGGAGGAGTGGGAGGAACCTGGAAATGGAAGGTGAGGGTGGGGTGACTGCCTGGCTCCGGGCCCCAAGAATGGTGGAGTGTGTGCCACCGAGTATTTGGAGCGGCTGATGGTGCATCCACTTGGAGGGCCCAACAGAAGGGCCTCCTGTGACCTGGGCACCCAGGGTGGACACAGAGATGACTTTGGCCTCACTCATTCCAGAGCCTTGAGGGGACCACGGGTGTGTGGGTGTTTCCAGGAGCCGTCGGGACAAGAGTGGAGATGGAGGCAGAGACTCGAGGCTGCCTCGATGTTTCATTCCTTCGCTGTGTCTGTGTGTACGTCCTCAGTGAGGAACCACACACACATTCCCAAAGTCTGGTGCTCACTGCCGCTGTGGGCTCTGTGTGTCCCCTGCTTCAGACACAAGGTCCCCAGGTGTCCTCAGAACATGCCACAGGGTCCCTGCCAACCAACCAGCCCTCCCGTCTCTGACCCACAGTGGCCTTCTTGCGTCTGCCTTGACTTGAACCCAACCGCTGATGGGTCTTTGATAGTTTGCATTTCAGGAGACACTTTACAGACATTGGAATTTCTACATTGCATGAAGATCTGATGATTCGAATCCACTTTAATCAATCCAAGCCTCCGACTATGCCGCCATTCTCAACAGCCTCTGCCTTCTCTTTCACAGCTAGATGGGTGCCATAACCAGGTCACTTCCCAGCTCTCCGCTCCGTTCTCAGCCACAGGGCCACACACCGGACCGTCCGCCAGGGAAATTACAGAGCCCCCAGCGTGGGTGGAGCACATTCCACACCCTTTGCTCTGGCTTGGCCACTCTGGGCGATGGGATAGTCGCAGGGGGACTGGCCCAGCCCCTACCCTCTTGGGCCTCTGCCATTCCCTTGGGAAGAGCCCCCTCCAGAGTTTCTGCCCCCTGGCTGGGCCCACACTGTGATGGGTGGAGTAGAGCTGAACCCAAACCTCTGGGGGCAAAGAGGGACCGCTGAGGCAGAGCTTCATGTGACCCCAGACCACCTGTGCTGGACACAGGCTCTGGGGTCCATGTGCTTCTTGTACAGCAAAAGCCAATGGACACAGAGAATGGCACCAGGAGTGGGTGCTGGTGTACGGACACCCCAAACCTGCAGGGTTGCTCTGAGAGCCGCTGGCCAGCAGAGGGTCTCCTGGGGCAAAGCCGACGTCACAGGAGACAAAACGGTGCATCTGTCCAGGCTGTGGACGCCAGCGAGGCGGCTTCCAGGCAGAACGTCAAAGTGTGAGAGATGCTGGGGACAGACACGAATAATCCTCAGGTGAAGACGGCCTCTCAGGAGAGGTTGTCTGACGCCTCGTCAGAGGACTTGTGCCCTGGACACAGGGCCCCACCTGAGCGGGAAAGGCCAGCACGGTCCGATCTCTGCACCTGCCAGGGACCACCACTCACCGGCCCCCACCCCTTCCTCTTCTCATCGGTCTTCCCGGAGCTGAGCCTGGCTTTTGTTTGTTTTGTTGATTCTTCCATTACTGAGACACAATTGACGTGACAGCCTGTAGGTGGAAGGCCTAAGCTGTCGAGTGGGGGCCTCTATGTTGTGATCGCCGCAATAGCATCAGCTGCCTCAGGGAGCCAGGGCCTCTTTTTTGGGTGATAATATTTGAGATCTACTGGCTTAGCGACTCCCAGCTGTTACTGTACATCATCATCACGCAGTACACTAGACGCCCGGAGCTTGTCGATCTTACAGCTGGAAGTCTGTGCTCTCTGAGCAACACCATCCCAGCCCTCGGCCCACCTCCACTCTGGGTGCCGAGTTCTTTTAGATTCCACATACAAGTGAGATCAGGGGGCACTGTCTTTCCTGGTCTCACTTTGCATGATGCCCTCAAGGTTCCCAAGTTATCACAAGCAGGATTCCTCCTGTGGCTGAAGGTGACCCCTTGCACCATCACGCACCTCCATCCGTGCACCCATCCATGGGCACTCAGGCTCTTCCCGTGTCTCGGCTGCTGGGAACCGTGCTGCCCACACCACGGGAGTGCAGATGTCTCCTGCAGGACCCGATTTCATGTCCTCTGACAAATGCACACAGGTGGGATCTTTGCTGTTGGTGCTCGCTGTTAGCAGGAGAGATGAAGACGCACACCGGCTCACCATAACCAACACACAGAGTTTTCACGTTCAGTTTTCTTTGTTATGTTTATTCATCATTTTTCATCTTCTGCATTTTACTGGATTGATCAAGTTTTCACTGTGATTTTCTTCCTCTTTAGTGGGTTATAAATTTATAATTATTATACAAACAGCATTGTGTTCGTGTCCTGCCTGTGCATCTCAGTATGTTTGTGTGAGCATTTCCACAGAATAACGACTGAGAAGTGATTATCTGGCATAAATAGGATGCACATTCTTCCTTTTATTAGATGCTATCAAATAGCCTGAGAAAATCTTGTAACAATTTATCGTCTCACAATGTTTGGAAAAAAACACTGTGTTTTCAGCAAATGCTGCATTAATTAACACTAATTGCTGTAACAAACAAACCCCTAAATTCCAGTCATTTAGCATGATAAGAATGCATGCCTCCCTGGCGGTAACTGGTCTCGGGGGGGCCGTGTGGCCAGGTGGGGACGCAGGGCTGTCCGTCTTCTGTCTGTGGCCCCCGGAGCAGGTGGAGGGAGGAGGATGGGGAGAAGGCACCTCCACATCTCCCCACCTCAGGGGGCTTGTGTGCTGGGGGCCCACACGTGACCCTGTGCCGGGAGGGTGCTGGTGTGCTTGTCACCGGCTGTGTGTGCCTGAGCAGATGCCAGTGACCCCAGTTCTCACGTGCCCCTGGGCTGAGGAAGCTGCTGAAGGAGAACCCGCTCGCGGCTCATTTCCCACCATGCACTAGTGACCATCAGTTCCCTGGAGCCACGCACCTCCTTACAGCCGGCGGTGGCCACGGTTCCCTCTTCTGCCTCCTTCCTGTCTCCCCAGCCTGGGCACAGGGACCCTGTCTCCAGGGGCACAGGTGCTCCGGGGATGCTCGGCTCCTCTAGCTGCAGCACCGTGTCCCCCAGCTGTCCCCCGGGAGGCAGGTGTAGTACCCTCTCTGCACGTCCCTGCAGCTCGAGTCCAAAGCTTCAAGCTCCTGCTTTTCCCACTGATTTTGGTCTGATTTCTACCAGCAACTAAAAGTTTACCAAGTTCACAAGGAAGATGGGCAGGTCCTTTTCTCCTTCTACTTTTGTCGTTTTCCTTCCTAGATTTGAGGTAATTGTATCAGGAGTATATGAACTGAGAAGCAGAATGTCCCCCAGAGAATTAAACGTCTTAGTATCATGAGTTATTGCTGTTTCCCTAGTAATTCTTTTGTTTTGAAGACAGTTTACACTGATATTAGAAAGAGTAAAGTCTGCTTTTCTCTGGCTGGTGTTCGCGCAGAGAACCCTGTTTTCTTCCTTTCCTTTTAACTTTCTGTACTTGGTATCGAAGGCGTGTTTCTTGTAAGCCACACACAGTTGGGTTTGTATTTTTATTCAGCTAACGAGCTTTGTCTTATTTTTACCTCTGATCCATCCCAAATCCTTATGTCCAGGTGTTCCCTTGAAATCACAAAATATTGTGGTTTGCATCACAAAACAGTGTAAAATTATGAGAACGCTCCTTACGGCTTTGGTTTGTGAGAGAGCCATCATTTCAATACTGTTGGGTCTCACGCTCTGAGGACAGTGCTGTTGGGTTTTTAGCAGGATGCTACCATCGCTCAGGACGGGGACTTGGAGCTGGAACATAAAACAAGTGGGCATTTATGGGCAGTCCGGGCTCAGCTGGCGAAAATGTCATCACAAAACATCACATCCTCCGCTAAGTGATGATCTTATTTAAAAGCTAACTTTGTTGTTTCAGGCAATTTTTATTTATTTTTATCTTTATTTTTTTAAGATTTTATTTATTTTAGAGAGACACAGCGAGAGAGGGAACACAAACAGGGGGAGTGGGAGAGGGAGAAGCAGGCTTCCCGCAGAGCAGGGAGCCCGATGCAGGGCTCGATCCCAGGACCCTGGGATCATGACCCGAGCGAAGGCAGACGCTTAACGACTGAGCCACCCAGGCGCCCCTTCAGGCAATTTTTAGATGAATGAGAAGCCTGCTTACAACCAGCTTGTCTCTGATGTGCAAAGTTCAGTGTGGCTCTACTCCTTGAGTTTTGAGCTCCCGTTTTTGGGGCAGACTGTTGAGTCTGTCAGGCGACACAGGGTCACGAATCGACAGAGCCCTCCTGCAAGGTGGTGAGTCCTGGCTCTGGAATCCATGGGTCGAGTCTCAGAGTGCTCCTCAAATCTCTGCGTGCGGCCCCGTCTTCCTGGGTGGCATGGGAAAGAGATGGTAACTGGCATCTGTTGCCTGATAGAGATCCCGGATTTCCACTTGTGAATAAAAAGTGCACATGAGCGTATCTTGATCTTTTCACAGAATGACAAGATGCTAAGAATAGTTCAAAAACAAAAATAAGAGAATGGTTTCCATGGTCACCAATAACACAGACCGTAAATGAACTAAAAGTATAATTACATAGTCCTGCCAATGATAAACCACAGAAACTTCTCTGTTTTTGCAATTACAGAGTAATTTTCAGTTAACAGCAATTGTTCATTTTTGGTTCATTTTTTACTTTATCAGAGTCAAGGGAGGATGAAAAAATAAACTTTTTATTATATGAGGAACGTATTCTCTGAGCCAGCAGGAGTTCTGTGAATTTCCATAGCACTTTGCCACCACGCACTCCGACCTGAGCACCAGCCTCCTGAGGTCACGTTGGGCGTGGCGCACTGTTAGAGGCCCCTGTGTGTGCTGAAAACGGAAACCTGGTCTTCACGTTTCTCTCAAAGGGCTGAGCTGCGTGCAGGCTCCTGCCCCGCCAGCTTCCTGTCTACTGTGGGGGCTTCTCCTTCAGCTCAGCGCCACCACTCTGGAGAACAGTTTGGAGGTTCCTCAAAAAGTTAAACATAGAACTGTCCTCTGATCCAGCAATTGCACTACTAGGTATTTAACCAAAGGATACAAATATGCTGATTCGAAAGGGCACCTGCACCCCAATGTTTATGGCAGCAATGTCCACAATAGCCAAACTACGGAGAGAGCCCAGATGTCCATCTGCAGATGAATGGATAAAGAAGATGTGGTCTATATATACAATGGAATATTACTCAGCCATCAGAAAGAATGAAATCTTGCCATTTGGAATGACGTGGATAGAGCTAGAGTGTATTACAGCAACAAAGTAAGGCAGGCAGAGGAAGACAAATATCATATGATTTCACTCATGTGTGGAATTTAGGAAATAAAACAGGTGAACATATGGGAAGGGGGGAAAAGAGAAAGGGAAGCAAACCATAGAGACTCTTAAAGATAGAGCTCAAACTGAGGGTTGATGGAGGGAGGCGGATGTGGGATTGAGTAAATGGATAATAGGTATTAAGGGGGGCACTTGCTGTGATGAGCACTGGGTGTTATATGTAATTGATGAATCACTAAATTCTCCTGAAGCCAATATTATACTATATGTTAACTAACCAGAATTTGAATAAAAATTTGGAAGATAGATAGATAAATAAATAAGAATGGGGGAAAAGGCTCAGCCAGTGAAGAATTCAGTATTATATTTTTTGTCTGAAAATCTCTGTATTTTGTTTTCATTGGGAGGATATTTTCATTGGGCACAAAATCCTAGGTAGACCAATGTGGACTTTAGACTGTGAAGAGAGCAGGGCCTTGTTCTGGCCCCCAGTATCTTCAGTTGAGAAGGACGCTAGAGCTGTCTTCTCGGCAGTCTGAAAGCGATATTCTCTTTTAATCTGGATGTTTTAAAGGTCTTTCCCTTCTGTGGATTTCAGCAGTCTGACCATGATGCACCTTACTCTGGTCTTCTTTGTACTCATTACGCTTCGGTTTGTAGCACGTCTCCATGTCTTTGATCTGGTTTGGAAAACCCCAGCCGTCACTGCCTGATGGAACCCTCTTCTCTCTCTCTCCTCCAACTGGGAATCCCATTGCATGTGGCTTACTCCCCCATCCCTTGTGCTTTCTTCCCTAATTTTCTTGCTCAATCTGCATATTTTCATATTTTCTTTTGCTTCACATTCCAGTTCACTAGAACTTCCTTCCTCTGTGTCTACTCATCTATTCTTAAACACAGTCCTTGAGTTTTCATTTCAGTTATTCTACATTTCCACTGTTCCATTTCAAGTTTTCAGTTTCCAGTCCCTAGGTGCAGTCCTCAGCCTTGTCTTCTAATATATTAAGTACGATTATTTGGAAGTGCATGTGTGTGCAGTAGCTCCATTATTGGATGTCCTGTGAGTATATTTCTATGATCTTTCATTTCTCTTCATTTGTTTATAATGTTGCCTTGTTAAACATGGCAGGTGTCACTGTAGAGGCATCTGATTCCTCAAATGAGCTTGCCCTTCTCCAGAGAGGATTTTGTTTGGCCCTGCCAGGTGGCGGGGGCACTCAAATGCTAAAATGCTATGATAGAATAAAACACATAGAAACAAACCAGAGCCAGTCCAACGCTTGTTGACCTGGCCCATTTCTGGTTCTCTTATTCCTTCACAGGAACTGTGTGTGCCCTGGCCCATGAGCTCCTCACCCTCATGCCGTCCTTCCCTGCAGCTGCCGGGCTCTCTGCCAGGCACACGTGCCATGCTTTTTATGCCCATTTCTTCCTTCTCCTGGGTCTCAGCCCTGTGATTTTTCACAGGCTCATTGGCTCTTGAATGTCTACAAATAGATGTGTGGTCCTCCTCGCTGGGCAGTTGGTCTGAATTACACAATTCAAGTATCTTTCTAACAGAGAATTCCCCTAGAATGATGTTTTTTTATGTGGTGCTACGAATAGAACTACATGCCTACAAAATCCATGTGTGGAAGCCCTCACCCCCAGTGTGTGTGAGTGTAGGGCTTGTGAGGAGATGATAAAGGTTCAGTGAGGTCACAGGGTGGGTCCCTGAACCAACAAGACCACTGTCTTTATAGGAAGGAGAAGGGACCCAGAGTTGCCTGTCTTTCTGTGCAAATAGCCAACGGAGGCCACGTCAGGACACAGCAGGACGGTGGCTGCCTACAAGCGAGGATGCAGGCTCTCACCAGAAACCACGTTTGCGGGCACCTAGATCATGCACTTCCAGCCTCCAGAACTTCAAGAAACAAATTTTCGTTGTTTAAGCCACTCCCTGGGTGGACTGATATCTGTGATGGTATGATTCATTATTCAGAGTACAAAATATATGAGGTACATTGTATCAGACATCTTTTGAGCCACCTTTATGTATGCAATTATGCTTCTTAAATAAATAGTCTGGGGTTTGTGTGAAGGGTGGAAAACCCCATCGGAACACCATGTATAAATTCTCCATACATCCGTGAGGTAGTATAATAACTAGTCTTCAGAGGGGAACCCACTGTGTGGCCTTCCCACAGTGCATGATGAAGAGAAGGGAGAGCCCCTAGCCCAGGTTTGGAAATAGAAGGATGCAGGGTATGAAGAAAGAGCCGACCATAGCCTCCATCTTTCTTGTAAGAAGATGGAAGCTTACGTAACCCTGTACCTGTTCCAGAGCAATCAGAAAGGCCCCATCAATAATGTCCTGGGCAAACCCAATGCTTCTCTTTGATGTTCCTGCTTCTACACATATTGCCCTTTGCTGGAGTCTGGACCTTTGTTCCCATAATGTGTCCCCCTGAACGTCCACCCCTGTGTCCACTCCTGTGATGTTTCCCTTGTAAATCACACCTGCCGTGTACCTATCTGCTCTTGTGGGGCCGACGGCAATGCAGTGATAAAGCCCACTCATAGGTTGTATGTATACGATGCAAACTAAGATGAGATTTTCAAAAAAGTTTTTCAAAATTTGTATTACTGGAGGTTAATAAAGTATGTTAAGGTGGTTTGTATGACTGCAGGTATCACTTCCCCAAGGCTATAAATTCCATCTGAGTCACACCCAGTCAGACACTTAATTAGCTCCTGTAATTGTTAAGAACATTCAAAGGTGCTCTGAGGCATAGCACCTGTTAGGGGTCAAACTATGTCCCCCAAAACACTACGGTGGAATCCCAACCACGACCCCTGGGAACATGATCTTGTTCAGATAGACCTAGGGTCTTTGCAGATGCAATCAAATTGAGACAGGGTCCCTGGGGTGGGCCCTAGTCAATAGGACTGGTGCCCTTTAAAGAAGAAGAGATCAGAATGCAGACATGCACGGGGAAGCCCACGTGGGACAGAAGGCAGAGATGTGTCTGCAAGTCAAGGGACCCAGGGGCTCCCGGCACCACCAGGAGCTGCGGGGGCAGGACAGACCCTCCCCAGAGCCTTCTGAAGCAGCATAGCCCTGCAGACACCCCGCCTTCAGGCTCCAGACCTCCAGCACTGTCAGAAAAATCCCTATTGTTTAAGCTGCCGGGTCTGTGGTGCTTCGTTATGACAGAGCCAGGAAACTACACAGTGACCCCCATCTCTAACATTGTAGAACAATGCTCAATATTTAGTCTGTCGAGTGGGAGGTAACTATGGGTCATAATCCCAAGAAACTAATAAAACGGACTCAAATCCCACAATAATCTTTGGCCTGTATTAAGGAGACACAGCTTAAAGATATAATCAAAGCATATGCCTTTCAGTGTTGGCAAAGATGGCACGCCCCCATCTCGCACAAAACACCACATTGCACACAGCAGTTAATGGGAAGGAGGTACAGACCATGTTCTGGGTCTTAGGTGAGTCCCTGTGCACATAAACGGGGTGCCCAAAAGGGGGGTGTGTGTAATTTGGCCTGAACGAAGGAGGAGGGGTGATGTAAGGGTGTACAGGTGAGGACCGGCTGGAGGTCCATGTGCAGGCGGGTCTGTGAGCTCAGTCCTGCCACCCACCAGGGGATGGCTCAGGGCAGGCATGAGTGGCTGGCCCACAGTGGTCACAAACATCACTGACTTGTCACTGTCCACCACACAACTCCCGTGGGACAGATTTGACCTAAAGTCCTGCACTGGGGACTGGAGTTGAAGAAAGGGCACTTATAGCCAGAGGAGTTCCAGCAGGAGACCCGGGGCGCAGGAGAGCAGCATTGCCTGGGTGGAGACGGAGACCTGCCCCAGGCTGGGAGGAATCTGCCCCTGATGCCTTGGGAACCCAGTGCAGGAGAGAGGTGCTCCAGCTAACCACCAGAGTCCTCAGGGGTGTGAGGAAGCAGAGAGCAGGGAGCCCTGTTCCCACCCTGCAGGTGTCCAGAGGGGCCTCTCTGGCTGGCCATAGCCCTACAGCCCGACAAGCTCACACCTGCCACCCACGTGGGCAAGCTCACCTGGGGGAGCTCACCTGTGCATCTGTGGCTTCCCGGGGCCCATGGGATGCTGGTGGGATGTGGATGTCGCAGGGCCCCATTTGCATATGGCCACGGCGGAAAGCCACAGGATGAGCATGGGAGGCAAGACACAGATGGAAGAGGGGGATGGACGAAGGAAAAGCCAAAGACATGGGAAGAGAACCCCACGGCATATCCTCTGTGCATGGAGAAAGAACCCTGCATGGGATGAGGTCTCCAGAGCTGGGGAAGGGCGGTGCCTCCTCAGAATCAGGGAAGGAGGGGACGGGGGCTGGCTCCAGGGAGGGTTGGCCTGGGAGCAACTGAGCACCCACCATGGGCTTACCCTTCAGGTTGGTGGTGGCAGCTGGGAGCTATCTGCAGGGATGCAAACTTGCAGCCTCAGCTGTGGGGACTGGGTCCTGAATTATTCAGAGATAAATCAAAGGGTGGCTCTGCTCCTGTTCTGTCCCGGGGAAGAATCAGCCTTTCCAAATTAATGTGCAGTTGATGGTTTTTAAAACCAGACCGAGGAGAAATAGGAACCTGCTCCTCTCACCTGGTAACCTGGGTCCGTCTGTGGAATCATTTTTGCATGGCCCTTAGACCCTATCTTTGACTGCTCTGTTTTTGTGGAAAATCACCTTTGGAAGTGGGTGAGATGCAAATAAGACCTCGGCTGGTCTTGGGGTGTGCAGGAGGGTGGCCAGAAGCAGGAGCACCCACAAGAAGAGGAAATGGGGTCAGTGGGGCCATTTGGCACCAATGGGCTTGGTCCACCTCCATCTGGACATGCCAGGTCTAGTTTAAACTCTCCTGACAGCAAAGCTCAAATACTTACTGAGGCACAGGAACCTCCCGAAAGAGCCCACAGTGGCCAATGCTGGGGCCATTTAAGCAAAAAAAGAAATGAAGTAGTATTGGATTATAGCCCAAAGTATAAGATAAATATACCTGTGTCCATACGGGTCTAAATAAGTGACTGGATAAATTAATAAATAAACGGACAAGAAGATACAAACCTCCCACGCAACAGAATTCCAAACAGTTTATGTAGGTTCTCTGTCCTCAAGGGGGTGAAGCATCACTCAGTGTGGTCAGCGACTTCCAGAGTGCACACAGCACAGAAATGGGGGGACAGTATGCTAGCTCAGCCAGGCACACCCCAGTCTAATCCTGAGGACAAGATGTCCCAATAGAGGGACATTCTACCAACCACCTGACAGGATGCCACAAAACTGTCCAGATATCAAATCAAGGAATCTGGGCAGGGATCCCAGCCCAGGGGAGCCTGAGGAGACATGAGGACCACCTGTCCTTGTCCTGGGGGGGCGGGGCTGGGACAGAAAACCAGCATTAGGGGAAATGAAGGAAATCCAACTAAGCAGGGGACTTTAGTGGACAATAATGTATCAATACCCATTCATTGTTACAAACACCATTGAGGTAAGATGTTAATAACAGGGAACATGAGGTACAGTACAAGGGACTCTGCATTATCTTCAGAGTCTTTCTTTAAACTCAAAACTGTTCTAAAATAAAATGTCTATTAAAAACCCATGTTGCTGAGAACATAGACTATTATTTGCCAGAACAGTAAGGCGATATTCCATATATTGAGTATACAGTGATTTAGTTGTTAATAATATGGTAATCTAGTTAAAAATCTGACCCATTCAGAATGAAACAAAGACATATTACATAAAATGCTATATATGTTTTAGATCATTTAAAATCACATATTTACTAAAGATCATCTGCTGTCTTCAAAATAATGAAAATATTTGAATTTCTGTGTGTTGTCCTCTCTGTGAGAAAGCTTTGCATTCAGACCACTCTTACTGAGATCACACCTTCATGCAGAAGTAAGGACTTGCTCTCTGCTACATACATCACCTGGAATCGAGAAAGAGCCAGGGGACAGAGATCCCCCAACACTGTTTCAGCGTCAGCTCTTCCGACTGTCCATTAACTGTTCTGAAATTTAGGTGATCGACAGAGTATTCTAAGTTGTTTGCCACATAAACAGATTAGGATTCATCTAACCAACTGGGATGACAAAAAGCTACCTTCCTTCTTATAGACGCTGTTTTCTGGGCAAATGTAGGAGGAGTTACAATAGTCTTTGCTTTGGGCAGGAAAAGCAGAGTGCAGTCTCTTCAAAGCCAGAGCCGTTAACCATGAGACCGGCAGCAATTTATTGTTTGGGTTTTAATCATATGCTCCTTTATCTACAGCGATCATGCCAGGGGCTTCGAAGCTCGTTCTGCATGTCTGCTGGACTGAACGGGGGCACGTTTGTGTTCTGCTCATTGTTCTCTGGGTTGCGGGACAACCCAATTTTCACGAGACACGCCACCAACCGCGAGATTTTAATTACTCTCAGCCCCGTTCTCTGAGACGTGATTCGTCTCTGCGTGCACCCATCTTTCTACACGCAGGGTGATAGTACCCAGTCACACCTGCCCCCGGCAGTGCGGCAGCCCCACGCTGTTTACAGACTCGAGAAAACTGTGGCTGTGGACCAGACACACTTCAGATAAATGGAGGGCACGTTACCACACTTGTCTGTGGGCTCACATGTAAGCAAATGGATCTGACCTGCTATGTTCTGCAGAAGAGCTCAAACCCCAAGGAAGAAAATCAGAATCCGCTTATCAGGGATTATTATTGCCCCGTGCCTGTCTAGATCTGTCGAGACGCTCTATCACTGGACTAGATGATGACTTTGGTTAATTGTCTCATGTTACTGTTTAAATACACATTCCAAGTTCATTCGTTTCTGAACAGAAAATATTGATCCTTTGAAAGAGATGTATTATCCAACATCTTTACTTTTTCCTCTCACAAACTGTGATCTCTACGGAAGCGCTCACTGGTGATGAGATTCCAGAGTGCGCGGCAGCTCGGACTCCTGGGAAGCGCCGCCAGAAGGTGACTGAGCAGTGCTCCCACCCTCAGGCACGAGTCTTCACCAGCCCCGCTGTTTCCCCTGTTTCTTAGATAGGCTGTCTGCTATGGATCTTATCACTGTTTAATTTAGTTTCAGTGAAATATGCATTTGGTCTTCTCCATTGTATGAACCCAACTAGTGGCTACACTTAACACCTTTTGTAGACATTTGATGGCAAGAATTCTTAAGGGAGTCCTCCTGTTTTGAAATAGGCTTGTACAGGAAGGGATCACAGTGACGGGGGAGAGGATCTGACCTGGGGGATGACGTGACCCGTGCACAGTCCCTGAACAGCTGCAGGGAGGGCCCCAGCGGCCGGTCTGCTTGGTTACCTCGCTGCCCTGTGCCTCATGCCCTGCAGATGTCACCTTCTGTTTCCCATAGGAAGCATCTCTGTCCCATTGCCAGCTGACAGAGGGGTTCTGACCCCCTCTCAGCCTGTCCCTGTTGCTCACATCGGGACTTGAGCTGGGCATAGCTGTGATCCTGGAGCTCCAGGAAGGACCCCGAGGGGACACAAAACAGGAGCACCAGAGACGAATGGCCAGCCCACAAGCGAGCAGCCCCTGCTCCCCTTCCATATAAAACACTTACCGTTACAACAAAAGGAAGTCGTCATCATGAAATCCATGAAAGAGAAGTGAGTCTTTTATGCACTGACAGCTATCACCACCAACCCGAAGAAGCAATTGTGCGAAGCGTTATTCCCGTTCTTAACGGAGGGCATTCTGCTTGGCCTGGCTCCCATTCCCCCCACTGCCTTTCAGATCCTGTCCCGAGGCGGGTCCCACCCTGTTGAGCAACCCTTGTGCCCAGTGAAGCCCGCCCACCGCGTGCACCACAGCGCAAGAGATGCTTCCTGACCCAGAGGACACACTGGGTCTTGCAGGGTCCACGTGTTCTCCGGGGCTCTGGAGAGAAGGACACCATCTTCCACAATTTACTCAGTTCCCTCCTCCTTAGATCCAGGGGCTCCATATTTCTAGCATGAAAATGAGAAAATTCTCACCGCAGTTTGGGAAACTGGTATATCCCTGACAAACATACTAAAAATTAAAGAAACGAAAAGTCACAAATAAACTAGAATATCATGGAATTGTTCCATGTGTTTTCTTCCTTCTTTCCTTGCAATGCAGAGAAGCCAGAAATGCAAGGCCGGCTAGACCCTCAGCAAGTAATCCACAAGAAACTTCTGAGAAAATTCAACATCGTTCTTGAAACAAGCAAAAATATCATGTAAGAACTAGAGGATTTTTGAAAATATAATGAAAACAAAAGCCATTTGGCTTCTTCATATCATTGTTATCAATATTTTTATGTATTTTATGTGTTTTCATACCTATATGATTTTTGCTATGGAGAACCTCTCAAACATCATCTTCTAGAACAGGGTGAACTGCAAGCTTTTGGGTCCTCTCTAAGGTTAATATGGGACAGGTCTTGGCAGCATAATTTGCTTAAAAAGAGAATAAAGGCTCTGGTTTAAGGTCCAGGCATGTTGACTGAAGAATTAGCGATGGGGTTGGTGGGATCGAGCAGGCGCACACGTGGGTGATGGCGGGTCCCAAAATCAGGCCACGCGCCGGCAGCGTCTCACTGGGAGAGGCCATCAGGAAAACCACACGAGGTGGAGAAATCGGCTGTAGGAGTAACACTACCTCTCTCTTCCTGGGGCTGCGTTCTGCTTGAAGCCCAGCACTAACTGGCTTTACAGGAAAAGCATACTTAAATTAGTGTATTCTGTTCAGCCACATTCTTCAGAAGGTGTTTATCAAAAACTTAGTGATATCTAAGGTATTCTCAAACCCTGCTAGCTATAGACCATTATATTTCAATGTTGTTTTTGTGCGACGAATATGAATAACTAAATAGGAAAATATGCAACAGGATGGTTTTCCACATCACCCATCTTTGCAAACATTTAATTAGTCCATTGGAACAAACTTTTCTCCTATTTCAAATGTAATTATGTGGGTAATCTGGGTAATTTTCTAATATTTTAAATTATTTTTTAGAATTATTTATTAGAATTATTTTCTAACAATTTTAATAAATTTCCTTACTGCTTGAAGTTGTTCTGTTTTACATCCAGCAATAATGTTCGAACTAGAGAACGCATTTTCAATGAATAAACAAGACTGTATCTGTTGTGTCAGCCGAACTCACGCAGCTGCGCATGTCTGTCTCCCTGTGTCCTCACCGACTTTCTTACCTGCTGTGGGCGGCCACCCCTTTTCACAGCAGAGGTCCTGGGATCCCTCCCTGTTCACTGAGGGTGGGGCCCCCAGGCAGCACCCTCCCAGCCCCAGCTCCCCTCCTTGCTGACCACAGTGAGGACAGGCAGGCCAGCAGTGCCGGCAGGAGGGTTGGGGTCACTCCTAGCTACATGCTGTGACTGAACGTCTGGTCTTCCCTAGATCCATACGTTGAAGCCCATCCTCAGGTGATGGCATCAGAGGTGAGACTTTTGGAAGGTGTGGTGTTGTCATAATTTATAAGAAGGAATTTATATTTATTCTTTTGTTCCTGGCACACAGCTCCTAAAACCCTTGGAATTCCCTAAGTAAGCAGAATAATAAAGATAAATGTGCCTTTTGTTGTGTTAACAAGATGACTCTCAGAAGGCATCTCCAAGGAGCTCCCAGTCCCACCCCTGACCCCTGGGGAGAGGGGCTGCAGGCTGAATCCGTTGTTGATGGCCAGTGAGCCAATCAACCACACCTGTGTAAGGAAGCCTCCGGACACACCCGAAAGGACAGGGTTTCAGAAGCTTTGGTGGGTGCGCACATGCGGATTCAGGGACCGTGGTGCTCCTGGAGAGGCATGCAAGCTGCAGGCCCCTTCCGTGTACCCTGCACGAGGCTTCCACCTGGCTGGCCCTGGCCTTCAAAGTAAACTGGCAATCTAGTAAATGAGTTCTGGACATGCTCCCGCAAATTAAACGATCCCAAGGAGGGGTGTTTGGAAACGAGTGGCTCACCCACAGGAGCACCAGCAGCATGCTGGATTTGCCACTGGGGCCTGAGTTAGGGTCTGACGCTAATGGATGGGTGGGGGTTCTGGCGCTGACCCGTTGGGGGCGGGGTGCTCTGGCGCTGTTTCCAGGCAGAACTGAGTTAGTCCTGTGAGATGCCCAGCTGGTGTGGGAGAATTGCTTCATGTGGGAAAAACCCTTCACGTGGGAATGGGTGTCAGAGTCAGACCCACAGGACACAACTAGGTCAGGCGTGAGGAGGCCCATGATGGGCTCAGACCCCAGAGAGCTCCTCTGCCCCTTCCTGGTGTGAGGACACGGTGGAAAGATGGTGATCTGCAAGACCCCGTGTCTCAGGCTGCTCTGGGACCCCCAGCCTCCAGAGCCCTGAGCAGCGGCGCGCGGTCGGTGGTGGTGCTGCCCCTGCTCGGACGGACTTGCACCAGGATGCTGGACTTAGCAAATCAAAGCTCTATTTTCTTTTTCTACTGAAGAACATCATCTCTACCTGCCAGGAGTTTTATTTATTTGTTTGTTATTTTTTTTATACTCTACCCCCAAATGTAGTTTTATTTTTCAGGGAGATTCAAGTGGCCTCTGGATTTTTCCTGAAAACAAAACTGGCCATCAGGAGCTTGGCACAGACAAACAGTGAGAATTTGTGCTACGTGAAGGCCGTTCTGTCCACAGGAAGGTAGCCAGGGGCCAGTGGCTATTTGGGGTTACCTGCGAGGCACAGATGTTTGTCAGAAGGGCCAGGGTCCCAAGAGCCTTTCCTTCTCGGGTGGAGGAAGATGTGCGCCCTTTGGATGGGCACGTGCCCGGATGAAGGCAACACCCAGGCTGAGAGGCTGAGCTGGTGGCTGTGCCCTGAGCAGGAGCACCTCCGTGGTCGTCAGAGACATGTCCCTACTGGTCCTTCCACACCCTCGATGTGCAGCGTGGACACCTGTTTCTGCCTGCAAAGCACAGTGCCTCATCTGCAGGACTGGAGATCCCCACCAGGGCCCACCAGGGGCCTCAGGCATCGAGCTGTCAGAGTGGCAAATGGTAGCTGGGGTCCATGTCACACGGAAGAACTTGGTCCCATCCCATGAGGTCACATGAGATCCTGGCACCCTGAGAGCAAGCTCCTTGGAAGGAGGTTGGATGGGAAGGGAGGGCAGGTTGGAAGGTCACACCTGACAGGGTGGAGACAACGACCCCTCCCTGCTGGTTCCCCGGAGGGGTGTGAGCGGGCTGGTTGCAGAGGACACCTGCAGGACAGCCCCATGGACCTGGTCTGAGCGTGCCGCCTCAAGCACCCTGATGGCCCCAGGTCTGCTGCTGGCTCCAAAGGGAAGTCCCTGCTCGTGGGAGGGACAGGCCCCGTCCCCCAGGCAGGGGAGGTGGCTCAGGTGTGTTCTCCCCTCTGGAAGCCTTGGGGGTGCAGGCGACACGCTCTGACGGTAGAACAGGGTTTCCAGCAGGACGGTGGCTCTCTTGTCTGCACCCCATCCCAAGCACCAAATCAAAGCCAACTCAGAAAACTTAGTATTTATTTTTCCATGTAGAAAGTTGTGTTAAAATGCTTGGTTTTCATCTGTGCTTCTCAGAGTTACCGCAGTCCGTGGGGAACACAGCTCCGCGGAGACAAGGGTGGGTGGCGCTGTGAAGAGACCCTTGATGATCCAGAAATAAAAGGGAGCGTTCGCATTATTAGTGGAGGTTTTCCCATTATTGCTTTCCATTTTACCATTTTATTATTTCAAATATGCCTCTCACAGATGGAGGAGCAGCAAAGGAAAAATAATAAAGTATTCAATATTTAATTTGCAAACATAAAGTGCTAATTAAAATCTGAAGCTCACAAAGATTCTATTTAGCTTTTGAAATCCATTCTGCTATTAGGATCTCAGTTCCATGGTTTTCTTTTGTTGGTTGTATATTTAATTTGAACCTTAATCTGAAAGGACTGGGGGTGGGGCAGCAGGAGTCTGATTATAACAATTAACTGTTAAAAATTTCATTTAAATATAAATGATTTCCCAGACTCAGCGGTGCCTTCCTTGGTTGGTTGTGAGTTAGCCTCAGCACGGCTCATTTGCATAAGTGACGAACTTTTCCTTCACAGATAAGTTACTAGTGACGGTGAAACTTCAGACTCCAGAGAGGTTGAGCCTCATCCTGGATGTTTTCCAGGTGTGATCTTATCTGTGATGACAGGATGCATGTGGGGCCCATGCATGTTCTTGGGGGACCCAGTGGGGAGGGGACCTTCCTCCCGTGTGCAGCCTCGCCTCCCTGAGTTATCTCATCTTCTGTTAGGAAAACAACAGGTGAGTTAAAATTCAAAGCAGTGAGATGTCAAGACCACAAACAGGTGGGATAGCGACAAAGCAATGGATATGCACCAGGCCTTCAAAGCCCACAGTGCTGACATTTCATTGCATTCTTGTTTTATTTTGTTTGTTTGTTTGTTTTAAATTCATTAGCCAGCATACAGTACATCGTTAGCTTCGGATGTAGTGCTCAGTGATTCGTCAGTTGCCTGTAACACCCAGTGCTCATCACAACATGTGCCCTCCTTCATGCCCATCACCCACCTACCCGATCCCCCCACCCACCTCCCCTCCAACAACCCTCAGTTTGTTTCCCAGAGTCCAGAGTCTCTCATGGTTTGTCTCCCCCTCTGATTTCTTCCCATTCAGTTTTCCCTCCTTCCCCTATTGTCCTCTGCACTTTACCCTGAATATGTCTTGCCAGGCCTTTCTGGCTTGCCAGGTCTCTGTGGATAGGTCTGACGTTACTCTGATGTTCCTCCCTCTGTGCATAAGGAATCTCTTCCCCCTAACTGCCCTTAAGATGGTTTCCTTGGTTCTAAGATTTGCGAGTTTTACTATTACGTGCCGGGGTGTTGGCCTGTTTTCCTTGATCTTGGGAGGGGTCCTCTCTGCCTCTAGGACACGAATGTTTGTTTCATTCCCCAGATTAGGGAAGTTCTTAGCTACGATTTGCTCAAATACATCTTCTAGCCCTCTCTCTCTCTCCACTCCCTCCAGGATTCCAATTATTCTGACATTGGAACGCCTCATGGTGTCACTTATTTCTCTGATTCTATTTTCATGGATTCTGAGTTGTTTTTCCCTGGCCTCCTCTTTTCCCTTTGTATCTATTATATTGTCTTCCAGGTCGCTTATTCGTTCTTCTGCCTCAGGTACCCTAGCTGTTAGATTATCTAGATTGGATTGGATCTCATTGATAGCATTTTTAAGTTCTGCCAATTCAGCTTTCATTTCCACCCTTAGAGACTCTATGTTGCCATTAATTGATTTCTCCATTCTAGCCATTGTCTTCACAATTGCTAGCCTGAATTCCATCTCCGACATCTTGGTTTTATCTGCATCCATTTGTAAATCTGCAGCATAAGTCATAATCTCTGAGTCTTTTCTGTTTTGGGGGCTCCTCCTCCTAGTCATTCTGTTGGTGGGTGTTTGAGGGAATGTATAGAGTCCAAATTATTGACCAGAACCCAAGCAAGATGCACCTGTTTTCTTGGGACCTTAGGGTTGCTGGCCTCTTGTTTTCCCAGCCTGTCTTCTGCGGGAGGGGCCTGCCGTGCTGTTACTCAGGCAACCCTGTTTGGGCGGAGTTGCCCTGCGCCCCTGTGGTGGGGAATGGGCTCAGTGGGAATCAGTCTTTGGGGCTTTTGTTCTCTGGCGTCTTTCCCTGGGGGCTTTCCGCGTGTCTTCCGCGAGTCAGAGCAGAAGAGACCGTTTCCAACCCTCTGCCTCAGAGCAGAGAGACCGCAGTCTGTTCTTCAGTGAGCCCTCCAGGCCACACCGTCTCCGTTTCTGTCCCTGCTGCTATAAACTGCAGCGGCCTGGGTTGTGCGCCCCTCCGCAGCGCCCCCAGTCCTGCCTCCAGGTCGGGGCGCGTCTCTGCCCTTTGTGCTTCTAAAACCACCAGCCGCTCCCAGTCCGCGCGCGCGACTCCGCCGCTTGGGGTTTCCACCCCGGGGGCTGCAGTTCACCGGCGGGACCCCGGTGCACCGGGTTTCCATCTCGGAGGCTGCAGTTCACGTGCGTGTGACCCCGCCGGTCTGGTCCTCCACCCCGGGGGCTGCCCTAAAGTCCTTTCCCGACGCTACCGGTCTGCGAGTCTGTGCCCCTCCGCAGCGCGGGAGGCTGTCGCTCACCGGCTGTGCAGGATCCCCACGGCCAGGCTCCCTCCCGCCTCCGTTTATCCTCCGATATCTGCCCGCAGAATCAGGGCTCCCCGCTTCGTACCTCAAAACCAACCGCCTGCGATATTCTGTTTGTAGAGATCCAGATCTTCTTACATCTCAGGCTGGTTTCACGGGTGCTCAGCGTGGTCTGGTAGATATCCAGCTCAATTCCGGGGACCAGTTGAAATACTCCTCCGCCATCTTCCCCCCCGCCCCCCTGCACTTTAAAAACATATTTCTTTTAGTGCTCATTTAATAAGAATGATTTCTTCAATTTGTCCTCCAGAACACTACCATTCGAGGGATTGTTTGTGGGGACTTGTATCTCTTTCCTGTTTGGGAAGCTTTGCCGGGGGGATTAAGCAGGCATAGAGAGGGTCTGGGCCCCTAAACATGCAGACCCTCGATGGGCTGATGTTTCCCAAGGGCAACTCGTCACCACGCAGACCTGGCTCTAGGGGGAGGGCCACAGCCCTGCCCCCTGGCCCCCATTATGAAGCAAGACCCCTAGTTCCCAGGATGAGCGTGAACATGGGTGCAGCTACCCTCCTCCCGTCCATGATTCCCACGGTACAGAATATTCTATAGTTTTAGATGTTCACTCGCCTGGACAGGGATGTTCTCTTCCCAAATTCTCCTGGGGGTTCAGGTCCTCCTAGGAGAGCAGCCCCACTGAGAGTCTCTGAGGAACACCAGTATAGATTCGTACATTTATCAATGCCCCACTTTACCATTTGTTATTGAAACCTATTTAATTTAAATCCTTTATAATCATAGTGTACTGTTTTCACTGCTTTCCCCACAAAATGCATTCCCGGCAGGGGAACCCCCTGGGGCCCCAGGGGCCTGAGACTCTGAGTTCTTACCACCCCGAGGAGGGGTGCGACGTGGGGAGAGCCTGTCCTCTGGGCAGGATGCTGGTGGGAGGGCAGCAGGCCATACCCAAGGTGACCCCGAGTCCGGGTGACCCTGAGTCCCTCCCCTCAGGGACAAAATGAAGGTGGGGTGTAGTTCCTGTGGAGGGACCTGCCGCATGGGGAAATGGGGGCATAGCCTCCTCCTGACTCGGGGCTGCCAGGGATGGCTATTTATCTAAGCATCACGCCTGCCTTCCTCGATGCTTGAATTATCATCATTGAAGAGGTGACTTTACGTTTTTTTGACCAGTGTGCTGTTTGAAAAGATGCTACTTAAATTCAGCTAATTTGTGTTGGCAGCGATTCCTGTAACTTCTGCCCTGTGTGTTCCTGGTAATGACCGGGAAGGAAACGCGACAATAATGGGATGGAAACATGGCTGGGAGCTCCCGGCATTTCTTTCAAGCACACGTGTCAAGCACGGCCTCTTTTATTGTCTCTTATTTTGTAAATCATGCTTGTTTTTATCTGGTGGCACAAAATCTCAATCTTTCATTATAGGTGTCACGGGGACATGGAGCGGCCATGTCCGCAGGCGAGCTGTCCTCGGCCGTGCCGCCCGACTGGCCCATGGATTTCTCCGAGTCCCACCCTCCTTGAGTGCAAGCGTCTTCTTCTTGGCTGTACACTGGCGTCCACCTGCTGGTGTGCTTATTTGGTGGTTTAAAACTTTCGGGAAAATCCCCTTTCCTGCTGAGACATGGAAGTGAAATGTGGGTCACTGGAGCCCGCAGGTGTGTGTGGTGTGAAAGCCAGTGTCACTCAGTGATCTGAAGAACCCTCCCGCCTCTCCCCCGCCTCTGGCTTGTGCATCCCACAGTCTCTGCTGTGGACCAGTCTCCCCACCTGGGCGCCACCCTCACCTGTGGCCCACCTGGATGCTCTCCCGTTCCTGACGCAGAACTCACTCAGGACCCCAGACCTTCAGTCTTCCCTCCACATTGTCCACCAGTGTTCTTGAAACCACTCAGACTTGTATTTGTCAGTCTCAAACATGGTTGAACTAACATCAGTCACAAGACAGCCCCGTCTCTGGGGAGACAGGTATGTCTGCTCGCCGCACCCCTGCAGGTGTTCTTTCTCTCCTGTGTTCCTGATTTTGACACCCCTTCTTGCCTTGTTCTTTGGGGGGCCATTTGTGATATGTCCAGAAACTAATTTTATGGTACCAAGGATGCACTTTCCAAGACATACTGTGATTATCAACCTTCTGTTGATGCACTTTCTTGAGTACTATTAAGGGCATTTCTCTCTTGAAAACTTGTCAATGGTCAGCATAAAGGCAGGTGTGAATATTGATATGGGAGCATTTTAATATATACACACATGTTTTTTCCTTACAAAATAGTGTAGAAATCCTAACCGTGGAGCCTAGTGAATGATAACAAAGTGAACAAACATAGCTGTGCAAACCCACCAGGTCAAGACATGGGCACTTCCAGGCCACACAACCTCACTTGGTGCAGCCCCAAACCACACTTCCCTCCAAAGACGGCCTCCTTCCTAACTTGCAATGCAGCAGCTTAGTTACACTTGCTTCTAATCATTACAAAAACAGTAAATGTATGTTTGTTTGTGTATTGTTTCCACTTGTTTCTGAATTTTTTGGTTGTTCGGTCCTCAGAGTCACATGTGGAGGGCTTCATTTTTATTGCTCCGCTGAGTCCCCTGCAGCAATGTCCAACAACGCTACTCTACGGTGTGTGGAGATGTGCTGTCGGCATTCCGTTACACATCTTTAAGTGCAACGATTCACGACCTACTAGTTTTATCTGACACACTTAATGCCATGTTTAAGAAAGACTTTGTGGTATTTGCTCATTTATTTATAGCTACCTCCCCAGTGTGACTCTGAGTTCCCTGAAGATGAGATCGTAGGATATCGTGTATACTATTATCGTGGTCAAGTGACCAGAGATGAGGCCTGGAGGCCACACGGCACCTACAGAAGGTCACCTCCTCCTGGGGGACATGGACCCTCTGGTTCACTTCCTATCCTTGGGGATTTCTCTGCTCTCTTTCTTTTCATTATTTCTGTCCTCCTTTCTAAAAAGTAATCATCTTGTTGTCCTGATTGTAGAATAAGACTTGACAATAAAAGACAAAGAGGGAAATTGTTCTCAGTGTTTGCTTTATGCTCATTTTCAAAAAAAAAAAAAAAAAAATCCTTGCTGCAGAAAGAATGGTGTGGCTACTTCCAGCAGCATGAGGAGAATTACAAAATACTCACCCCTCTTGTTCTCTCTGATTTGTCTGTAGCAGTAAAATAAAAATACTAATATCTCACTAAAATATTCTCCCTCAGTTACAATAATTTACAATAAATACAACCTTCCAAATGGGTCAGTTACTGTCCCATCATCACACAGAGCAGCTTTTCCTTTCTTGGTTTCCAAGGTTCCTTCTTCTCCCTAGAATGTATAGTTTTTCATTCATTCACCCTAAATTTTACCAAACCCTTACTGTTCCATCAGTCTACTTGTCTGTTTCAATGCCAGATAGTTTTGATAGCCTGAAATCAGAAAATGTGATGCCTCCTGCTTTGTCCTTCTTTCTCAGAATTCCTTTGGCTATTTAAGGTCTTTTGTGGTTCTATATATGTTTTAGGAGTGTTTTTTCTATTTCTATAAAAAGTGACAATGGAATCTTGCTAAGGATTGGATTGAATCTGTAGATAGCTTTAAGTAGTATTGACTTTTTAACAATATTAGTTCTTCCAGTCCATGAATACAGAGTACTTTTCTATTTATTTGTGTCTTTGATTTCTTTTACCAATGTCTTGTAGCTTTCAGAGTACAGATCTTTCAAAACCTTGATTAAATTTATTCTTAAGTATTTTATTGTTTTGATATTATTATAAGTGGCATCTGTTTATTTGATTTTCAGAAAATTCATTGTCAGCATATAAAGTGTAGAAACACTACCATTTTGTATGTTAATTTTATACCCTACAACTTTCCTGAATTCACTGATTAGTTTTTATTTTATTTTTTTAAAGATTTTATTTATTTATTTGAGAGAGAGAGAAGGAGAGACAGTGAGAGAGTACAAGCGGGGAGGAGAGGGAGAAGCAGTCTCTCTGCTGAGCAAGGAACCCGATGTGGAGCTCGATCCCAGGACCCTGGGATTGTGACCTGAGCTGAAGGCAGATGCTTAACCGACTGAGCCACCCAGATACCCCTAGTTTTTATTCTTTTAGTAGAATTCATTTAATTGTTTTTCTGATTGTATCTTTAGGATTTTTCTCTATATAAAATCACATTATCTGCAAATAGAGATAATTTTACTTCTTCCTTTCCGGTGATTTTTTTCTTGTCTGATTGCTCTGGCAAGTACTTTTAGTACCATGTCGAATAGGAGTGGTGGGAGGGGTACCCTTGACTTGTTCCTGATCTGAGAGGAAAGGCTTTCAGCCCTTCACCAAGAGGATGTGATCTGTGGACTTGCTGTATATGGCCTTTATTATTTTGAGGTATTTCCTTTGATGCCTAATTTGTTAAGAGTTTTTATCACAAATGAATGTTGAATTTTGTCAAATGCTTTTTCTGGGACTACTGAGATAATCACGTTTTTTCTTTCATTCTATTAATGTGATTATCACACCAACTGACTTACATACACTGAACCATCCTTGTATCCAAGGGATAAATCCCAGGGATGAATGATTGTGGTGAGTGACCCTTTCAATGTTCTGCTGAATTTGGTTTGCTAGTATTTTATTGAGAATTTTTACATCTTTATCATCAGGGATATGAGCCTGTAGTTTTCATGTCTAGTAACATCCTTTCCTGGTTTTGGTATCAGGATAATTCTGACCTCAAAAAATAAATTTGGGAATGTTCTCTCCTCTTAATTTTTGGAAGGAGTTTGAAGAAGATTGGTGTTAATGAACCGTCGAATGTTTGGTAAAATTCACCAATGAAACCATCTGGTTCTGGGCTTTTTTTCATTGGGAGATTTTTGATTCAGTCTCTTTACTAGTAATTGGTCAGTTCAAATTTTCTATTTCTTTTTGATTCAGTCTTGGTAAATTGTATGTTTCTAAGAATTTTCCCATTTCTTCTAGGTTGTTCAGTTTGTTGGCACATAGTTGTCCTACCATTAATTCTTACAGCTGCTTTCCCACAGTTTTGAATAGTGCTTTTATGTCATGCATAAATTTCCATTTGGAAAAAATGGAGCCCAGGTATTAATTTTATAGTAATTAAAACAAAATCAATGAAACCCTGAACATTTTCAACATAGGTAATGTGATTTCCCTCATTTTACTTCCTGGCACCGGTGGAAGTCTGCCTGTCCAGACCCAGAGAGGGGTCCTGACCACCAGTTCATAGCCATGAGCAGTTTTGTCAGTCCTCCCAGTAATTGTTGCTTTTAAAAGCAAATCATTCAGGATTGCCACCCTGAAGCTTCCCACCACCTGTGACATATCCATCTACTGCAGTCTCCCCTCTGGGAATACGTTCTTGCTGGGCCTTCCCTTTCTTATGCCCCTGAACTGAAATTCAAGCCAAGGAACTCAATATGAAGAACACGCTGCAAACATCCGAAATATTTGTGTGATCTTTTCATTTTTCCACCAGTCTACGCAAAGACCAAGGGCAGAGTTATTTCCCAGTGTAATGCTTAGGTTATGAATAATGGTATTATTCACACACTCTTCTAAGAGAAGTTTAAGAAGAAAGGCCAGCAAGTCCATTTCCTACGTGTGAATGTCAGAGACTCCTGCGGTCTCACACAGGCAGCACCAGAGAACATCCGAGGCAGGGGACTGCGAGGAAAATGACTTTTTCTGGTGATGTTTATTGCTTCCGCTGTTGTTTAAAGCCTTTAAGAGCAATTTTTTCCTACTCCCCAAGCACCAACAAACACACGTTACATGGAAAAATGTTCTCTGGCAGGCTTTTAAATAAAACAGCTGAGAAATAGAGTAACTTCGATAGAAGAACTTTTGCAGCTTTCTAGCTGAGTGGGGAGGGTGGCTGTGGATCTGTCCGCAGCGGGACACGGGGCGGCTGGCTGCGTGCAGCACCTGCCCTGCTCGCTGGTCCTATCACAGAGCTTCTCCTGCCTCAGCCCGACTGCCCAGCAGGGTCGGCTGCTGTTCCTTTCTGATGGCTTAGCTCTAAGGAGAATACTTTTGTCCACTTTGAGAGTTGACGTATTTCCTTTCGTTCTTCCCTATCTTACCACCAACTAGGTCATAAAACTGGATTCTCTACAGTGAAAGAATAATGTGAAGTAATGGCATGAATGACTTCAGTGATTAAAGTTTTGTTTTAGAGAAGAAGTATAAATGGTGTGCTGCTAGTCAAGATAACATGGGGAAAACTGTAAAGACAGATGAGGAGTCTTTATGAAAGCAAAGTGCAAACAACTGAATGCCATGGGACACCCATGGGGTAAGAAAGAAGGGCCAACAGTAATGTGCACATGTACATTACATACAAATCTGTGATATGCAGACATGTGTGCATGTCTGTGCATAATTTACAGTGTTTACGTATCCACACGTGTGTGTTCATATACATGAAGACATATATATGCGCGTGTGAATACACACATTTATTTTTGCAGCAAGAAACATGCAAGGATAAACTGGGCACTAAGTTATACAGTGACCAGTGGGGCATCAGAAGAAAGAGGGTAGAGGGGGCCATGAAGGTGTGAAGCTTCCTGGAGTGAACCTTTTTTATAGTCTTGGCTTTGGAAGCTTACACATAATTTACATATCCAAATACCAAAATTTAAGCAATCCTAAAATCAAAGGCAAACAACAAATGAACCCAAATGAGCATCAAATTGATAACACAACTGCTCAAAAAAATAATTTACTAAAAATTTTTCTATTGCTTCCTTAGAATGAATTCTAAGCAACAACAACAGCATTAATTCATTGATTATATTTTAGTAATCACACTAGTATAGCAATTTTAAAACTCTTATGTACATTGTAAAATAGAGAAACTCAGTAAATTCACTGAGTTGCTAGGCTCTTACTGTGGGAGGAGAGGGGGTGACGTGGAGGAAGGTTAGAAAGAGCTCTGTGGTTATGGATAAGAATCAGGGGTATCATGACTAAATGTGTACACATGTGAACCTGTGACTAAAATATGTGTGTATGTGTATAAACACATATACACACTCATATGTTTATATTCACTTATCTGTATATACATTTGCATAGACTATTTTTACATATGTATAAATACATATTGCTTTATTCAAACATTTTATTATATATAATTCATGCATTCAAATATATGTGTGTGTAGATAGATGGGTGGATGGATGGATAAATGGATGGATGAGTGGATGAGTGGGTGAATGGGTGGAAGATGGATGGATAAGTGGGTGGGTGGATGGGTGGAAGGTGTATAGATAGATGCATAGATGGATGGATGGATGGGTAGATGGATAGACAGATACTTATGTCCAGATGACTTAGAAGCTTACACCATATCAAACACCAACAAGTAGATTACAAAACAGTCCCAGGTTTATTGAAGAAAAGACTGATTCTTAGTCTGAGATGAGAAAGTTCAAAAACTGAATTGTCTTCTTTAGAAAGTAAAGAAGTGCTCCAAAGCAGATGAGGAAATGCCAACAGGACAGAAGAGCTGGTTTTAGGGGCTCTCACTAGCCAAATCGGAAAATCTGTGTGCCAAGAAAGTAATATATGAGGTGGGTATATAAGAAAAACAGTGGAGGAGAATCCGCAGTCCTACAGTGATTCTCAAAAGCGGGGTGGGGGCAAAGGGAAGATCTTTAAAGGAAAGTATCAACAAACCATCAGCTAACTGATTAGAAGGAATGATGGAATTTAAAAAATTCCATTTTGCAACTTCCCAAATAATAACCGAATCAGGGAAGCACTGTGAATAGAGGTTAACACTATTGGGTGAAACACAAGTTATTTATGTCCACAAAGTATCATCTCAGGGATTATGCATTGATTTATTATGACATATCTTGACAGTGGAGGTGTGGCCACTTCACCAGGTGACCAGACTCAGCATAACATTGGGGCCATGGCAGGAAGCTCTGAGGAGGAGGTGGTATTCCTGTGCAGGATGCCTACCCACAGTGACCAACAGAATCTAGGCAAAAAGAGACAACCAGAAAAGGCCAGGGTGTGGGCCCTTCCATGGGATGGCCTTGAATCCTCCAGATTGTGGGCAATTTGAACAACATAGAAAGCTGGGACTGCATGTCTAAGAAACAGTGCAGGGAATGCAGTCTTGGGCGTTGATCTAATCCTCGGTTAGGCACAGGACATTTGGGTTGGAACTAGAAGAAAGTGAACATAAAGTATAAAATAATACAATTGCCTAACCATGAGCACCTTTTGTCTGAGACAATGACGTGGTGGCACACTTATTCTTAAGAGAAACCCAGTACGCCTTCCCCTGGGCATCACTGTGCACTATTCTTGGTGTATGACCTTTAGTGAGACTCTTTCTAGTGGACGTGAGATGTTCCAGAGACAGCAGTGCAGGACTGGGAGCATAGGAATCTAAGATCTGAGTCTTTCCCCTGTCTGGCATTCTGAAACCCTCCTCTCTACTAATACATTGTATCTCATAATATCTCTAGTGTATAAATCCCATTCTCTTCAAATCTTGGCTTTATTATTACTTTTCTTTGCCAGCCTTCTCTGGTTTATTAATCTGGGTTCTTGGTTGTATACAGCCAAATTCACATAGCTACTTTTAGCAGAAAAAACTCTTACTCAAGACCATTAGGTAATTCTTGGAATCCCCAGAAACATTGGATTCAGGCTGAGAACACGACGGGAGCAGTGACATTGAATTATAGGGTCAGACCCCTGCAGTGTTGAGCCCCTGGTTGCAGATGGTACCCAGGGGCTCTGCCTGCACTTCTGAAGGGTCAGGGTTCCTGTCTGCATTGTGGCTTTGAGAGCAGATGATTGGGCTCTCCACAGATGTCTCAGGTGTCCCATCTCTGAAACTGAGGAACAGATGCTCAGATCTGAGCCCTCTTGGCTGCAAGCCTTGGAGCATGGGGAGTGCTTACCGTATGACAGGCACCGCCTCACGCACACAAGTGCCCTAAGCGCCTGGGAGGCAGGACCACTATACCACCTGCCCACTCGATGGGCCAGGTGCACTCGTGGTTGATCCCCACGGATATGCCACCAGCACTCTCTATTATATTTGTTACCACCCAAGGCACGAGGACACACATGTGTGTGGACTCCCCAGCGCCTAACTAGACTGTGAGTCCTTGGAGGAAAATGAGTATATCCAGGTTTAGTCTTGTATTTCCTGTGCCTAGCTTAGTACCTGATACCTGTGCTCAATACTATATGTGAAATTAGGAAAATAGCTCACCACTAACAAAAATGTGAATCACAGTATAAATCCTACACTTGACATACAGCCAATGTAGGATAAAATGAAAGACAAAAGTAGACAAAATGAAGGACAAAAGAGACTCATAAAACATGCTAGTTGAGAAAAACATTAGTGAGATGTGTTTTAGTATTGACGATTAAAGTCATTAGAATGTTAAAAGTTCCATCTTAATATTGAAGAGTTAAGTTTCGAGTATCTTATATGCAAACTAGTATACACTGAGACATCTTGATTTCAATACATAGCCATATGTTCAGAGATTTATGATGGATTTCATAGCAATATGATTCTTTTTTACCCAAATTTTGGAGAGCTCATTTAGTTTGTAATAGGCACACGACATCTATGACAAAGGAGGTTTAGGGGATGAAACACCATTGAGCACATTGTGAGGTGATGTAATTCTGCTCTATTTCTTCCACCCAGTGTACAGTTGGTGAGAATTATCACACTAAATTGATCTCAGCAAAAACCAGTTTTATATCATTTGATATAGGATGATGTATCAAATTTTGTAAATCAAGTGATAAATATCATTTATCAGATATATCCAATTTATAAACTATTCTAAATTTTTAAAGACAATGTTTAAATGTGTATCTTCCTTTCATATGTAAAAGTAAATATGAGGAAAACATCCCTGAGTACATATTTTCTATGCCCAGAGCCATTATTTATGGAAACAGACACATAAAACAAAGGGATACATGAGAGTCTGTGAAACCATTTCAGCTGTGACCCATGTGTCCTTAACCTGTGGTGGAGAATGTGTAAGTGATTTCATGGAGGTTGATGGGTAATCCGATGGCCAGGGAGAACCAAAACCCATCGGTGTGCCTTGACTATAAGAGCGGCATTTGCTTCTGTGATGGAGGGACGGATGCATGCGTCACCTGAACCTTTCTCTCTAGGCTTTCATTTTGTGTGAATCAATTATTGGTCTCTCGAGTGGCTTCTGTTGTGCACAAGTCAAATCGGTGAAGGACTCAGCAACAACTCAAGGAGTGGGAGAGTTTCAACATCATGTCAATTCTTAGAAATGCATAAAATAAATCAAATGAAATCCAGTGACAGGACATCAAAATATCTTGCTGAAATTTAGCATCAATACTGTCCCACCTCCCCAGAAAAAGTGTGCATTACAGTTAGTGTTTGACAATTAAAAAGTAGTACTATTGACCAAAAAAAGGTTAAGTAAATAAATCTATGCCCAGTTACTTTTTTGTCAGTCCTGGAGTGAACACATTCTACCATGAAACTTTCTCGGGACTATCGATTTGTTTCCTGAAACTCCTGGGAGCAGGTTCTCGTAAATGAATGAGAACAAGAATAATAAAATCCTAGTAGGAGGTGTTTCTCTCATTATGATGCAGAACATGCCCTGGTAACCACCCTGTTAGGATCAATATATTTCTGTGTCAAGTAATTTGTACAGGCTTCTAAATTCGCATTTCAGTGTTGCCCAGATCTTCAAGGTCTCCACGCAGGGCTCTGAGCAGCTACACTGGCTCTTACCTGAAAACCAGGTTTTCCATAAGTAGTTTAGAATATATAACCTTTATTCTTTTGCTTTTTTAAAAATAATTTTGTTTCATATTTAAAGTCCTTGTATTAGTCAATGATTCATGTTCAGCATTATTTGAACCATTTGCCATTACAAGAAGGAGAAATACTTATTTGTATTTTAAATAAAACTGGTGTAGAAAAAAAAGAAATGAGTAAGATTTTACAATAAGACTTTTTTCTAGTGCTTGTTAGTAAATGATTAAGACTAGAAAACAAGGTGTAGAGAAGCAAAAAATTGTCTCTATGGTGTTTCTATAAATAGCATTTATAGGCAGTGACATTTTCTAGATGGAAATCGAAATGATTATAGATGTTTGTAAAAATAATTAAAAATAGAAACACAAATTTTTCTGCACCATGAAAATAACATTTAAATAATATCTAATGCACATAAATTATGTGTAGAGGCAATAAATTATCTCATTTGTTGTTTGGCAGTCTGAAAATGAGGCTTATCTATTTTATGTCTACAGAGCTTCTGATTGATTTACACGTTACCTACAGATTTCTAGTTTACTAAACTTTGAACACTGTAAAATGTATATTGCTCAATATAATCAGAATAGGCATTGCCATAAACTTGGCTATTATTTAAAGTAATGATTAAAGCCTCAACATAACAGTTGTTCATTTGCTTACAGACCCAAAACCTGCGTTCAGGAGCTGCCTGGCCCCAGAGGGTGTGGTTTCACTCAAAGGGCTCTAATACATCGGGTGGAGGTGTTCAACTCAATCTCTTCTGAAATATCTTTGGTGTTCTCTCACTCTTCTCCTTCTGTTTATGAGTGAACAAGTGAAAGAAAGGAATAACCTAGAGAAACACCATGGAGGTAAGTCTGTAGCCCTTTCTGGGCAGTGCCAGGGCAAAGGCAACTGCCCACCTGGGAGGGGGTGGGAGGCTGGCGGAGAGGCTGGGGAGTGAAGGCTGGGGGACTCTGGTGACTGCTCTAGGCACATGACACAGAGCAGGGAAAAGCGTCATGGAGGGCACATGACACAGGGGACTGTGTCTTATTTGGTTTATGTTTTTACATTAAGTATTAAATTTGTGCAGCTTTGCACCGTATTTGCATATGTCTAAAGTAGACTTTTGACCTTAACAACGAAGCTCCTCTCGCGTTCCTCAAACATCTGCACTGGTGTCCAGTGGCAGAGAGGCTGGCGTGGTGTCACACTGCTTGCTGGGACATTTGCCAGCCGCTGACGTGAGCTCCACCGGCCAATACTAGCAGCCACTGGGGAGGCACAGCCCTGACCTCACCAGGCAGTCCCCAAGAGATGCCAGCATGCTTCTCCACATGGGTTTATGTACATTTCCTCTGCTATTAGCAGGTGATTATTTCACTGCTTTTGTAGTTTTTTTAAATAAACTATTTTTTGAGTAGTTTCAGCAAACTTGAGAGGAAGGTACAGAGATTTCCCAGAGACTCTCTACCTGCACTTGGGCACAAGCCCATTACCTGCATCCCCACCAGAGTGCTGCACGTGTTATAATTGACAGGCCCACATGTGCACATCACACGTTGCCCAACTACATTACAGTTCTTGGTGTTGTGTGTGCTATGGGTTTGGACAAATGTAGAGTGGTGTTTATCCACCACTGTGGTATCATGCAGAGCATTTCAGTGCCCTAAGAATCCTCTGTGCTCCTCCTCTCTATCCCTGTCCCCAAGCACCCCCAGGCCCTGGCAACCACTGATCTTTTATTGTCTCCATAGTTCTGCCTTTTCCAGACGTTGTAGAGTTAGGATTACACAGTATGTAGCCTTTTCAGATTGGCTTCTTTCACTTAGTAAAATGCATTTAAGTTTCCTCCGTGTCTTTTCATGGCTTGATGGCTCATTTCTTTTTAGCACTGAATAATGTTTCCTTGTCTGGATGGACCACAGTTTATTTATTTATCCATCTCTGAAGCACGTGTTGGCTACTTCCAAGTTTTGGTGATATAAATGAAGCTGTGTTGTAGCTTTTTAACAAAGGAGCATTATTTTAGAATCCTTGCTTTAGAACCAGGATCATGACCTTATTTAAAGCGCACAGTAAAGGAAAGGCCCCAAATTATTAAATTATCGTTAGAGTCAATTGTGAACAAAGGATATGTGCATGTTTCTCCCAGGGCGTAAAAATGGAACACATTCATTCCCTCTCACCTAAACCACTCACACTTATCATTCAGCCTAAAAAATCCATCTCACATTTTGTTAGCACTGTTCTCCCAGCTGCATATGTCTGGTCACCATTTTTGTTGTTTTAAGCAAAAGTAAACAGTGAGTTGAAGGTAAGACGTTTAATGTTTGCATAAGCTGGGAGTCAAGCAAACTAAGATTTTCTTTCTTTATGGGCATTAATGCTTTAACACTTAAAAAGCTCTTCAGAAGTATCTGAGCAGAAATTTAAAATTGAACTTAATAAAGCATACAGGGTATCCACTTTGTGCAGAACTGCTTTGCATGGTGAGGTCCACTGCTGAGAGTCATCAGTGGCGGCAGACCCTGATGGAGGATGACCCAAACACTCTCTGCTAGAGCTCCCCCAGAGGACACACTGGGGGTGGTCCTGAAGGCTGACAGCACAGGGATGAGCACCAGCACGTGCCGACCCACTGAAGAGCCAGCAGAGCCCAGTGAGGCGGGGGGCTGGCCTCCCCGGCCACCTCCCTCATCCCGCCCTCTGGGCCCAGCCTCTCTTCATCTGTAGGTCCTTTTCACTGAAATGTCTGTTCATACTCTTTGTCTATTTTCTAATTGGATTGCTCATTTTTCTTGTTGAGTTTTGAGAATTCATCATATATTCTAAATATCAGTCATTAATTGAATATTTTCTCCCACCAGGAAGTGTCTTTCCATTCCTTCTTCTACTTCTGATGAGGTTCAGTTTGTCACTTTTTCTTCTTGTGTGTCATGCTTTTGGTGTTAAGTCTAAGAATTCATTGCCCAACCTGAGATCCTAAAGATTTTTTCCTGTTGCTTTTCCTATAGTTTTACATTCAAGTCTGGATTTTAGGGTTATTTTTATATAAGGTGAGCTTCCAGTTGAGGTTCATTTTTTTATCCTTCCTTGCACCTTAGAGCTGCCTCTGCACTTTTGTCAAAGCCGGCGTGGGCATCCTTGTGTGGGCCTGTCTCCAGAGATCCCGGGTCTCACCCCACTGACCCATGTGTCCATCCCCCGACTAGCCCCACATTGTATTGGTCCCAGTTGCTGTGTGGTAGAGTGCGTGGTCCCACTATATCCTTCTTTCTCAAAAGTGTTTCAGTTATTATAGGGCCTGTGTCTTCCCATACAAATTTTAGAGTAAGCTTGTCTATGTCTACAAAAACAAAAACCATAAACAAACAAACAAAACCTTTCTGGTACTTTGACCAGAATTGCACTAAACCCCATATCGATTTGTGTGGAATTGGTGTCTGTGCTCTGTTGGGTCTTGTAATCCGTGATTATGCCGTACCTCATCAGCACTTTGTAATTTTCAGCATCAGGATCCTCTCATGTTTTACCAAGTTCATAACTAAGCATTTAATTTCCTTTGGGATGATTATAACGACATTGTGGTTTCTTAAATTTTGATTTTCTCATGTTCATTGTTACTATTACAAGTGGACTTTTTTCACATGGTGATATATTCTATGGCCTTTTTGAACTCATGTATTAGTTATAGAAGCTTTTTTGGTATGCTCTTATGATGTCCTTTTTAAAAAATATTTATTTATTTATTTTTAGAGAGAGAGAATGAGCAGGGTGAGGGGCAGAGGGAGAGAGAATTCTCAAGCAGACTCCCTGCCGAGCACAGAGCCAGATGCAGGGCTCGATCTCATGACCCTGAGATCATGACCTGAGACAAAAATCAAGAGTTGGACATCCAACTGACTGTGCCACCCAGGCAGCCCTCTTCATGATTTTCTATGAAGCAATTGCACCATGTGCAAATAGGACAGTTGTGTTTCTTCCTTTCCAATGTATATGCCTCTTTTTTCCTTGTCTTGTTGCAGTGGCTAGGGGTCTCATTACCATGCTGAATAAGAGAAGTTAGAATAGAAGTGTTTGCTTTGCTCCTGATCTTAGAGAGGATCCATGAATCTTCTTCAAAAATGAGCATTTCATTTCCCATGTTGCTGTCTTTTACTCTCCACTTAGAATTTTAGCCGCTACATGTTTTTCTTATATAGATTACATGAAAAATTTTAAATTATATATGCACATCACTATTCCTTGATCCATCGGTCATTTGAGTTAGCACTTGACTTGCCAGTAGGTTGGATGAGGGATTTATCCCTACCTAGCTTCCACTGTTCCTACTGCTCAGTCTTCTGACATCACACTTGTGGTTACCTGGAGGTTTTGTGCTCAACCTTCTCTTCTGTAAGTGTAACTGAGTCTTCCACATCCTTTCTGAAGACTCATGTTTTAATTGTGAGCGATGCATGGGGTCTGCCACCTTGTAAGTGTGTCAGTGTCACTCTCTGCAGAGGATGTGGTGTGATGGGACTCACAGAGCCCTTGTGAGTCCTTGTGTCCAAACTGAACATCCTGAAGGAGGAAGACATTCCAAATGGACTCTTTCCTACACTCTGTCTTTTGCCAAAATTACAACTCAAATCAGGGAGTTTCAAAGTTGTACCATTCTTTCCTGTAGCTTTGTATTTTATATTCTGACAAGATGCATGCATCTTAAGAAGAGCTTTGAGCCCCAGTCCTCCCCTTTGTTGGCTGACACACCCTCTCCCACAGAACAGTGGAGATGCGGGCAGTCTTGGTGAGTCCCGTTGCTTCTTGCATCCTTTGCCTTTCCTTTAAGATTCCATATGGCCTTGATGGATGACCACATCAAGTGTGATGATTTTGCCCATTCAGAAAGGCCTATTTTAAGAAATATCAATAAGCAATACATTAGTTTCTTGTTGCTGGTATAATGAATTACTACAAACTTAGTGGCTTAAAACAAACACAAATTTATGACTTCAGTTCCTAAAATACAGGGCTAATTGTAACACCTAACACCAAAAAAAATAGTTCTCTTTTCTTTAAAAACTGTTTTTATCAGTTCATTTTTAAAGTGTAGAAAAAAGCTTATTGTGATATAGGTGTTATCATTCATTCTAATTATGATGTTGTATCTTCATTTGCTGAAATATTTACTTAGGCATGCATTGCTTACAAGATATAAAAATTCACATTGAAAAAAAATGTGGTGCAAAGAAAATGTCTTTTGCCATTTTCACCAGGAATAAGTGCTATATTATCTAAGTAACAAAACCTTTCTTCAATCCGATTCCCTCGTTATTTCCTGTGAACACATGTCTTCCATTTTCAATATGTGAAAACATTAAGCAAATGGGGACTATTATGGACTTGGGAAGGGAATGTGCACAAGGTGGTTTCAGGATACATCAGTTACATTGCCAAATGACAGTGCAAATCAGTAAATTAAAGGAACTTCAAAATCTATTCAAGCTCCAGCTGTTTTCTGTGCCTACTTCAAAGCTTTGTTGAGAACAGAGCAACCAGATGTAAGGAATCCAGAAGACCATAAAGCAGCTGGGGATTCATTTTGGCTCATTCTGGGTCCAAGCACATCATGAAAACAGGCCTGTGCTGCACTCCCCCCGTAAAGATACCTGCAGTGTTTGGGAAGCAGCCGTGGGCGGGTAGGGCAGGATGGGAAGCCCTCTTACAACAGGATCATGATGACTTCTCAGATTTTCTTCTTCTGTTTTTCTTCGTTCCCCCAATAGAACAGCTACTACTGTATTTTACGTGTATCTCTTGTAAGCACCATACAACTGAGGTTTTGTTTGTTTTATGTAATCTGATAATCTTTACCTTTATCAAGCATATTTATACCACTTACATTTAATGTAATTACTGATATTTTGAGGTCTATGCTATTGTCTTACTCTCCACCTTCTCTTTGTTCTGCCTATTCAATGTTCTCCTTTCAAGTTATTTGAATGAATGGGTAGGTGTTATTTCATTTTCCCTTGATTAGAATACTATTTTATAATTTATATTTGTTATTATTTTAGTATTTACCCTAGATATTAAGATAGATCCTGATCTATATACCACCCCCTTGTGCTTTTTAAGTATGCTTTTCTCAACCACCTCCTTTGATTGGATATGTTGTTCCTGTTCTCTCTCTCAGTTAAGTGTCCAGAGTTCACTTGTTAGAATCATGATCTACCCAGGATCTCACTGACATTTTCTCTTACCCTCTGTTCTATATAGCTGCTGCAGCTCCAGACATTGCATCTGCATCTGTGGCACCAGGAACCAGTGGGTAAGGGGAGTGCAAGTAGATATACGCTAGTGTCACAGGGACAAGACGAAACTGCATGGCTGATCCTAGTGGTAGGGGAGGCTTGTCAAGCTTTTTTATTTTCCAGCCTTTACAACAGGCCTCAGAGGCAGAAGTAGAATTTTATGCAATAGACTCTATTTCTGCAATATGCTCCCTACTTTTCTCACTAAGAAATCATTGCTCCCCCATTCTTTGCCCAAGATACTAATGGCAACAATAATAAATAAATACTATCAACATATTCAACTAGGCACATTATTAGTATGTGTCTCATCTTATCTCATTTCTCCTTCCCAGAAATCCTGTGGAGTAAATCTTACTGTTATTTCTGTTTACAGATGCAAGAAAGGAAGCACTGAGAGTAAGTAACCTTCACAAGGTCACACTGCCGATAAGCATTGGGGTGGTAACACAAACAGGTGCACGGCTCAGCCCACTTTGACTGGGAAGCAAGTGCTCTAAGTACTTAACCTCCGTCCCCTCACTCACACTCAGAAGAGTCCTATTAGGGATGCAATTCGACTGCCTCCAGTTTTAGGTCTTTAGGATCAGAATCTGTGTTGTAACCACTCAACTCTGCAGCTGCAACTGGAAAACAGCTGTAGACACAAAGGGAATGGTGGTGTCATTTTGTTCCAACCCACTTCATTTACAGGCAAGAGCATGTGGATGTCATATAAGTTTCACACTTCAAGATTCATCTTTTTATTTTTAACCAGACATTTAAAAGCATAAACACAACCCTTAGCTTGTGGACTGTACCAAAACATGGTACAGGTGGATTTGGCCGATGGGCCAGAGTTTGCTAACTCCTGACCTAGACCAATCACTTAAAAGTATAAAAAAAAAAAATCTTAGCTAGTGAACCAATCAAGATAAAATGAAATCATTACAAAAATCCAAAAGAAGTTAAGGGAATAGGAAAAAAGGAACAAAACCCAGAAGAAACATATTGAAACAAATATTAAGAAAGAGGTATTAACCAACCATATCAGTAAGTAATGTATTAGTTTCTTGTTGTTCCTATAACAAATTATTACAGACTTAGTGGCTTAAAACAATACAAATTTATGACCTCACAGTTCTGGAGGTAAGGCAGGGCTGTTTCCTTCTGGAGTCTCTCAGGGGGATCCCTTTCCTTGCCTTTCCCACCTGCTAGAAGCCACCTCCACTCCTTGTTGGTGGCCCTTATCATTCTTAAAGCCAGTAATGGTGGAACGTGCAATTCCAAGCTTGCTTCTATTGTCACACCATCTTCTCTGATGCTTTTAAGGACTCTGAGGTTACATGGGTAATCCAGGATAATGACCTCATGTCAAGACCTTTAACTTGATCACATCTGCATGGAAGGTCTATATTCACTGGTTCCAATAATTAGCCCCATCTTTGGAGGGGCATTTTCTGCTGAACACCATTACTTAATTGTAATGATTTGAAAACCCTGATTAAAAGATAGAGGTCATCAGGTTTTATTAAAAAAAAAAGAAGTATGTTGCCACTATGTGTTGCCTACAAGACACACACACACACACACACACACATACACACACACAAATAGGAAGAGCAAAAGGATAGAAATGATGTATAATGATATCACTAATAAAAGCAAATTGAGTTGGCTACATTAATGTCAGGTAAAGTAGATTTCAGTACCAGGAATATTATTAGCAAAAAGGGGTTAATTAATAAATAATAATAATAAGGTAAATTCATCAAGAGAACACAATGGTCCTAAATTTGTATATGACTAACAGAGGAACTTTAAATACATGAAGCAAAGATTGAACTGAAAATTTAGTAACTAGACTTATTGCAGTGATGATTTCATAATGTATATGAATATTGAATCACCATATTGTACACCTGAAACTAATATAATATTGTATGCCAAGTATACTTCAAAAACACCTTATAGAACTGAAAGAAGAAATTCACAAATCCACAATTATAGCTGGAGATGTCAGCATTTTCTATCAGTTCTTGGAAGATGAAGCAGAAAGAAAATCGGTAATGACATAGAAGACCTGAGCAACACTTGGTCAACTAAGCTGATATGTACATATTACTTTAACCAAAGACACAGGATATACTTTTTTTCCAGTGCATGTAATATTTACTTAGTTAAACCTTGTCCTGGGTCATAAACCATGTCTTTATGAGCTTATACAAGTTTGAAATCACACAAAGTAATGTAAATTAACCAGAATATAACCAATATAACCAATATCTGGTAGTCCTGTGTGTATTTGGAAAATTAGTAATATACTTCTAAATATGAATGGATCAACCAAGAAACCACAAGAAAATTGGAAAATATTTTGAACTTAATCCAAATTAAAGTGCAGCATTTCAAAATTTGTTGGATGCTATGAGTGCTTATAGGGAAATTTGTATCATTAAATGCTTATAAAAGTAAAGAAGAGAAGCATAAATCCATTGATCTAAGCTTCTACTTTAAGAAACAGAAGCAGCAGGAATAGAAAAAGAAGAAGAAAGAAGGAAGAAGAAGAGGAAGGAGAATAAATAATTGAACCCAAAGTAGAAGAAAGGCAATAATAAAAGCAGAACCCCATGAATTAGAAAGCAAAGAAACAACAAATAAAAAACAATCTGGAAGATTAATGAAACAAAAACCAGTTAATTGAAAAGATCAATTAAAAAAATACTCTTAGAAAGACTAATTCAGAAAAATAGAGAAAAGACACAAATCAGCCATGTCAGGAAAATGCAGGAAACATTACTACATTTCCTACAGACATTAAAATATAACAGAGAATATTATTAACAGCTTTAACTCAAGAAATTGAACAACTTAATGTAAAAAATACTTGAAAAACTCAAGTGAACAATGGTCACTCAAGAAAAAATAGTCATGAATAAAAAAATTGAATTTGTAGTGAAAAACTTCCCCAAAAGAAAACACAAGGTCCAGATAACATGGCTGTTGACTTTCACCAAATAAAGGAAGTGATAGCACCAATCCTATACAAATTATTCCAGAAGATTAAAGACAGGGACATACCAAATACATTTTATGAGGCTACACTATTACCCTCATACCAACCCCAGACAATTACCAATATCACTCTGATGATCATATGTGCAGAAATACTTAAGTATTAACAAATTGAATCCTTAAATAAATATATATATGCATCCTTATACAAAAGAATAAATGTTTAACATTTGAAATGAATTACTGTGATCCCTCATTGATAGAATAGTGTATTACTATATATACTAGTATAGCCCACACTTGTCAGTAGTATATAATCTTAATAGTACATTACACATAGTATTGAGTATATAGTATGTTGTGTGTGAATACATAAACTAAAACATTCAATTATTTCAAGAGATGCAGAAAAAAATATTTGACACAATTTAATATCCATTCAGGACAGAAACTCAACTTCCTAAACCCAGTGAAGGCCATCTAAATAAAACTTACAATTAACATCATGTTTAATGGGGAAAAATTGAATGCACTCACTGTAAGTTCTGGAGCAATGCAAAGATATCCTCTCCACTCTTCCATTTAACAATCTCCTGGAGTTTCTAGCTAGGCAGTAATATAGGTCTAGAAAGAAGAAGTAAAACTCTCTTTTTTAAATCAAGATTTTATTTATTTATAGAGAGAAAGAGAGAATCTGAAGCAGACCCCGTGCTGAGCGCAGAGCCTGATGCAGGACTTGATCCCATGATCACAAGATCATGACCTGAGCCCAAACCAAGGGCTGGCCGTTCAGTGGACTGAGCCACCCAAGCACCCCAAAACTATCTTTATTTAAAGATAAAGTAACTGTCAATGTAGAAAATCCTAAGGAGGATGCCAAACTGCTGTTAAACTAATGCTCAGTTTAGCAAGATCACAGGATTCTGGTCAATAAAAAGTTGTACTTACAATAAGCAGTGTGCTATTAAAATTAAAAACAATTTTTGTAATGGCATCAAAAATAGGACATTCTTGAGGAAAATCTGAATGTACTCAAGACATGAACTTTGAAAACCAAACAACATTGCTGAGAAAAATTAAAGAATATCTAAAAAAAGAGAAGTACCCCTCATTCCTGAATAGGAAAACATGATACTGATATCAATTCTTTCCAAATTAATTATAGATTTAATTCAATCCCAATCAAAATCTCATCAGGCTTTTTTTAAATTGGTATGGTGATTCTAAAATGTATATGCGAGTGAAAAAGATTGGTCAATATTTATAAAAATGTGTAATGAACTACTGGTGTCCAGACTATCTCATGAGCTCACACATCCAAATAAATACAGAAAGTACTCGACATTAGCAAAAGATTTGCACAGAGACTTTATTACAGAAGGTTCATGCATGGCAAATAAGCATAAAAGAAAAATGCTTAGCAACACGTCACCAAAGAAGTGGGCTGTAAAAGCACGGTGCAGGGCCAACAACCCCCACCCTCCAGAAAGGCTAATGTGAAAAGGATCCTCAACAGCTAATTTTGGTGAGGGGGAGAGGCACAGTTTATTGTACAGGATGTTTCTGACCCAGAAATCTCAGCCTTTGGTCTCTACCCCAGGAAAACAAAAACTCACAGCCACACAAAGACGTACACAAAAGGTTATGGGATTTTTATTCATAAGCACTCAAAAGTGGGAAAAAAAACCCCACCAGACATCTATCAACTGGTGAATAGTTGGACAAATTATGGTTTATTCATAAAATAGAATAATACTCAGCAGTAAAAGCAGCCCAGAGCTGATCCACATGATACGCTGATGAACCTCAAAACTTTATTCCATGTGATATAAACCAGGCGCAGCAGACAGCACACAGAACGACTGCTTATGTGAAATTCTAAAACAGACAAATACCACATCAGTGGTTGCCAGGGGCTGGAGGTGGAGACCATGGGTTAACAGGAAAGAGCCGGGGGGCTTTGCAGGCCATGGGAGTGGTCACAATGGACTTTGACGTGGGTGTATAATTCACCAAAATTGACAACCCAGATGCCCTTCAATAAGGGGATGGGTAAACACCGTGTGGAAGAGTAATTTTATCAAGCATTTTATCAAGTCGGGGTGGGCACTGACCCATGCTGACGGACCTGTGAATGTGGGGGCCTGTGCAGGGCATGCAGACTTTCTGGGGCAATGTGCCCCATGTCTCAAGTGTGGGTCTTGCAAGCATGGACATTTGTCGAAGGTTATCTAGCTGAACACAGGCATCTCACTGCCCAGAACTAGACTAAGGGGTAGGACAGGGGAGGCTGGGAGAAGCAGTGACAAGGCAGGGCCTGGAAGCATGTGCAGGCTGTGGGCTTCAGGAGAGGGTTGCAGGTGGCAGGCAGGCAGCGGACCAGAGCCGACATGGGGGGCCGGGTTGAGCCGGAGCCCTCCGGCTCCACACAGCACCCGCTGGGCACTCAAGGCCGTGCCACGGGCCTGGGCAAGGTGTGGTTATATCCAGACGTTTTGGTTGGGAGAGGAGCTGGGGACACCCGGACACCTGGTGGGAGGTCTGGTTAGACCTCAGGCGGGCACACATGGTAAGTGATGTGGGGGGGGGTCTGGTTAGATGCCAGGTGGGCACACTTGGTAAGTGATGCGGGAGGGTTTCACACAAAGGTGGAGAAAGACCCCCAGAGAGGGAGGAGCCCATGTTGTCATGGATACCTCAGGGAGCCAGATTCCAGGGAGGCAGAAGCCCAGCTAGGGCCAAGGTCAGGGTCAAGGTCAGGATCCCGGGACACCTGCATTTTGGACCGTGTGCACCTGGGGGCCACGGTGTTGGTGGGAGGGCCTCAGCCTCCTCAGACGGTGGGAAGTACTTCACTAGGCAATGCTGGCACTGTGAGCCCCCCACCCAGAGAGTGGGTGGGCATGGGGGACCTGGGGCCGTCCCAGCACCAGTGCCTGAACAGACCCCGACAAGCAGCATCCGAAATGGGCTAACAAGCGTGCATGGGCCTGTGTGGAGGATGCACTGGTGGTGGGTTCCCACCAGCAGCAATTAAACAGGGACAGACAAATGGGAAGGCGGCCCCTGCACACCACTCTGAGCCCCGGGTGCAGGAAGCAACCTGTGCTCTCATCCTGTGCCGAGTTCCACTGATTAGTGAGAAGCGAGGGGGAGGATAGGCAGGCAGGAGGCAGAGTGCAGGCCTTGTTTTATGTCTCTTGTGAGGGTGTATTTGAGGGGGTCTTGATGAAGGGCAGTGAGCTCTGCTGGCCCACAGGATCTCTTTGATCAGCTGCAGGCGTCCTTTGTGTTTTGAAGAGCAGCCCAGCCTGCTGGTAAACTGTTCTACGTTTGAAGTTTAGGACAAAGACATTAAAACTTGTAGACATCAAGCCCTGGGTGAGGGCAGGGGACAGACCCCCCAGGGGACAGTGGACCAGATGGGGACAGAGAACAAACGAGGCAGTGTCCAGCACCCAGACAGCACGGGCAGGTGCTCGGGTCACTCTTCTCTTTGAAGCCCTGTGTCTTGGAACCTATGTTTAGTTTTAATTGGGAGCAATTTTACCACTTGCTCACAGTAATTATTCTGGAAGGCAGAGCTCAGCGGGTTTTCTCCTTCATGCTGGTTTTCTGTATTTTTTTTAGCTTTCCTCAACTGCAATATTATTTCTGCCATTCTAAGAAAAAACAGACCATAGAACCCTATATCTTGTAAATTTTCGAACTGTATGTCCCATGCACCATCTTCCAGTGACAGGAAGTAATTTGGGACTAAAAGATTATGCTCTATCAAATGATGTCTTCTGGGCCTCACGACCCGAGCACATGGAAGGAGCTAGAGTGGGATCATCAGCTGGTGTAAACACATCACAGCCCCCTTGGCAGTTTCTGGGGGCCACCGGGTCTGGGGAAAGGACTCTCTCATTGCAGGCTGAGAACCAGATGCCCAGACCTTACTGAGCAAAGTTTCTTGACTCATGCGTGATTCTCAAGAAATACTATTATTCCCTTGTCCTAAGAAACAGGGAAATGGGCTCCTGAGAAAATCAAACACGCAGCATGGGGCAGGCTTGCAGGGTTTTGCTCTAGTGAGAAAGAAGTGGGAGGTTGAGCAGAGGCCCAGGAGTCTCAGACCCGCCGAGAGGGAGGTGTGCTGCATCAGTCCTCCCCCTGACCTGAAAGCTGAGGGCACCCCCTGGGCTGGCGGCTGCAGGCCACCCCGACTTCCAGCGCTGACTTTCGGGGTGGGAAGGAGGCACCTCCTGGACACTGAAAACTTCCATCAAACTGATGCTGTGGTTGTACTCTCTTGATGGTGGATCCCCACCACCACCGAAGAGGTGATGAGAGCTGGGAAGAATGGGGGTCCTGCTGCCACATCCTGTTTGTTCCAGGCTGGGTAGCCCTCCCCATTAGACCACTTCTATTCTCCTGAGAATCCTTTGCTCCTGATGGTCAATTGCAAAGTTCAGGGGCACAGGAGGCCAGGGCCTCCGTTGGTCCCAGCTAGTGACTGGTCACATGACTCAGGGTCACATGATTCAGGCCCAACTGTGTGCCTTTCTCCCCCTGGATGTCCAGTGATGTCACGTTAGAAGCTTGACATCAGACACGTGGAAGTGTTCACACCACAGTAATGGCCAACACGTGCAAATCAGGACTTTCTTCCCCGAAGACCTGAAGACTTGGGACTGCTGACATGGCTCTCAAGGATCCGGACGTCTCCACCAGTGGTGGTGGGTCCAGACTCTACCCATGCCAGGAGGGGTGTGTGTTCAAAGTTTGGATGTTTTTGTGAGAATAAGACTTGATTAGGAAACAATTTTCAATATGAAAAACTACTCATGCTCAGCAAGTTAATTAAAGGCATGACTAAGGTACTCATGAGGCGGGAAATTATCTGCTGTCAGAAAGGAGATAGATAAATTTTCAGAACATGTGCTTTCCTTGTATGATGTGAACAAGGTTAAATACTTAACAAGACCAATTTTGTATTCTTGTGATACCTCAAAGTGATAATATCATAAACAGAAAGAAAAGGCTTTAAAAAAATAAACACAAAGAGAGCATTTTTACCACCAGGAAAAAGAAGAAAGCCAAGCCAGCGGTGGTGGGTCTGTGTGTACCGCACTCAAGGACATGGGCTAGTCGCAGCCTTGACTCCATCCCCAGCGGCGCAACGAGGCTGCCCAAGCATGGCCCTCACGAGCGCCTCCCGGGACTGCAGGGCCTCTACTTGTGGGGTGAAGGAGCACAGGGACGGCTAATACTCAAAACCCTGAAGGAAGTCATCCCTTCTCCAGGAGGGAAGGCGTGTGCCCAGACCCCTGCCTTGCTCTCATGGAAGGGTGACTTTGGGGTGTTCACAGATAAGGCGGTGCTTTAAAATTCTGCATCACAAAGTTTTATGTAACTGTGAATTGCTGTTACTTTTCTGTGGCTCATCTTTTTTCCAGTCTTTGCAGAACTTTTTGCTGCTCATTACGTAAGAATGAGTTCAGTATTTATTACTAGACCAGAAGATCCTAAGATTAAAAATATGTAAAGGAATCTTGTCCCACATAGTTTGCTCATAGAAAGAGAAGCTAAAAAGTGGGGAAAACAATTCCATCAGATTTCCAGGAGTGCTGAGCTGGGCACATAAAGAAGCTATTTTAATTATTGTAAGACTAGTCGGTCATGGATTCCCGTTCCATGTTGCAGTCATCATAGTTTATTTTGCCATCAGCAGTGATGCAAACACATTCTTTTATCTCAACTCCTCCTCTTCCTCCGAGTACCTTTCTGTTTCGGGGTCTCCTGACGAGGCAGCTGGCCTCTGCCCAGCTCCTACCAGCACTTACTGTAAAACTGAACTTTTTGCTGCCTCTCTGTAAGTGCGTCCCTTTTTCACGTAATTAAAGTACTCCAGTGTCTATGCTGGAGACGGGGGTTGGGGGGTTAAAGGTGGTGTGTGGGCACTTCGGGGTGCCATGCCAGCACACACCAGTTTGCAAATGCCACTGGGATTCTTGAATTCAAAACCCTGATTGCTTGGGGCGCCTGGGTGGCTCAGTCATTAAGCGTCTGCCTTCGGCTCAGGTCGTGATCCCAGGACCCTGGGATCGAGCCCCACATCGGGCTTCCTGCTCCGCGGGGAGCCTGCTTCTCCCTCTCCTACTCCCCCTGCTTGTGTTCCCTCTCTCGCTATGTCTCTCTCTGTCAAATAAATAAATAAAATCTTAAAAAACAAAACAAAAAAAAAAAAACTCTGATTGCTTAACTATGTCTTCCCCGGCCTGACCCCAAGTATCTGCAGAGCAAACGCCAGCGTCTGTTCCCTTTCTGAGATCCTGCAGCCCCAACCACATGCACGGTGTGCGGTCAGCTCCTGCCCTCCAGCGTTGGTGGGGAGGCCTGGATGGACCATCATGAGAGTTACAGTTCATCATGAAGACAATGAAGACGTCTGCCCTGCCTATCAACATCTCTTCATCGCAGCTGGGATTCGCCACCCTTCTGGCATCCTGAGTGATGTGCTGGTCCGCGGCCAGAGGGAAGGGACTCCATCAGTCCCTCCCAAGTGGGATTGGCTCCAAATGTGCCCCCGTCAAGCAGGAAATTTACCTACCCAGCGAAGTGAGAACCCTATCTCACAGAAGTATTTGGGATTTTAAATCTGTCTGACTCTTTTATTCAGGATAATTTACAAAGGGTAAAATGATTTTGTACAAAGTTGGTGAGCTATTGAAACACCAATATCCAGTTTTCTTCATTTGCTCGGTCCTCTGGAACAACAAGAAAAAGCAAGTAAACAGTTTCCCATGGGCTTCTCTGCTGAGGTTTTGGTGAATTGGTAAGTATAACACCTGACCAAATGCTACCAGGACAGATCATCATCCTGTCTTCTGTCTGGAAATACATAGGTCCTTGGGGTCTGGGGTGCACACTGCTGACCTGGGCGGGCCTTCCTCAAAGCTTCTCCAGCGCCGTGGAGCACGCATGTGTTTTCAGAACACGTATGTTGACACAAGGATGTATTGTCATGTTCTTGTTGGCTGGACAGATGACACCCTGTCTGTGCAGGACCTCATCTCTGAACTGACCACCACTCCGTCAGGACAGGCTGCACGGCCAGGATGGGACCTCCAGGGCCCAGCGCCCACTGCCTGCTTCCTTGGGCTGGGAGGGGGTCCCTTGGTCAAAGGGCTGCTACCCAGGAGACAGTGATGCTGCAGGGGACTCTTATGCAGTCTTCGGTACGTTGGCTTCACAAACATTTCTGGAGAGGAGATACGCGAGGTGATGACCTCACGTGGCCCCAGCAACGCCTGCACACGTCACGGGGGTTACTGGAGCCCCCACTGAGTGGCTTCTCTGCTTCCACAAGCTGTGAGCTCCTCATCACGTCAGCTCTGTTGTGCTCTCCCTGTTATGTTGTCTCTCCAACCGCACGAAGGGACCATGAAAATCTGCCAGTTCATGGGTGCTCAGATTGCTGTAGGAGCCACGGATGTGGACCCACGTGAGGGCAGTGTTCTTGTGGGACGGACACTCCCTGGAAGTCCTGCTTCTCTTTCTCCCCTTGACTCGTGTTCACAGATGTTTCAGGAGGGACATGCACAAGGACAAGCATTGCAAAGGTTTCCATGTCACTGGCCTTGTGTCTGGACCCATGACATCCTCGTTTGTTTTGCGACCGTCCCTGAGCGTGTGTAGATCCCGTATTTGCTGACTGTGCAGCCCAGCTGCAGCAGAACTCCCCAAGTCTGTGGTCTCTGGTCAAGCCTGCCAGGAGCTCACCGGAAAGTGCACAGGGTCAGGACGCCTTAAGAGAAGGTGCGCTTTGGGACCTGATCTTGACTTGGGGTCTGCAAGGCGGTTCCAGGAATCAGCTCCCCTCAGGAAGCTGCCAGGATGTGGGGACGCTGGTGGCTGTCTTCATGGTTGGGAAAGAGCATCTTCCAGGACGGGTTGGCTGTCTCTGCGGTGTGGACAGTGTCTCATTCCCGACCATGCTCAGATGCACTGGTGGCCGGCGTGGTCTCGTACTAATCCACACTGATCACAGAGGGACCTCGGCGTTGTCTGTGACGTTCTTCACATTCAGACTGTCGTGCGGCTGAGTCCCACCTCCTGCCTCTCAGGAGCTGCTCTTCTTTATTTAAATATGCTGTTTCATGTAGGAAATCAGCTGCACCGTAAACCAGTCATTAATTCCAGAAAAGGAATTCTCCCCTTCTAACTCCTGGACTGAACGGAAGCCTCATTTTGTGAAAAGTGAGTGTATGAGTCTGTTGCATGTGTACTCACAAGTGCTAGAGGTAGGATCACAATGTCCATGGAGCAGAAAGATACTTGGAGTTGGTGGTGCCCTGGGAGCTGGGGTCCAGGCGCACTGCAGCTGCATCCTCTGTGTCTCGGGAGGGTGCCTCAGACACTGCAGGGCCAGGTCAAGGATGTGCACAGCTGGCCCCGACTCCTTCTCACCCCGACCTGCTGGCCACCCGGACCCCCTAGCCTCCCTGCCTTCCTTCTCTTATAGACTCAGCTGCAGACTTAAATGGTGTAAAATTGTAAGTCGGGGGGGCTGGGACGGCAGGTGTCTCACCTCCTGGTTGCCGGCGTGGTCCCCTCCCCGTGTGTGGGCATCTCAACTCCGACGTCTTGCGCCACATCAGCCTGAGCGACCTGTACTATTCCTCACATGTCCATGTGTCTGATTAGCAGGAGATCTACGCTTTGTGCTCTGCGTTTTGTTTCAAGCACAGAGCGTCTGTAAGCTCAGAGAAAATGAGGGAGACAGACAATTCGATGTGACCCTACAGTCGTCGAAGGAACCGCTGCAGACACCCAGCCACGTCCCCCACATACTTCTGCCTCTACGAGCCAGTGGTTGCAGCTGCTACAGGGCAGGGCAGTTCAGCCACTTCTGCTTAGCTCTTAATCACAGCTTACTTGATTAAACACAATAAAATGTGATGAAGGGTTGTAAAAAAAATCTCAGTGAAATCGTTAGTTACCTGAGGGCATCATTTGGATTTTATATTTTCTTTTCCCTTCCAAGAAAGAAATCAAAAAACAAAAAACAAAAACATACAGCAAATTGTTTTCCGAAAGACATTCTAAAGTAAACAAAAACATCAAGCTGCACAAGCAGGAAAACATCTGGAAACAATAAAGCTCGAGGATAAGAATACTCAGACGCAGGGACATGGCAGAGAGTAAGGGTGAAGGCGCGGGGGTCCAGTCAGAGGTAAGAGGAGGACGTCTGCAAAAACAAGTGAATTGGGCAAAATCCAGCAGAACTCACATGGCTGCATCCCAGCTGAAGTGTGGAAGGGAGCAGGTATAGGCAGGTAGGGGGCGGAGGGCGTGGGGCTCGCCTCCTGTCCACCGGCAGCGGAAGGCGGCTAGCTCTGCACCCCATGCAGAACTCGTCTCCGAGCATGCAGGAAGGTGCAAGTGGAATCCATCCTAAGTGCCTAAGTGCCTCCACCCCAGAATGCCTCAGCATGTGTTCAGGGTTAGAAATTCCCTCCAGATTCAAGTGGTGTATGGTCTATTGACCCGCATCTGAGGGACTGAGCCAGCACAGAGCCCTCTGCTCAGGGACCTGGGGCCTCTGCCGTGTGGCTGGGCACCACTGGACGTACCAGCCACACAAGCCTTCAAGCAACAGTCCGGGAGGCCAGAAGTCCAAGCACCACGTACTGGCAGGCTCGTTCCTTCTGGAGGCTCTGGGGAACACCCACGCCCTGTCTTGCTCCTGCTGGTGGGGTGGTTGGAAACCCTCGGCGTTCTTGGCCTGTGGCTGTGTCTCTCCCATGTCTGCCTCTGTCCTTGCGTGGCCGTCTTATGTCCCTGTGTTTGAATTTCCCTCTTCTTGCAAGGACACCAGTCACTGGGCTAGCCCTACCCTATCAGCATGACTTCATCCTAATTCATCTGCAAGGGACTTTTTCCAAAAAGAACTCACATTCGCAGATACTGGAGGTTAGGATCTGATCATGTCTTTTGGGGGAACACAGCATTGGGCATTTGAACAATCTCTGAGCCACAGAATGTCTGCAAGGATTAAATGAAGAAACAGGTCTCAATACAGTGCCTGGAACAATGTTAGCCTCTTTTATTCTTTAATTTTAACCTTTTGATGCTTGAATAGAAAACTCCCTTTTTTATTAAATGATCTTAATATTGTAATTATAAATAAATATGATTTATGTATTCATTGAATATTATTGAATAAAGTAATAGTAATTCAGTAATGCTAATGAGTCACATGTTATTGCAGTAATAGGTGCTTTCTGATTGAGCGATAGCTTGGAGGCTACCGGAGAGGGGGTCCTAACTGCTGCAGCGAGCTCCCATGAGGGGACCAGGCACTGTGCCTGTGGTGGCAGGAATTAACACAGGGCACTGGTTAAACAGGAGACAGGAGGCTAAGCAGTGGAGGAGGCAGCTCTGGGCTGTGGACCACAGGCCCAGACTCTCGGAGATGGGCAGCAGGTAAGTGCACCTTCAAGGAGGGGCTGGTCCGGGGTCAGGTGCACCCCTGCCCGGGACTGCAGGGTGAGGGCCGGCTGAAGCCAGCAGCAGGGACTGCAGACAGAGTAGGTCCCCTGCCACGGGCACTGCTCCTTGGCCCCGCAGGGAGGGGCTGGTGGGACAGACGTGGTCGCAGAGTGCGACCCAGTGAATGGGGGACAGGAGGGTGCTGGGCCTTGAACCTACCCAGAGACAGTCCATGCAGCAAAGCTGAGGCTTCTTCGTCCATTCCACGTGATTCTTGTGTCATCCTTACAACATAATGGCAGTATATCCTGCTGCTTGGTGACCACTGAAGCCAGGCCTGCTGCCATTTGATGTCTCCACAGTCTACCTTCATCCTAAGTGCTGGGATGGAGTCTTCTGTCGCTGACTGGCGTCATATCTGAGTATGAACCTGTCATCTGTCATCCATCTATCATATACCTATCAGTCAATCAATCTATGTATCTATCAATCTATCATCTATCATCTATCATCTGTCATCTATCATCTATCTATGTATCTATCATCTATCAATCAGTCATCTGTCATCTATCATCTATCGTTATCATCTATCATCTATCTATCTATCATCTATCTATCTATCTATCTATCTATCTATCTATCATCATGTGTTGATCTATCTAACACAACCCTGAACTTCTCTGCACAGTCTGTGACCATGGTCCTCGGTTCAATCTCATGACCATCGCCAGGCTGAGTGGCTAAGATGAGTGAGCTAAATGACAGTCCTGGGAATTGTTTGAGCACATGGGCTCTGGGTCAGCCAGCCTGGGTCTCCATTGGTCTCCCCACGTGATTCATCTTCTGCTCACAGCATTTGAAAGGATTTGAGATCAATGCTTACCTTTTGGGGCTGCTCAGAGGAGTGAAGGGAGAGGCCCTGTGGCAGGTGGATATAACTCTGCGTCTGCCATATGGCAGCTGTTTGACCTTATTTATCTCTGTCATATGCACACTACTGTCTAGTTGTGCCTGGGAATGTTCTAGCACGATGGTCTGAGAGCCCTTGGTCAAATGAATCTATAGAAAGAAAATAGGTAGATGTGATTTTTCCAGGGCCTTTAAATTTTGTAGCCTTTGGCTCACATTAATAATCCATGTTGGCCAGATTCACGAACTACATTGCCTGCCCACTTACGGCTTCCACCAAGTCCCAGATGAGGCAGGAGCTGAAAGGTTCCTGGCTGTTATCCATGAATCCTGGCCTCTGGTCAGTAGAAGACAGAGTCCCTAATTCCTTTCCCACAGCCAGCAAGGCCAGACTTGGTGAATATTATCCACCATTTCCTGATGCATGAAAAGGAAAAACAAAACAGAGACAAAAAACACATGAAGTCAGACAAACAAAAATTAGTAAGTTGTGCTGAGTAAAAAGCAAGGCCTTAGAGTCAGAAGTAACAGGTGTTCAATGATGGTTGGCCTTGCTGTGACCCTTCTGAGCTCCCATTTCAGGGAGGTAATGGTTTGACCTCCATATCAACTCCCTGTCAGACTACTCATTGAGAAATAGACACGTAGCTCTCCTTTATTCCTCTTACTTTCCTGGAATGTTTAAGTGGAATATTAAGTCAAAATATGACATTATTGCATTATTTACTTGAAGAATGCATTTGGTGCTTTATAGGGTTGCTCACATATTTAATATTCCAGTTATAGAATACTATGTGTATGGGGACCAAGTATGAAAGTGGAAATGTTCTCAGGGAACTAAGTGGAGATTATGTCAGCTACATACTGAAACATAATAAAATATTCTCAAATATTTCTTTACCACATATCTTAAAATTATCATGGTATGTGTTAGGATCCTAATTGTTTGAAAACATATTCACTTTATGTCTGTTATGGTAGTTTACTGTGAATAAATGTAGACCCCCAGAGATAAAGGGAAGGCTTTTGTTTTTTCCTGCCCATTTTAAAAGTGAATTTAACTCAGAAGTTGCATCAGAAGGTGGTCATTTTATAGGCATAACCTGGCACAAGCTTTAATGGCCATGCATGATGCAGCGCCACCTCCCTCAAGAGGCAACTGTGAGTCAGTCATCAGGCGGCGCATGCTGCCCTCACCCCACAAGGGTGGGCCAGGATCCGCCCCCTCTGAACACGGGCTCCCTGATACGGTGATGCCACTGATCATAATACACTGAGGTACATGTTTATCTTGTGTATTTTTTAAATAAAAAAGTAACATTGCATAGTGGGAGTCAAATAGAGAAGTTTTATGGAATTTCTACAAAGGGATGAAAGAAATACAGGGTTAAAATTATTTGGCACAACAGAATCTTATAAGACTGTCCACTCCTTCTCTTAAGAGTATGCTACCAAGGGGCGCCTGGGTGGCTCAGTCATTGAGCGTCTGCCTTCCGCTCAGGTCATGGTCCCAGGGTCCTGGGATCGAGCCCCGCATCGGGCTCTCTGCTCCCCGGGAAGCCTGCTTCTCCCTCTCCCACTCTCCCTGCTTGTGTTCTCTCTCTCGCTGTGTCTCTCTCAGTCAAATAAATAAATAAATTCTTAAAAAAAAAAAAGAGTATGTCACCATATACAAAAAACAGAGTCTTAAATACAGAGAACAAACTGATGGTCACCAGAGGGGAGAGAGAGTGGGGAGGGGTGAAAGAGATGATGAGGATGAAGGAGGGCACCTGCCATGATGAGCACCGGGTGATGTAGGGAGGTGTTGAATCACTGTATTGTACACCTGACACTAATATTACACTCTGTGTTAACTATACTTCCAAAAACGCTCTGTTCATTTTACAAAAAATGGAGGTATGAATATTGGGAAAAAGAAAAAGTGACACGCTTTGATCATCCCATCCGATTTCCATCACTACCATGCCCAATGCACTTATGACTTCATCCTTCATCATTTCCTCACTATACTCTGGGACATGCTACTGTTAGACGGGTCCTAAAACACTGCCTTTCAAATTCTCCCTCACCCTGGGTCCTGAGGATGGGACCATGAGGACCAGAGCCATTTGCCCAGGTCATTCTGCAAGCCGTCAGAAGTAAACCTCTCACCTCTAGACTTGTTGGTGCTCAAATAAGAATCTTCCTGTGTGCTTGAACACGATTTCTTTCCTCTCAAGTATTTATATGTTGAAGTTTGAAGTATTTGAGTTAAAATCCGGCTATTAGATGCAGGTCAGCTGCTGCCTCTCCTGCTACTCAGACTCGGTTCTGAAGAGGGGAGAGAACACCCCATTGTGTGTGTTGGGGGGGGCACCTGCTAACAGGTTCTCCTGAAAACCCCTTAGGAAGATGTTCATGCAGAAAGAGTGCCAGTGGAAGTTTCTCCAGAGGACACTGGGTCAACTAAATGTTCGTACGACCTTTCCTTGCCACAGTGGGCTCCCTTATTGTAGGGAAGTGTTGTACATTTGCTGTTTTATGAATTCATTGCTTGGGGGCACTAGGATGGTTGATCTTCTGCATGAACCTGCCATGAGCCTGCCTGCATAGCCACATGCTTGCCTGAGCTCTGACTTGCAAGTCAGAGAATCTCAGTTTTTAGACAACCAGCTCTGCATCCCTACTTTGTGATCCTCCCTGGATTCAGGAGTGGTAGGCAACTTGCTATAAAATACAAGCTGATTTCATTAAACATTTACAACCACCTTATAATCAACTGGGAACCTGAGACACAAGAACCAGGTGCTGTCTGTGCTCTGCAAGGCTGGGGAATATGCACACTGACGATGACTACTGGAACTTATAAGTGGTAATAGCAAGGTCTCAGGATACAAGGTTAACATACGAAATCAATTGCTTTCCTATGCAATAGCAGTAAACAATTGAACTTCGAGACTGAAAACACAATATCATTTACCATAGCACCAAATAAAATGAAGTGCTTAGGTATAAATCTAACAAATGTGTACAGAATGTTTATGTGGAAAACTACAAAACTCTGATGTAAGAAATCAGAAAAGTTCTAAATAAATGGAGGAATGTTACACATCCATGGATTGGAAGACCCAATATGGTAAAGATGTTTGTCTTTTCAGCTTGATCTACACTTTCAACACCATCCCAATCAAAGTCCCAGTAAGCTAGTTTGTAGATATAGACAAATGCATTTTAAAATTGATATGTTAAGTGAAATAAGTCAATCAGAGAAAGACAATTATCATATGGTTTCGCTCATATGTGGAATATGAGAAATAGCACAGAGGATCATAGGGGAAAGAGGGAAAACTAAATGGGAAGAAATCAGAGAGGGAGACAAACAATGAGAGACTATTGACTCTGGGAAACAAACTGAGGGTTGCGGAAGGGGAGGTGAGTGGGGGGATAGGGTAGCTGGGGGATGGGCATTAAGGAGAGCACATGATGTGATGAGCCCTGGGTGTTATATGTAACTAATGAATCATTGAACACTACAACAAAAACTAATGATGTACTATATGTTGGCTAATTGAATTTAAATAAAAAAATAAAGAACTTATAAAACTCAAAACCCAAAAACAAATAATCCCATTTAAAAAAAATGAGCAGAAGACATAAATAGACATTTTTCCAAAGACATACAGATGGCCAACAGACACATGAAAAGATGCACAACATCACTGGCATCAAGAAAATACAAAACAAAACTACAATGAGATTTCACCTCACACCTGTCAGAAAAGCTAATAACAGGAACACAGAAACAACAGGTGTTGGTGAGGATGTGGAGAAAGGGGAACTCTGTTGCACTGTTGGTACAATGCAAACTGTACAGCCACAGTGGTGCAGCCACTCTAGAAAACAGTATGGAGGTTCCTCAAGGAGTTAAAAATAAAATTCCCCTAACCTATGATGCAGCAATTGCATTACTAGGTATTTACCCAAAGAATACAAAATTACTAATTTGAAGGGATATATGAACCCTGATGTTTATAGCAGCACTATCCACAATAGCCAAATTATGGAAAGAGCCCATATATATACATTATGGAATATTACTCAGCCATAAAAAAGAATGAGTTCTTACTTTTGCAATGATGTGGATGGAGCTAGAGAGTATTATGCTAAGCAAAGTAAGTCAGTCAGACAAAGACAAACACTCTATGATTTCATTCATATGTGGAATTTAAGAAACAAAACAAATGATCATAGACAGAAAAAGGAAAAGAGAGGTAAACCAAGAAAATGACTCTTAACTAGAGAACAAACTGATGGTTACCTGACGGGAGATGGGTGGGTGGGGGGGGAATGGGTTAAATAGGTGATGGGGACTAAGTCATGTATTTGTTGTGATGATCACCCTATGTTGTGTGTAAGTATTGAATCACTAGATTGCACACCTGAAACTAGTATTATACTGTATGTTAATAACTAGAATTTAAATAAAAACTTAAAAAATGTATACTCCAAAAAAAGTAATAAAAAATAAAATTGATATGTCAAGGCAAAAAATCCAGACCAACACCATACTGAAAAGAACAAAGTTGGGGAACCATAGTACCTAATTTCAAGATTTACTATAAAGCTACAGTAATTAAGACAGCATAGTATTGACAGGAGAATAAGCATTTGCATTGATGGAACAGAACATAGAGGATCCAGAAATAGATCCACACACATATAGTCAACTGATCTTTGACAAAGGAGAAAAGGCAACTCAATGGAGAGTACAGTCTTGTAAACAAATGGTGCAGGAACAATCAGAAGACCATGTGCAAAAATAGGAGTCTAGATACGGACCTATACCTTTTGCAAAAATTAAATCAAGATGAATCATAGACTTAAATATACACATATATGAATATATAATGTACAATATATAAGTGTGCATGTGCAAAGTGTTCAAATGGTAAAACATCCTGAAGATACTGCAAAAGATATAAAGAGTGAAGGTAACTAATGGTCATGGAAGAGAACCAGGTAGGACTTGTTAGGATATACCAACCATCCAGAGTGAAACTCCACACACCAGCACTCTGGAGATGAGCAGACAGTAAATGAAATGAATGTAAGATTTTGCTAAAGCATTTATTTTGCTAGGGGGAAGATATAAATTATAGTAATTAATGTATAAACAAGCACAAGTATGGATTTTAAGTTTAGGGGAATCAAAATCAATATAAAAACAAATCTTTAAAAATAAATTTCAGGGGTACCTGGGAGGCTCATTCAGTTAAATGTCTAACTCCTGATATCAGCTCAGGTCATGATCTCAGAGATGTAAGATCAAGCCCCACAGTGGGTTCCAGGCTGGGCATGAAGCTTGCTTAAGATTCTTTTTCTCCCTCTGCCCCTCCTACCCCACTCGTGCTCTAAATAAATAAATAAATAAATAAATAATAAATAAATAAATAAAAATTTCATCCAACTAGGGGATTTTGGGAAAAGAGTAATTAAGAAACAAACTGTAAAGTGAGTTTTTAAAAAGTGCAACAGAATGATAGAAAAATATTATAATAATACTTATAATTAATATGAATTAATTTCTCAATTAAAATAAAAAAATTTTTAATAATAGATTAACAAGAAAAAATGAGCCAACAAAATATTGGGTAAAACAAAATGAAAAAGGTACAGTTAGGTTGAAAATAAAAAGATGTTAAGAGATAAGCAAAATGTAATAAAATAAAAGCAATATAACAAACTGTACATCTTGAATAAAATTTAATTCAAAATGCTACAATGAAAGACAGAGAGAAGTTGAATTCTAGTAAAAGAAGTATTGGACAGTAACAAATAAATACAGTAAGTATATATGTATATATATACATTTATATACATATTATTGTAAGAAAGTATTTAAACCAGTAACTTAGAGAATTTCATGTAAAAATATTATCAATATTTGTATTTGGGTATTTTATAAATACTTTTCAGATCCAGCAGATTAAAAATATATATATTCAGATAATATAATTACAAAATGAAGCTCTTAAATATATATTTGAATATATATGTAAATATATACATAAAAATAAATATATATATATAGTGAAAGCACCCTACTTAGTTCTGGAAGACTATTTGGGGATACAGTGAGAATCATTAACTACATAGACACAGTTTGTAGATTTTTATGTATCTGAATAAGGCCAGAGAAACACAGGAGGGAGAATGGTGGCCATCAAAGAGCATGTAAATGTTTTTGACCTTGACAATATAATTCAGTGGCAGTTTTGAGAAAAGTAAAGATGCAAGTATCCTGACTGCTTAAAATGAACTCAGAAGATATGCACATGAAGAAGTAAATGTAGGCATTTTACTTAATTCTAATGGTAAACAAGAGAAAAAGATAAAATTTTTGGCAAACTTAAATCACAAGAATGTAGAACAGGTGATAGAGGGTGAACAAGACAGTAAACCATCCCTTTATGTAAATTAACTAAAAATGAACAGTATGTTTGGTCTACTTTTGTATTCTTCATGTTAGAATGATGTCAGCACACAAATATTTGAATGAGTGAGTACAATAGAAATAACAATAAATTTGGTTAATAGTATTCAATTTCTACATTGAAATTGGCAGTGTGGCTGGCTAGTTGCTCTCAGTCCTGAGGTAAAACACATAAATCCTAGGACTTTGAATGTTGCTGGCTTCAAAACATGCAGGAGAGATCTTGAACAATTGTAAGAAAAATGAGAGAAGAGAAATACCTGAGTGTAATGAGTTGGGACTGGATCTGCTGAAAACTGAGAGGAATTGTTGCTAAAGGCAAATGTCAGAAATTTCAGAAAACCAAGCCTTTAGCTAACCCAGAGATGGGAACAGAAGGCTAGGACTCCTGTGCAGAGCCAAGAGCCTCCAGGGTTTAGGATGGTCCCAGATGGAAGTATACCAGACTCCTGGCAGATGGTGAAAACCTTTCTCTGGAGGAACACTCCAGAGACCTACACTTACCTCAGGGCACCCTAGCCCACCAAGATCAAGCAAGACTTACCAACTGAAAAGCTACAGAAACAACACCAGACTCAGACACCAAAAATTGCAGGTTTTGGGTTTGTCAGATGCAAAATAATACAACCACTTATGGAATGACTAAAACAATCAGCAATATTACCACAAAAATGACTGACAACAAAAGACTGTCAGGTATCACTGGAAATAGCTGAAAATTAAGACAAAAACAGGCAGAACTCTCCAAAAAAAAAGCTCAACTGGTGGAAAAGAGTTTTGCTTTTGGCAACCCGTAATTAAGTTGTTTCAGATCAGCCCTCCTTCCAGAGCTCTTACCATAGCTGGAAAATATACAAACACTATAGGCATCCAAGAGTTCCCAATGCTATGAAAATTTGTGGTGACAGCATTTGGAACAAAATAAAACCTAATGAGACTGGCATTGGGGTCACCTTCCCCTACTTATAAATTCTAAAATGAATGTCTGAGAAGCTAAGAAGCTGAGGAACATTGGTGGCAGTTTAGTGGAGCTAAAGAGACTCATTCAAGGCCCATCAAAAAGAATAGGTGTGGCCAGGGCCAGGACAGCCAGGAATGAGGCAAGTGAAAAACCCAAGGTGCAAAATTAGGGAGGCACTCACTGTCAGCACAGCTTGACCCTTGTGTCACCCAGGCTTTGGAAACTCTGAAGAGCTTTGGCCCAGGAATATGGGTGCACAAGAAGCAAACCATCCCTTCAGGCCACTCGGGTCCAGTTCTAAATGGTATCAGTCCAAATGGAATTAAGGAGGTCCTCCTGCCTACCAAATGGCACAGAGCAAACTAAACTCTCTGGGGGAAGATAATACCAAAAGAATACCAAATTAACCCTGTAGCTTTTCATACACAATGTGCAGCACTCACACAAAAATAACTTGACACATGAGAAAACATGGCTTTAACAAAAACCAAGAGAAAAAGGACAGCATCAACAGACCTAAAGGATATTCAGATAATACAATTATTAGGTATGGTCTTTAAAATAACTGTTAAATATTTAACCTAATCAAAGAATTCAATGATAGGATGGAGATTTTGTTTAAAATTGGACAAAATTGTTAAGAGATTAAAACAAGATCACACACATTTTGTGGATGCATTTAGCAGATTAAACACATCAGAAGAAAGAATTAGTGTATTGGAAAATAGAGCAGAAGAAATATTCAGACTGAAACACTCAAGGCCAAAGTGGTAGAGATACAAATGTGAGCAAGAGACATAGGACAGAAGAGGCCCAGGACACTTGCAGTGCAGTCCAGTGGGAGGGGTGGGTTGTGGCACACATGACCCTCGGGTGGCTGATGGTTAAGACATTGACAGATAGAGAGGTGGATATAGCTGCCTATCTGTATCTCCAGTCACAGATTCTAGAAGTGCTATGAAATCTAAAAAGGATAAATATTATACATACACAAATACACACACACACACTACTGAAAATCAAAGACAAAGGGAAAAATACTTAAAATTACCCAGAGGGAAAACTGTCATCATCCTACCTTCAGAGGAACATAGGCTCAATTGAGTAGCTCCTAAGATGAAACAATGAAAGTTAGAATACAAGGGAATGTCTTCAAAACAGCGCTAACCAAAAATCCTATATGCAGTGAAAATGTACTCTGAAAAGGAAAATAAAATAACATTTTGAACAAACAAAAAACCTGAGATCAATACTAAATACTAAAATAAATGCAGCAAGAGCTTGATTCAGTTGAAATAAATGTCCCCAGAAGGAAACAGAGATTCAGAACTAAGTGAAGAATAACAGAAAGGATGGCTGTGGGAGTGCATCCCAGTAAACATCAATGGTGTGAAGTTATTTTTACATAAATATACAGTAAACTAGAACAAAACCTAAAAAGGCGGGTGATGTGAGCACCTGTGTCAAGGACTAGAAAGGGAAGAACAAGTCCTTCTCCTTCCCGCCTCCAGAAAAATGAGCAGAAGAGAGCGAGAAGAAAAGGATGGAATTAAGGACGATTACTTCTCTACGGAGATACAGAAGCCAGAACGATGGGAATATATCGGACAATAACCTTCAAGACAGAAGATAAAACGAATACGTGTTCAGAAGGGTTATGTGAGACTGTCGGTCACCAGCCACCTTGCACTAAGCAAAGTCATGCAGGTCACCTTTAGTGAGAAGGACAGCCCATGTGGAGATGCAGAGAGGAAGATGCAGGGAAAGAGGAGAGATGAGGGGGCCTCAGGAAGGTCCCGTGCTGGCTCTCAGCCCTCACTGCCTACCAGGATGAATGTCCTTGTGCAATGCCCAGGCCTCAGTTGCCATGGAGATAAAGGCTGAGGGCTCTCACACCACATTTTTCTCCCAGCAGTTCTGTGCCTGTCACCAGCTGTGCATCAGTGTTTCCCTAGATGAGTGAGGGACAGCACGCCACAGCTTCATGGCTTCCCAATCGACGGGCACACCTACAACTCTTGACTATATGATGTCTCAATGATTATTCTACTACTTCTGAAAAAGAGACAACTGTTCATCTGTCTCACAGGGTTACCCTGCAGAATATGGACTCACGTACAACAGGCTTTCCAGCAGCGCCTGCCTGTGGCATCCCCTTGAGACCTGCCGAAAACACCATGCTGAGCGCCCCCAGCCCCAGAGACTGACTGAATTAACGTGGGCTGCAGTCTGGGTATAATTGTTTCTGTTTTATTGTTTGTAAATCTCCCCAGATGACTCACTGTGCAGTCAAGGTCAGAACCACTGGTTTAGGAGAAGTGAAAAAACAAGACAAGGAAACATTAGAATACATCCCATAGCTTTTAAAACACACATTAAAACAAAAGATGTCCTGGCATATTTCCTGCTGGCCTTTCTCTGCACCGAGATGTATATACATTTAATTCCTTCCCTGCACATGTTCTTGTATTAGTCTAGAACATGATGCATTTTCTACACCGGCTTGGGTGTTCTCACATCATCATTGCTATGCCTGCCTCCGGGTCCCCCACCCCAGATGTCTGATCGGCCATGCTCGAACGCAGCAGCCATAGTTCAGGGATGTCCTGACACAGTGTTGTCTAAAGAGGCAGAAAGAAGCAAGGGTACCCATGAGCCCTGCCCGCCCTGCTTGGCATCCGCAGCTTCCTCCCCTGAGTCCAGCTTATCACAGGGGCTGTGCAAGTGACCGCTCATCAAAACCCACCAAAAACTGGGAAGAAAATTGATTGGGGCTAGATTTGCGAGTCCTCACACAAAGTGTCTGTTTTTGTGGGCTGACGAGCAGGAAGGACTGTGCCCCAGGAGGTGGACCCTCTAGGGGACAGGAAGGCCAGGGGAGTAGGCACAGGGATTGGCTGGGCAGGGCACACCCAGAGGAGAAAGCGGCGCAGGCTGACAAGCCCACTAAGGCTGCAGCCCGGCTTAAGACTCAGCACTGTGCTCCGTGCCCTGGGATGGTGCTTCCCCGCAGAGCCATGCCTTCTGTGCATCTGGGGATGTGGGGGGAAGGACAAGGCATGCAGAGGGGGCCGTGTGAGCAGGCGGCTCCTGGGGTGGCCTGGGGTGTCCGCTGCACATTGTCCCCCCTCAGGAGTGCCTGGAGCAGCTCTCGCCTCCTTGTGGCTTCGTCCCCTGCTCCTCCAGAGCACCCATTCTGCAACTCACATATCAATATCGCACGCTTATAATTAATGGATTGTTATCCGTATGTATGTGTTGTTTTTACTATTACTGCTATTAGCCATTATCAGTTCATCCAGTTGCATGCTGGGTTGAGGTCAAAGTCACATCAAATGGAAAACCACCATCTTACATTTTTGTTTCAAACGCACTTTGCACGGTTTGCTTGGAGGAACCACACGTTCCACTGGGTAGTCAGTCCGCACAGCATGAGAAAGAAATGAAACATATCTCCAAAGCAACTGTTTTAAAAACACTACATTACTGACTTCCTCCTTAAAGTGAAGAAAAACTAGAAGGTAATGCAACAGAGTACTTATTTTTCTGTCAGCAGAAAGAGCTAATTGGAAAATATGGAATCTTAATATTAAAGAGCTTTTAATTACATTAAATGTCTACATGTTAAATATCCTCATTATTAGGGAAATATCTTTAATGCTTGTTTTTAAATGTTTTCCATAGTAACCCACATAGATGGGTTAAATATTCATGATCCTGCCCAAATTCCTGGCCTGTGGAATCCATGCGCGGTGTTTGTTCTCTGTCCTAACTTTGGGTGCTTTGTTGCCAGGCTACAGGGGCTGGAACGGCTCCCCAGCGAGGGCCTCGGGTGCCGGGTGTCGGGAGCCCCCACTGGTCTGCAGGGCAGACAGGACTCCCACTGTCCACACGGTGAGCCCGCATGGGTGCTTCAAATGGGGCAGGGTGGGCTTCCAGCTGATCTCAGGGCCATTGGAACTACTCTGCAGTTAGCTCATGGCCCAGCAGCACCTGACTGACTCCATCCCCAGACCTGCATCCCATGGACGGCAGAGTGGCCTGAGACGGCCCGGGGTCAGAATGCCAGTCCCAGCCGCAGAGGACCAACCGCAGAGCGCTGGAGACACAACTCCTGATGAGTTTGTGGGGGGTGGTGTCTTTGCATCACTTCCTGCTGCCAGTGGGCTAGATGGAAATTTGACAGCCTCCTGAAAGCAAACACAACCTCAGTGGACCACTTTGAGCCAAATGTGCTCTTACGGAATATGTTTCTGTGAATGCTACCTACAGAATTGCTGTCTTTGGGGATGAATCCCTGAACACACTCAGCATGGGGGGCCACTCAGTAAACGTGCTTTTCCCTTCACATGCCTCCAGACCCTTGACGCTTAAAACAATGAAATGATCAGGGAAGTTATCTTTATGTGGAAGAAGGGAGTACACTTCGAGGTGTCCATGACGCGAGGGATGAAGACGTGATATTCACACTGCATTCATAATCGGGTGTGGAAATAGAAATGCAAAGACAGACATGAAAGGGGGAGCAGAGAGTGCCCAGCAGGTCCACTTCAGGATGGTTAAGGCAGGCCCTGGAGAGGATGTGATATTTAAGCTGAAACACAGAGGAGAAAGGAGATAATCCAGGCTAGGAGGGAATGCAAAGACAGGCACAGAGGCCATGGAGGGGGGATGGGCACCCGCGGGAGTGGGCTGGCGGGGGGGATGGGCGCCACACGGTCCCACTGGCGGAGGGGGGATGGGCACCCGCGGGGGTGGGCTGGCGGGGGGGATGGGTGCCACATGGTCCCACTGGCGGAGGGGGGATGGGCACCCGCGGGAGTGGGCTGGCGGGGGGGATGGGCGCCACACGGTCTCACTGGCGGAGGGGGGATGGGCACCCACGTGAGTGCACTGGCGAGGGCCAAGCGTGGCTCCTGTTCCTGGGGCTCTTGGTTGCAGCCCCGGCACCTGCTACGCCTCACCCCGCATCACTACCCTCTGCAGCGATGGGAAAATCTGTGAGCTCTCATTGCTGGAAGCAGATGTAAAGTCAACAATGAAGAAACGGGGGTTATCTCAGGAATAAGAAAGGGACAGTGTGGCATTTAAACAAATTAGCATTACCAACCAATCTTAAAGGTTAACATAAAGTAAATGTAACACTAGCTGTCAATGAGTGATCCATGAGAGATATTTGGAAGGTCTCCAGTTAAACAATAGAGTTTAACCAACGTGATCTCTGCAAATATTAAGAGACAAAGCTGGAAAGAGAAGCCATAATGCCCCTTCTTTCTCTCTGTGGCCTCAGACTTGCTTCCATGTCTTATTCTTATAACCTTCAAGGGCCATTGTGCAACCTTCTCATAAACTATTTATTTGCTCATTTTCTCTCATGGTTTCCGTCTGCTTTGTAAATGTCTAAGGGACAGTTAAACATTAGGGAATCAGGCCTTTACATGAGATATAACTCGCAAAATTTCCTGTTATTGTCTTTTGATTCTTCTCATTTGTTCTCTGTTATGCCATTGGCATTTCTTTTTAATGTAAATAAAGTTAAGTTTTATGACTCTTTTTAAAGATAATCTCTGGATTTTGAATCACGGTTTGCAGACTTCCCCTGGAACGTTTTCCTGCCTTCCCTCCTAGCAGCGCCGGCAGGGAGCAGGGCATTAGGATCCCTTCCTGTTTGGAGCAGCTTTTCTGTGGGGCTCTCCTGGCTGCCCTCCCACGGAGCCGCACAGCAGGACTGCAGTTCTGGAAACAGCCATGTGATGTTCACCCTCACTGCTCACACCTCTCAGTGATTTAAAGCACTGCTCCTAATTGGAGCAGATGCTGCTCTAAGCTGCAGTAAAATCAATGCGATACTGTTAACTCTGATTATCACCCCACACGCACCGTGATTTAGGAGTTTAAGACAGAACAGTTGCAGAAAGCTAACTCACGTACAGACTGACTCCAACAGCTTTCTGTGCCGGCTTGTGCTGGCCACGGGGCCTCTCTGCAGCCCTGGGAGACTCGCCACAAACACCTGTTCTTATGCCACTGTGAGGGTGAACACCATTCCAGAGATGTTCCCAGGAGCTCTACTGGATGGTGTGTGTGCCCAGCCTGCTCATACGCACTGGGCAGCTGCGGCTGGCAGACCTCCAGCTCTGTCTGGAACTTTCTCAGCTCCATGTTTGATTGCTTAACTTGGTAATATATTTTCTTTTTTAAAATATTTTATTTATTTGAGAGAGAGAGCATGCACATGATTGGGGGGAGGGGCAGAGGGAGAGGGACAAGCAGACTCCCCGCTGAGCAGGGAGCCCTATACAGGGCTTGACTGGATCCCAGGACCCCAAGAGCAAGACCTGAGCCGAAGTCAGATGCTTAACCGACTGAGCCACCCAGGCGCCCCTGCAATGTATTTCCAAATCAAGAAGTGTGATGTCTCCATCTTTGTCTTCTTGCTTAAGATTGCTTGGCTATTTGGGGTCTTTTGTAGTTCCATACACATTTTAGGACTATATCTTCCATTTCTGTATAGGCTGTCATTGGAATTTAATAGGGACTTCATAGGATCTATGGATGGCTTTGGGAAGTATGGACATTTTAACAATATTAATTCTTCCAACCCATAAACTCATATGTCTCCATTTATCTGTGTTTTCTTTAATTTCTTTTATCAATGTTTTATAATTTTCAGTGTGTAAGTCTTTTACTTCTTGGTTAATTAATTCCCAAGTATTTTATTCTTTTTGTTGCTATTGTGGATAAGATTCTTTAAATTTCCTTTTTGGATAATCCATTGTTTGTGTATGTAAACATGATATTTTTTTATGTTAATATTTTACCCTGCAACTTTACTGAATTTGTCTATTCAAAAAGTTTTGTTGTTGTTGAGTCCTTAGGGTTGTTCCTACAGACATGATTATGCCATATACAAACAGAAATAATTTTATTTCTTCCTTTCCAATTTTTCTTGCATAATTGCTCTAGCTAGGACTTCTGGTACTATATTGAATAAAGTGGTGAGAGTGGACATTCTTGCCCTGCACTGGATCTTACAGGAAAAGAAAGCTTTCAGTTTTCCCCCATCGATCACACTGTTAGCTGGAGCCTGCAAGTGTAGGGAAGGAAAAAGGTATCCATGTGCGGCAGTGGTGCTGAGTCTGAGGCAGGGCCATGCAGTGGCACTCATCTTTTTTCTAAAATATCTAAACTTAACCGTACGTTGTAATTGATTTTTTTAAGTAGGCTCCATGCCCAGTGTGGAGCCCAACGTGGAGCTTGAACTCACGACCCTGAGATCAAAAACCAAGCTGAGATCAAGAATCGGACACTTAACAGATGGAGCCACCCTGGTGCCCCTGTAATTGAATCTTTTCTAAAAGATTAAAATAATGTCTTCTTAAATGGATGGTATCTTACTTATTATGGAGAGCACAAATAACAAAAAGAGGGAGTGTGTCAATTATTCCATTTGTGACTTATTTCTTGAATTAGACATACATTTTTAGTAAGAGTATTTTCTTTTCTTTCTGAAGTTCAGGTAAGTAAAGAGAGTAACTGTGGAGCTTTATGAGACTTTAAAAGTTCCATTCCCAAAGACTAAATTGGCATTTTCTAAAATGTGTACAAACGAATGAGCATTGCCAACACTTTACTTCCTTTGGATTCCTGAGTATCTCAGATGAGATTTTCCCACCCTGGCCCTTGTCACTCTTCTGCTAGATGCTCATGTGCATGTGTGTGTATGTGTGAATGCACACTTGTGTGGGCACACCTGTGCAGAGGATGGAATCATGCTTCCTGCTCATTCACCTGACTCTCATGGACACTGTCTCTCCACCTCCCTCAAGGGAGGATTGGGGGAATTTGCTGGCTGCACTCACAATATTACCTCTCCTAAACTCTGTCCCTCCACATGCATGGCCAGTGTGTCCCTTTCCCTATCCCAAATGATCCTCATGGGGAGGAAGGGATTGATGTGTGAGGCCCGGGGAAGCCTGAGCTCACACAACTGAACACTGGTGAAACAGAGGTCATGTCCAGAGCTGCCTAAGGCCAGAGCCCATAATCTATTCCACTCTACTGAATCTTGCCCCTGGCAAAGACCAAATGTGCAAGCCAAGTGCTTTCACAGAGCAGATTCTCTCTCTCTCTATCCCAAATGTGCAACCTTTATGCAGCCCTCATGGAGGAAAAGGCTCCGGGTGTGTCTGTGAGGGTGCAGTTTAAGGACGTTTTGTTGGAAATGGAACTTGCCGAGTGCAGAGTTAAGATGCAGAATTTTGTCCCTGATGCAATAGGGAGCCAGTGGATGATTGTGTGATCCAATGAAGATAAGATTTAGAAAGTCTGTAGAAAGTAAACTTAGGCAAACAAGACAGTAACCAAGAGAAGGGGCCCGGGACAGGTGTGGGTGGCCCCAGTGAGGGCAGGGGACCTACTTTGTCTTCTGTAGCTGCCTTTGCTGCGAGGGCTCGCACAGCCTCTCCTTAGTTACGGTGAGGCAAGGCCATCCTGACGACACTGACACCGAATTTCCGGGGTGTGTCCTCCAGGGACAGGGCACAATAAGGGTTGTCCAAGGGTGCTCTTCCTTTGTGCTCTCAGTTACTCCTGGGAAGAACAGAAGTGAATATGAAAATTAAGGTGAATTTCAGGGGACACATTTGCAGCTCATTATAGTAATCTACCATTTTTGCATTGTTCTGATTAAGGAGAACTGCAAGAAAATGACAGAGTGATATTGGAAAAACAAGTTTTCATTGCAAACCTAAACCAGCGAGCTATGTGTCATTATCACCACACGCTAGCAGGGAAGATAGACCACGTGAGCGTGGAATCAGGAAGATGATTACTTCATTAGGCAATTTTTATAACTGTATGATGAAGGAATTGTGTAGCACACCCGCTTCACCTTCAGACATGCACAGGAATAACCAGACTTCAGCCTGAAGTCTTTATTTCTGAGCACTTTAATCATTTCACCAATGACCTCCCTGTAAATGAGCTCACTGAGAAAATATCCCATCTTTGGCTTTTACCTTCTGCCTTGGATTTAAAGTTGTAAAGAAGAGGACCTAATAGAAATCCCAGACTTGACATCCATTGCTACCACACATGACAGGACTTTGGGAAGTAATGACTTTTGTTAGTGGAAGCACATTTGCTGACACCTGCCCTTGCTGGGAGCCTGTCTACATGAGCCTGGCCCTTGTGTTCTCCCTGGCATGGAGTGTGGACAGGTACCTGCAAATCCAGCTCCAAGTCTCTGTTCCATCTTTTCCAAATTAGAGGGCCACTGTGGTGGACCCGTGGATATAGCATGTTATGAGATTTTAGCCAGTTTAAGACTGGCTTCTGCTCTCATGTAGCTCAGCAAGAGGAGACAGGATACGTGTGTGTGTGTGTGTGTGTGTGTGTGTGTGTTTTGTCTAGTAATCTTCACAAGTGACATTCTTCAGAGCCCAGGTGCAGCATCTCGTATGTCACCTGCTATTTCCCAGTAGACCAAAAAGAGTGTCATTCTCCTGAGTCAGGACAGAACACGATTTTAAGCCTATCTAAACCCCCATCCAAGTGTAATGAAAGGAAGCATAGAAAATAAATGTCACAGTGTCACACTTCTTGGCAAGAATTCTCCCAACAGAAGTTTGGTTTGAAAAGTTGCCTTTTCAATAAAGAAGAAATACTTAAAAAAAAAAAATTCCCTCAAAATAAAATGAAGAGCTTTCAGTTGGATCTCATCAGAACTAAAGAAACCACAGTAAGTGTATGTAATTAACATGACTTGGCACTTCTGTGCAATGAATATTATTTCTCCAGGCTAGCATATAATCAACCAGTCAAACAGCCTTGGGAAAACTATCTCCTCTGTCATCAAAGGTGATTTGGCTGGCACCAGATCAGTCAAGGTCCCCAGAGAAGCAGAACCAATAAGATACACGCAGAGGCACCAGAAGAGACTTATAACAGGTGTTGGCTCCTGTGGTCATGGAGGCTGAGAAGTCCCATGGTCTTCCATCTGCAAGCTGGGGACCCAGGAGAGCTGGTGGTGGCACTCAGTCTGAGTCCAAAGACCTGAGACCAGGAGCACTGATGTCTGAAGACAGAAGATGGATGTCCCAGCCCTTCCTCTACCTTTTTTTTCCTTCCTCTACCTTTCTCTTCCTTTCAGGCCCTCCTTGTAATGGGTAAGGCCCACCTGCATCGGTGAGGGCATCTTTGTTACTCAGTCCACTGAGTCAAATGCTAATCTCTTCTGGAAACACCCTCATAGACACACCCAGAGCAAAGGTTTATCACTATCTGGGCCTCCCTGAGCCCAGTCAAGTTGGCACACAAAATTAACCATCACAAAGAACACAGCTCTTTATAGTCATACATAAAATGCAGTTTGGAAAATGCCTGGCCTCTGCATCAATAGCCGTTTTGTGATTTGTGCATCATTAGAACAAAGTGGGCTCTGCACAAATGATAGAAATATAAGCACTTACACAAAATGTGCAATTGCTGACTCACTTCTACATTTCTCTCCATCCCCCTTGTTTTATATACCTGTGTGGGGAAACGTCCTCAGAAATGCTGCTCTATAGTCAGCAGACAGCAAAGAACTCCACACAAGAATATAAATCCCCCAAGTATATGGAAATGTGGGAAAGACACAAAACCAACCATCTGCTTGTTCCCAGTGAAAATACTTGGGATGGAACCTCTTGGAACCACAGCCTGAGAGAAAGAATTGAGGCATAGAACCTGGTGAAGTGGGAGGTGGTAGGAAACACATCTCAGGAGGTAGGGCTAGTTTTATCGTGCTCCCCCAACTCTACTGATTTCAGGTCTCCTGCCAAGACCTGGGGATCCCTCCTCTTCTTCGTCTTGCTCTCGCTGCACTATAGTATGATAGCAATATAGGGAAGCAGTCGGCCACCACAAAGAAAACAAGACAGCAGCAGCACAGTGCAGCTCATTAACCACTGGGCGTCTGCTGCGGACACCACTGTGCTGACAGTGCATGATGAAAGATGCTTTGAAGAACTCTCACAAATCAAACTGTCACGAGACCCTATTTCAGCAGCCTCTTACAGCTTATTAATCAGCTTCCCAATGTGATTTTCTTCAGTAGCAACCAACCAACCAGCCAACCATTATTCCCAAATATACATGAATCATTTCCCTGGGCTATTTATGTTTCAGAGATAAATTAATATATTATAAAGTACAATTCTAAAGTACTAATATTTCATTTAACAAACTTACCAGAAGTTACACAGCACAATCGAATGTTCTTCTCCTTAATGGAGCAATGTTGGTCATCCATCTGCTTCTCCCTACAGAAAGGAAAATGGAAGCATGTGAAGCTTCTAGAACTTCTATTATGTGCTATGCATTCTGAATGGATCATATTGTTTGTCCTGCACTATTTCTGAAGTAGCGTAAGAAAATACATTCAAACATGCCTTTAGTTAGTTTAAGCACTTACCTATAGTCACCAATTCACATTCATGTGCCAGTTGTCACTATTACCAAAGGAGTGGCATTTATGACCTCTCTGACTTGCACCAAGAGCAGTCCTGCCTCTGACAGTGGCTCCGGGAGTGAGCGTTCATGACAAGCACATAAGTAACTCTTCTAAGGGGATGGTACCCACTGACTTCATTCAACTGTTACTGTCCACCCATTTGGTGCTCGCTGGTTCCTAGACATTCGAGGTTATGTTAATCTGCTAGGGCTGCCATAACAAGATACCACAGACTGGGGACTTAACAACTAGACATTTAATTTTGCACAGTTCTGAAGGCTTGGAAGTCCAAGATCAAGGTGCCAGCAAGGCTGGGTGCTGGTGAGGGCCCATGTCCTGCTGGACAGCCCCATTCCTGCTGTGTCCACACAGCACATGAGCCCAACATGGGGCTTGATCTCATGATCCTGAGATCATGACCCAAACCTAAATCAAGAGTTAGAATCTCAATGAACTGAACCACCCAGGTGCCCCTGACATGTGAAACTCTTAATCTTTCAATAGGGAGAGCTTACAATTGTTCAGTGCTCTTATCAATCCCACTTTACAAAAATATAAATGGTTAAGTAACTGGCTCAAGGCAATAGCACTAAAAGGTCCTGAAGCTAGGCTTGTCAAGGTCAGGCTGGTTTGGGCACATCCATCCACTCAAGACCATGGAACTGCAACTGAGCCGAGGCTCCTCTGCTGGCCACATGACGGATCAATAAGTGGAGAGGCAAGATATTGGGACAAAGAAAGCTATTTTATTTGGAAAGCAACAAACCAAAGAAGTGGCAGACTATGGTCCCAAAGAACCATCTCCCCTTGGCATGAAAACCCAGTTGCTTTTGTTTTAGGAGGAAGGGGAAGTGGGAGAGTTGGGGTCCTTGGTCAGTCAATCTTTGTGGACAGGACTCTCTGGTCATGTCCTTCTGGCAAATCTTAAACAGCATAGTCATTTCTGGACGTACTTCTTAATCTCCTCAGGTGAGCAAAGTTTTGAGTAATGTAGAGAGCAAGATGGAGTCACTCATGTCAAGCAAGGGCCTGTGTCTAGCAATGATGCAAACAGTTAAGGGTACTGCAGCTACCAGATATCACCGATACCAGCACCATCAGATGACACCCCAGAACTAATAACAAGTAGAAGCAGGGGAGGTCTGCAGAGGCCCAAGACTGATTAAATATCTTTTAAAGGAGAGAATTTTTGCAGGAAACTGTCAGACTCCTCAGACATGACCCCTCTATGACCACCTAAAAAAGGCAGCTGCTTCATAGAATGAGTTTGGAAGTTTTCCTTCCATTTCTATTCTTGGAACAGTTTCAAAAGAATAGGTATTAAGTCTTATTTAAATGTTTGGTAGAATCCCCCTGGGAAGCCATCTGGTCCTGGACTTTTGTTTTTGGGAGATTTTTGACTACTGATTCAATTTCTTTGCTGGTTATGGGTCTGTTCAGGTTTTCTATTTCTTCCTGTTTCAGTTTTGGTAGTTTGTATGTGTTCAGGAATTTATCCATTCTTCCAGATTGCCTAATTTGTTGGCATATAATACTCTCTTCTAATTGTGTTTCTTCAGTGTTGATTGTGACCTCTCCTCTTTCATTCATGGTTTTATTTATTTTGGTCCTTTCTCTTTTCTTTTTGGTAAGTCTGGCCAGGGGTTTATCAATCTTGTTAATTCTTTCAAAGAACCAGCTTCTAGTTTTGAGATATTTTCTACTTTTTTTTTAATTTCTAGATCATTGATTTCTGCTCTGATCTTTATTATTTCTTTTCTCCTGCTAGATTTAGGCTTTATTTGCTGTTCTTTTTCCAGCTCCTCTAGGTGGAAGATTAGGTTGTATATTTGAGACTTTTCTTGCTTCTTGAGGAAGGCCTGTATTGCTATATACTTCCCTCTTAGGACCACCTTTGCTGCATCCCAACGGTTTTGAACTGCTATGTTTTCTTTCTTTTTTTTTTAATTTTTTAAAATTTTATTATGTTATGTTAGTCACCAAACAGTACATCATTAGTTTTTGATAATACACTATATGTGGACTAAATTGAATTTAAATTAAAAAATAAGATAAAAACAGAGAGGGCGGCAAACCATAAACTATAAGAAACAAACTGAGGATTGCTGGAGGGGAGGGGGGTGGAGATTATGTAGGAAAAGACATTAGGGTTTGAAGCCAACGGCCAAGAAAATTCTTGAGATGCCATTGGTGCAAAAAGGAGGTTTTATGAAAGCACAAGGACAGGACTCGTGGGTGGGAAGAGCTGCACCGGGTTCACGAGGAGTGACCCATTATATGCTTTCAAGTTGGGAGGGGGTTAGGGACAGTGTAAGCCTCCCAGGTATTTTGAAAACAAAGTTTCCAGGATCCTGAGGGAGCTTGCTATTGTTGGGAAAAGGTCATTTATTACTGTTTAGTAAAACTCAGTCCTGAGACCCTACAGATGTATATCAGGGGGTCATGTGCTTGGGGGATGATTACCAACACGTATCTTGGTGGGTAGAGATAAAGGAAGTTTCCAAAGGAATTTCTATATGTTAAAGTAGACTTACAGGATCCTGGGGGGTCAAGGTAAGGTTGTCTTTGGCCCTTAGCAAAGTATCAACATCCAGGCAGGTGAGTCCCTAGAAGAAGGTCACTCTGCCTGGTTCAAGGACTTGTCCATGGGCTGTGGGTAGGAAGGACATTTAACAATTTTTGTTCTGCCTTCATTTCCCACATCAGAGGGATGGGGTAACTGGGTAGTGGACATTAAGGAGGGCACTTGATGTAATGAGCACAGGGTATTATCTGCAACTGATGAATCACTGAATTCTACCACTGAAACTAATAATACACTATATATAAACTAAATTGAATTTAAATAAAAAAAGTTTGTTGTTTTTTTAAAAAGGCAGCTGCTGCCAAATTCATCTGTGAACAGAGAACTGAGATCATTCCCTGCTTGAACATAATATGCAGTAAGTGCTGAGAGATGACCAAGACCAGGCCTTATCTCAACTGCGTGCCTTATCTCAACTGCATGCCCACAGACTGGCTTCATGTTTGGTTCATTAACTTCCCATCCTCTGTTCTATCTGGTTTGTTGTGTGACTTGTCTTGTCTTCTGTTTTGTGTGGAGCTAAGTTAATCACGTGGTAAAATGCCATTGATTTTGGAATCCTGAACCTGCTTTATGATTATGTTAAGAATGAATAAAGCTGACATTGTGGAAAGACAAAACTCGTGTGTGTGCCTTCGTGGTGTGCTCTGACAGGTAATAAGCAGTTTTTGCAAATCTTAGCTGTAACATGCCTATGTGCAGGGCTAAGCAGAAGTCCCTAAGCTATAGGTCGCCACACCAGGGGAGCTCTAAGGAACATGGAGTAAGATGTGCTAAGTTTTTTCCCTGTTACAGAGTGCTGAGTCCAAGTGAGGGCCGAATAGGCCATTGTCTGTAAGGAACTCACTCCTGATAGACTGTCCTTTTAGTCACTGGGGAAAGGACTATGTAGGAAATGGTTTTTGAACAATTAGCCATTAATTTAGAAAAATAAATACATTTTTATGTCTATTTCACACCATTAAGGATTAAATTTCAAGATGGACAAATTAACTCAGCAGAATATAGGAACTATACAGATAGAAAATACAAAAATGTCTAGTAAGGATTTCCTAAGCACAATATCTTAATTGGATAATATAAAGGAAAAAATATCCCAGTAAATAAAAAGGTTAAATTTCTTTACACCAAAAAATACCACAAAATACCTAACAACGAATGACAGATTGGGATAATATTTTTTAAAGTATTTAAAATATAAAATATTAATGTAGTCTTCCAGGTACAATTCAAAGGTGGGAAGAGTGTTTATCTCACCTTCCCAAGATAAAAAGCGAGAAAAACTTCAGATTAATGACTCCCTTGACCCCATCAGAGCATTGAGTTTTCAGACCAGCAATCAACTGAAAACTTGAGAGGCAAGTGTCCACAGGGAGAAATAAGACCTGAGCATTTACTTATGGGATAGACACTATCTAATGCCATGTAAGCTAGTAAGGAGATTCAGTTAGAAAATTTCTAATTGCTAAGGGACAAGTATGGGCTTGTATGAGAATATTAAATCCCTGAGAGCTACATGTCCAGGGTGGTTTCTACATTTGTGTAGAACTTTTTCTCCAGGAGCCACCTAAGGTGATGGCAGGGAATACTGGTGGAGCACAGAGGAAGGTTCCACGGCAGCCATCTTCAAACCTCCCAGAAGTATCTTCCCTACTTTCCCTGGAAACAAAAGCCTCCATCTGTTGGGGGCAGGGAGGTAACAAAACTAGCCCAAGGGCATTGGTGGACAGGCATTTCAGTTGGGGGGAGGGAAATACAGCCACCATGAAATCCATTCAGACCTTCCCCCATGCCTCCCATAAGCGGTGGGGGAGCTTTAGCCTGCAGAGGCATAGAAGAAAGAAAAAGATAACCCTGTGGCCTGAGGGCACTGGTGGAAACACTCCACAGGTGGTGGACAGCAAAGGAGAGGAGGCCCTGCCCATGCAGGAGGGCAGGAGCTCTTGTGGAGGCATGCAGGTTGGCAGAGAGCAGACATTCAGAAAAATACTCTGGCAAATTGGCCCACATCATAACCACAAGGTTACACTAGAGGTATCACTAGAAGCGTCTGGTAGACCAGGAGTAATTGTAGCAGCAATACCTCAAACCCAGTCTGGCTCCTGACCAGACCGATGCAATGCCCAGCAATACCTCAGTATGCATTGTCCTCTACAACATGTGTGGTTTTCATCAAAAATCTTGAGGTATATAAATGCAAGAATAGACAGTCTGAAGAGATGAAAGAATCATCAGAACCAGACTCAGATATGACACAGATGTTGAAACTATCATACAGGGAAGATAAAGTAGCTGTGACAAATACATTAAAGGCCCTAATGGAAAAGGAAGGTACCAGATAGGTGATCACCTACACGATCAGGTGGGTGATTCCAGGAGAAAGATGGCAGCTGAAAGAATCAGGGGTAAATGCTAGAAATCAAAAGCACAGTAACAGAGATAAAGAATGTCTTTGAAAGGCTACTCGGTAAACTACAAACAGCTGAACAAAGACTCAGCTTTGACAGGTAATAGAAATCACATAAACTTCATTCAAAGAGAAAAAGAGTAAAAAAATAATTAGAGAGAATCCAAGAACTGGACAACATTCAATGATATAATTCATGGAATATATGGAATTTCAAAGTGAAAAGTGAAAGAGAATGGGATAGTAGAAACTCTTGAAGGAAGTGTATGGGAGCCCAGAAGCCCAGAGTGAAGGAACCCTGAGCGGGGATCTGCCTGAGGACACCTCCCTGCCTCCCCTCTCCTGCCCCCACCCAACCTTCAGGGGTGATGCACTCTGATGACCAGTGAGGGGCCCCAGTGCAGGGCTCCTGCCCCCTCTCTACATACTGTGATGCTGGTCCTCAGTCACTCAACATCTGACCGGAAGCACTTTTCTGTGTGCTTATTTTTATATCCAAGAATAGCTTTCACCAGAACATCACGCAGTAGCTCAGGGGAAACAATGAATGTTTTTAAAACAGTTACAATTTCTGTCACTTTAGTTGTGCTTGCTCAGAGGTTTTGGATTGGTATTCCACAGGACCAAGGTGATGCTCCCACTTTTCATCCCTCCCCACACTCAGCCTCGGGCCCAGCCCACCTTACACATGAGCACACACCTACATGGCGGCTTATAGCCCTCTGCCACACTCTTTCCTCCATGGGGTAAGAGAGTTGTCATCACTCCTGTGAAGGACAGGCCCTCCCTGAGCATGGGCTGCTGGACTGTCAGCACTCATGTCTGTAGAACATTCTGTGTGGATGAACTAGATGACCACTGGCCTTTCTTGTGTTGTCTTTCAAAGGAGAAAAGGCCTATGTGTTCTTAACTCAGAAGTGGGAAATACAGCAGCCAGAGCATGCTGAAGTTTTGAAGGCTCTTCCTATGACCTCACCTGGTCCTACTGAAATCAGTCATGATTTAGCAGGAGAGAGAAGGAACCTCCAAAACCCATTTGACAGTTGACCAGCAGGAGATAGAGATACATCCTATTTCAATGGAGGAAAGCATCATCTATGTCCAGGAAATAACTTCCTGTTACACTTTGTGCTTTTGGCAAGTAATCATACATGTAGTTCTCTTCTCTACTATATTCCCTCTCTGGCTGACAGGCGTTTTGAGAGATCTCTGCTAATTACTTGCCAGTTTGATGCTCTTGTAGGTAGAAGGTAGGAGAAGCCGGTCAGTCCAACAAACACAATGAGTGTCGTGGACAATGAGTGGGTAGGAACTCAGGCCACTTGGGTAGGAACTCACAAGGTATGGATTATGAGTTCTCAGCAGCTGTTGCTATTGTCTAGTATTTTTTTTTTTATTGTTGTCCTTTGTTGCTGTGCCCTTGAGCAAAGTCCTTGAAAGACAGCACAGCAGAATACAGGAGACAGAAACATTTGACTTCCCACAGGCTGGAGCAGCACTTGATTCCTCCTAATCAAGCCCTGCTGGGAACAATAGAGGTTTGCTGAATGGGCAAATCAAGAAACCACGAGCCCTGGGTGCAAAAATTATGATATCTTCAGCAGAGAAGTGTCTAATATTTCCTGAGAACTACAACTATCTGAAATGGACCACAACTTGGAAATTTTAGCAGCAGAGGAAAAACAACTTATGCAAAACAAACAAAAAGCTTTTGCCAAATTTAAAATAGTTCTAATCATTTCTAAAACATCCTATAAAATGGCAGAAATGCTGTGCCTTGAAGAAAAAAACCTAAACTCAAGGAAATTACTGATTGCACTCAAAACATTTTCAGCCTCTCTCATATGCATAGATGCAGGTGGGAGCTACAGATTTTGAGTATAAGAAATAAATAACAAAATTTGTAAAATGCAGGTGCATTCATTTTTTAAAACATGTACTTGCCATATTAGACCACACTGCGTTTTTTGAGGGCTAAAACACCATCACATAGAAAAGTCTGAGTTAAAATGTCACATTAAGGAAATGAATAATAAAAAATTTTAAGAAACTCAAGAATGTGCAGAAGATTGACCAAACTGCATGCCCGGAACAGATGTGCGGGGACAGAGGGCACCTATGGATGTCACTATGGAGACATGAGTGCAGGTCAGATGGAGAGGGAGAGAGACTGGGATTGGAGGCTCTGCTTACAGCAATGACGGATTTGGTGAATGAGAGCAGCCTCCCCTCCTGAGAAATAACAGGAGATCTGGACAAGATATAGGAATAAGAAACATGGTTGTGGTTAATCGAGGGGTCACGAGTTAGGACAGGAAGGGGACTGAGTGGGGTAAGGACATTTGCAGAAGCTGTTGCCGAGAGCTAATGACTGGCAATTCAGGGTGCCAGCCAGGAGCCAAAGAGAAGCTGGAGACAACCATGGATCCGTCGATTGGTAAGAGCAAAGCTTCCCTCATGGGCCTGCACCTGGGATTGGCCTGTGCATTGTGTGGCAATCAAGCAAACTTCAAATTATCTTGATTTCTAAAATCAGATTAAAAAGGATAAGATTTCCAGATTCCCTAGGCTCTGGCCAGAATTCTCCCTTAAGAAAGGTAATACTATCATAGACCTCATAGAGCTCATATAAATGTACTCTGCTTGAAAAAAAAAAAATAGTAGGACTATAATATAAAGCATGACTAGAAATCAAGAGAATAAAATAAAGAGGTAATACAAGAAGGTTAGGTAAAGGTTTTGTAACTATGTGTAATAAAATATAATGATAATAATAGTAAACTGAAAGATAGAGAAAAATGTCAAAAATGAGCCACAGAATACAGAGACAGAGGATAAAGTGATAACATATATGCAGTTGGAGTCCAAATAAGATGAGAATTACAGAAGCAATATTTGAAGAGATAAAACCGAGAGATATCAAGTCACAAATACAAGAAAACCTGAGTCCCATGAAACTTGCTTGAAATACATTTGGTATATCAAAATAAAATTTCTGAAAATCAAAGAAAAAGACAAAATTTTAAAGTTGCTAGACGGAAAAGATGATTATCTAAAAAGGAACAGCAAGGAGATTAATTTTTTAATAGAATACCGTTTGAGGACCTCATTCTGTAAAATCATGGAGTGTAGGGTACACAGCTGCTGGAAATCATTCTCGAGAGCAGGGCATCCCACACCTGTCACAAGAAACTGGCCAGCGTGTCACTTGGATAGGGAAGCAGCTTAGATCTCACACCAGGTGTGAAGACTGCAGTTAGAAGATGTGCAGCACATTCCACATTTCCTTCCACCCTGGCCTCGCAGGAGGCATACTTGACAGCCTGAACACAGCCACCTCCACACCGCGTGGGGCAGAGCACTTCAGGAGCCTGATCTGGTACAGCCATTCCTCTCTCTCTCTCTCTGGTTAGAAACCGAACTTCTGCTTGCGTTTATCACTTGACTGAGAAAATTAAATTCAGCCTTGTGTTTCATATTTGAGTGATTTGTGATTTCCTTAACATTCTAAAAATGGGTTGAAATAATTAAAACAATTTTATTAAAAATGGCTATATTTTAAGTTGACACCTATGACTCTATATTTATCATGTCAACTGACTGTATGTGCAGCATTTAGAAACATTTTAAGTGATTGGTATCTGAGACTCCCTGCTTGCCAAAACCAGACCAGAAGAGTCATTTTTTTTTCCTGTTCGTATCTGAAGTCATTTTATATTGTATTTTGTTTTTACCTCACACTGGGAATTTATTTCTGGTGTGACTCAATAAGCCTGTCATTACCCCATGTTCTGCATGTTGGAATAAAAATTACATAATTAAAACCATATTAACTGTATTGGTTACACTGGTGCCCATAAAACACAGCTGTTCACTTGCACACAGAACCTGCAGGACCCAACACCTCTTCACTCTTTTCTTCAGCTCCACCAAGTAAAACACAGAATGGACCAGACTGATGGGGAGCTTGAAGGGGCAAGAAGAGTGGGAGCCATGCAAGGTGGACCAAGAGCCCAGTCACCGGACAGGTGTGCATCGAATGGTGGAAAACAAAAGATGGTCTTTGTTGTCCTGGGCTGGCCAAATGGCCATATAAAAGCTCGTTGGTATTTTACTTCTTGATGACCAGCTGTCCACTGAACCCTGATATCTGCTACAGAATTCATAATGGGTAACATTCAATTCAATCCCATCATTCAGTTCATGACAGGTATGTCCCCATGAGAATTTGGGTTTTATCCCTTCTCGTGGTACATAAAGGCCACCCAGCTTTTCCAAGTCCAATACATAAAAGTTTTCTCTATTAATTTAGAAATTAATACTTTTCTACTGTCTTTGAAACCCCAAGCAATCTTCCTATTGCTATAATTCTATTTGAATTTCCATACTATTTGAGTTTTCATAGTTCAGATGATTGATAAATAGAAAGATAAAACTTTATTAGATGACTCATCTAAAAAATTTAAAGTTATTTTATAAATTTGCTCATTTTACTCTATTAACACAAATAGGCCTTTTAAATAGAAAAATAAAATGAGCAATACAGACATTTATCCCTATAAATAAAAAGTGCAGTCACCCCACACATGTACACATCTCAGCCTCAATGCCTGTTTCTGTGGATGTAAACGGCAAACCATCCCTTGCCACGTCTACCCCCAGAGTGATCTTGAGGGTTGACAGAAGAGGCATGTTGAGAGGCGTGACGTGGCCATGATGACAGAGAACTGTCGCTCGTAATGGTGGCCTCCCAATGCCCTCTGATGCTGACTCGAGGGAGAGATAAGCCATTCTAAACATAAGAATGGGGAGTGTGAGAACATAAAATGAACACGAGTCAGAAGTCAGTGGTCACTATCCTAAAGAAACAAAATATAGAAACAAAACTGTAGAGACGACTATACCCGACTCTGCCTCTGTGTATGTATGTGTGTGTGTACATGTATGTGCGTGTGCGTGTGCGTGTGGATATCTGTGTATGGATGAGTGTGTGCACGTGTGCGCCCCTGTGTGTGCATGTGTGTCCATGTGTGCATGCGTGTGGGTGCACATGTGTGCACACATGTGCATGTGTGGGTCTGTGCTTGTATAACTACAAAGTCAGCACATAAAATCTGGGGCACCACCAGAGAAATGGTCTCCACTAAATAAATTTTCAAGAAAACCCGTTTGAGAAAAGTTGCTCTGGGCATTTATTTTAAATGGAATCCCAGATTATAGGTTTTCTAAATACTTTAAGGTATTTTTATGTTTCCCTTCAAAGAGATGACATTTCAATTTTACCTGCAGTATGCCATCAATACATGGTGTAAATTTTGTTTTCTCATTTGACTAAGCTAAAAAGATATGCGCGATGTCTCCACCCATGTGAATAATTTGACAAGGTTTTCCTCAAATAAACTAAGTTATACAAGTGTCCCTTGTCATGTGGAGGTTTTCATATCTGTGCAATTGTATTTGTCACTTTAGGAAATGCCCGTTAGTGAATGTAAGCAGCACAGGACCACATCCTGACTGTAGAAACTATCTCATGTCCTTCTATTTCAATTAATCTTTGACAAGTACAGTGGGAGATTTCCCTAGTTTTTGTTTGCTTGCTTGCTTTGCTTTCCCTTTTTCTCTCAATAGCAAGAGGCCAGCACCTTCCAGATTTGCAGTTCAGGTGTTACACACATGAGCTAGGCTGCTCAGCATAGCTGTGCAGGTTGCATCTGCCTCCATACCTAAAAGGAGGTACCCATGTAGGCGATTGAGACCCCAGCTGCTGGACCTCCACACAAACACTGATCTACCTGGGAGTCTCCTCAATAAGGACTTGGGTCTGAGCCCCTCCCCTGGGCAGCTGGGTCCCTGCTGCATTGACCCTGAGAGTCCATGAAGAGGTTCAATCACCACTTAAGTCTGTTGGGGTTGTGTTGCTGATTCTCACCAGGTGAGGTAGTGGGCATGGGGGGTGAAGTTTTTACAAACTTTGTCACCCACGGCTAGGGGCAGGTTCTGGGTCCTCACACTAGGCTGGACATTGGTCTCTGCCACTGGCCAGCTGTGTGACTGCAGGTTTGCTGCAGCTCAGCTTCCTCATCGTTGCCAACCCAACATTGTCCCCAGCAGCAGGGCTCCCCTGCATCCCCTGGGTGGCTTGCACAGGTGGGGGCTGTGGAAGATGGGAGGACACCTCAGACAAGGATGAGAGTAAGCCTACAGGCACCCTAGTGCAGTGGACTGCAAGCTCTTTAAATTACTCACCCATCAGCAAATAGTGTTGAGATCCCATATTTGTGTGTTTATGTATTCACAAATTGTGTATATCCCTCTACATTTAATAATGTATTATTAAACATCTATATATTATTAGATTAATTTTTTCTGTAGCTTATAAAGTATTACAAACTAAAACCATGAAGCAAATGAGCTAAAGATGACACAAGGTAACAGCAAATCACTCACTTACTCTCATAGCTAATATCTAGACCCGTGCACACAGGGTTCATATCAATAGTCATGCCTGAAAAGGCATTTTAAAGACCTTCATCATGACCCCATTTATCTTGCTCCGTGTGGCATGGGCTCTGCTTTGGTGGACAAGGATGCCATTCACAGATAGGTGAGTATCGGCCTCCTCCCTCCCCCATCCCTAGTATCCCACTTGTTTTTGTCTTATCAGGGACAATATGACCTCCAGTCACTTAATGTGGACCCCAAACTGCAGCCTACTGAACATGTGGAGTAAGAGGGGCTAAGCTCCACAGGAGGAAAGAGCTGACACTGAGGAGCAGGATGCAGTGTTCAGCCAACATGGAAAGTGAGTCAAGCATCTGCTTCCTTCCTGTTTTGAGATGTCATACCTCTTCCTAAACCCTACCTCCTGGGGGTCACTGAGCAGCACTGCTGGAGCAATGCTCTTGCTATGGGGTTTTCTGCACCTGTAAACAAACAAGAACATTTGTCAATGTCTTTCCACTAAGAAGACATATGTAAAAAATGCAAACACAGAAAACCAATAGCCATTGACAACGACAGCTATTTATATGTAAAAACAACATTTTAACAAGACAAGAAAATCACACATGAGGATCAACATGCTGTAGAAGCTACACAGCAACTTGTCACAGTCTGCACACTGCCTCTCAGAACCACTCACAGGGCGGCCATCACAATTAGCATCTTGTACAGAAGGGCACCCAAGCTGCGGGGTACAAGTATGGCTTCCAGTCAGCAAACCCCGCAATTCTGGGCCTGGACCTAGGAGCCCACAGTCTTGCCCAAGGTCCAGTTCTTCCTGCCCCCTTTTGTTCCACCATCAACCTTTGCAGCTAGTGAGGGCGAACATCCCGCACCAGGGACGAGATTCCATCCCCACCGGGGAATCAGATGCCACTGAGAGCCTGGGGTCTTAGACCAGAATTGTGTCCTGGTGGCCGGTCTCCTGAGTAGCTTAGCCGAGGATTAGTCACAGCATTTGGGAAGGGATGTCTTTCCACAAACGTGGTAGAAGCTGTCTTTCCACAAACGTGGCTGGAAGCTTTACAAAAGTGCAAATGTATCATTTTAGATGTGGAAATGGTGCCCTTGCAGGATAAGAATTACTCCATCCTCCCCAGAGAGTGCTTGATCTGCAGAATGGTTTGCTTTCAGTTTAATTCGTGGTGACATTGTTTCTCGGTGTCTGTGTGGTGCTGGTGTCCTGGCTCTTGTGACTGCCCCACATCCCAGCTTCACTCAGGGTCCCCAGAAGGTCCTCAGACAGTCCACCATGCCGGCCTAGTTCCATCTCTGGTGGCAGGTCCCTCTCTGTCTCTTCACCCAGAGCCCTCTTCCCTCACTGGATATGATGGCGCATGTCTCCAAAACTGGCACTTTCCTTTCTCTCTTTGAAATGGCCGTCTTCCTTCTCCTGGAACATGGCCCAGGGCTGCACACTGCTACCTGCCAAGCCACCTTTCCCCTTCTCAGCCCCAGACATGCCCTGCTGCCACCACAGACCCCACTATGTCACCCATGGATGCCCCTACCCATACATGACTTCACTTCCCAATGCTGACACTCAAGCTGACACAGGCCTTTGCCTGCATGTGGACTCCAGAGCTGGCTCGTGCCCCATGAGGGAAGGGTGACAGACCCAGCTGGTCTGGCCCACCATCTTGTCCTACAAACTCTATTCTGAGAGGCACTTTCACCTCCAGGAAACAGCCATCCCAACCCTGAGTGGGAGACTGATCACGCACTGATTTCATCTCTCTGAGAAAGGTGCCTCTCTCTGCTATTTACTACCAAGACCTCAAGACCAAGGGCACCGCTGGCACCCAGAGAGAAGGGCACGCTTGCTGCTCTGCAGCCGCTCCCCACAGCCACAGGCAAGAACCAGGCTCTGGACAGTGACCAGCAAGTTGAAGCTCCGTGTGGAGGGTGGCCCATGAGGAAGGGATGTAGCTTGCATGTACAGGCAAATGAGGGTCAAGAGAAATGAGGAGGGGATGGCACTTGCCTCCTGCGATCCCAGTGCAGAAGGAGTTTCAAAGTTTAAAACCTCTTTTTTTGTAAATGGTGTAGAAGCAACATCAATGGCATGCACACTCTCACAGGGCACACATGGGCTCCGTGTCCCAGGGAAAGGTTAGGGTGGGGGTTTCCTGTGGCTGTGGATTCTTAGAAGAAGTGAGGTCACCAGTTACCCAGGGTGAGTGTCAGCCTCTGGAGGCTGCAGCCAGGGCTTCAGTAATATCTTTTGAGCCTGGCAGAGGCTGCCACACCCAGGGACTGCTGGATTCACTCCCACAACCAGCGCTGCTGTCACACCAGGACTTGGGTTCTCATCAGGTCATGGACAACCCTAAAGACTCCAGGCTTAAAGAGATTGCCTGACTGGTGGAGTTACTGTGGGGAGGTCCTGTCATCAGTTGGAAATGCTCCTCTTGAAAAGTAATGAGGCCTGTATGTTACCTAGAAAATCTCTGCCTTTTGGCCGAACTATTTAATCCATTCATATCTTTTTTTTAAATTATGTTAATCACCATACATTACATCATTAGTTTTTGATGTAGTGTTCCATGATTCATTTTTGTGCATAACACCCAGTGCTCCATGCAGAACGTGCCCTCTTTAACACCCATCACCAGGCTAACCCATCCCCCCACCCATTCACAACTAATGCAATTATTGAGGTAGTTGAATTTACATCTACCATTTTATTATTTATTCTACATTATTTTAGCTCCTCTTTTCCTCTTTTTCTCTCTGCATTTGTTTTCAACAATTTTCAGTATATTTTAATTCTTCTGTTCATTTTTTAACTATGGTTTTGAAGGTTTTTTAGTGGTTACTTTAATGATTACATTATGCCCCTTTAACTACAATCTACTTCAGGTGAATACTGACTTCATTGTAGTAAGAACAACAATTTCATTTCCATGTAATTCCTAACCTGTTTTTAAAATCAGTTTCCTGACATAAAATCCATTAAATGTTTATGTAACCTAAGTGGCAGTCCAGTAAAGCATGGAAAGCATCAGGCTGGACTAGAACAGTACCCACCCGCCACAGGTCTGAGAAACAAATCAGTCAGTGTTTGTAGAAGCACCTAGATTCTTAAAAACTGTACCTTCTTCAATATTTTTTTTTCATATTTGTGTCTATGGTTGGTATTTATATACAAGAAAGGCTATTAAGACTTCAGATCAGTTTGTAGTCAAAGACCTTGGCTCAATGCTCAAAGTTTTCTAAACCCCAACACCAGCCTTATAGGACACCAAATATCTAGCAGCCCCGTCACTTGCATTGTTTGGGCACATGGAAAATTGAGTTGTACTCACTGTTATCAATGCACTGAGAGACTAAATTACATTAGGTCAACGCCCTGCAGCAGCCAATCCGCTGGGATGCAAGCAGGAGATGAGGCTGGACGTGACAGCGACCCAGCAGAAGCCCTGTGGTTTTAGTCCAGACTGGGGAGATCAGTCCGGCCTGACATCACTGACACCAGAACCATCTGAAAACACTTCCTTACCGCCTGTGTGAGAGAGCAAGTCCCTCAGAAAGTTCCTGAGGCCAGGAAGCCACAACAGAAAACAACCCCGCTCGACAGTGGAAGTAATGCGACACCATGTTTGGTGACACAGCCCCTCATGACCAGCAGATGTGCAGCAGGGACACGGGGACAACCTTAGGTCTTGTTAACAATTTATTTCTTGAATTGCCAGGACCCCTTAACCTATAGAAAAATTTCTTGTTGGGAATGTTAATGAATCTCTGTACCTTTTATTGGTGAAAGATTTCCACACAAGAAAACATGATCACTTTATTCCCGAGAACTAATTTACAACTTGACTTTATACTTTCTCAGGGAGTTTGTAGTTTTTAGAAAACAGCAAATTATAGAAAGGAATGTTCCTCCTCATTAAAAGTGTCACACTGGCAGGAATGTGCTACTTTAGAAAGAAATCACTTTTTAAATTGATATCTAAACAACATGAAAGCAGGACTGCACACTTGCCTGCCTTAGCCAAGAAGAATTACAGCCACCATAGCTGCATTTCCCTTAATGGCTGTTCCGTGACACAAAACCTGAGCACTTCTGTAATAATGAAAACAACCATTACTAGAAAGGCTACACACTGGGTAGAAACCACCAGCACGGAAGTCACCGATCTCTCCCTCCAGGGGGCGTCGGAGCTTCCGGTGGGGTCACGGATCTCTCCCTCCAGAGGGCTTCAGAACTTCCGGTGGGGTCACGGATCTCTCCCTCCAGAGGGCTTCAGAACTTCCGGTGGGGGTCACGGATCTCTCCAGCCAGAGGGCTTCAGAACTTCCGGTGGGGTCACGGATCTCTCCAGCCAGAGGGCTTCAGAACTTCCGGTGGGGTCACGGATCTCTCCAGCCAGAGGGCTTCAGAACTTCCAGTGGGGTCACGGATCTCTCCCTCCAGGGGGCTTCAGAACTTCCGGTGGGGTCACGGATCTCTCCGTCTAGGGGGCGTCAGAGCTTCCAGCAAGAGAAAATTGTCCTTGCCAGTTCCCTTCATATTTTTTTTTATAAAGACTGTTTATCCATGTAGAAAAATAATGTGTGAGATATGTTGATTCATTTTGGGAATGTAAGTGTTCCAACAGGTTTTAAGTTTGTAAGATTTGAAATGGGTTATCCTTTTCATTTTATTTTTATTTGAAATAATTTCTGGGTAGTTCCCATGTGATGGATGCTAAATGAAAGCCTTCTTGTCCTGATCCCGGTTGTCTACCTGCAGGTGCATCCCACCTTTAGCCTCCTTCAACCTCAGGGAAGGAGTGGAAAATCTATAGGAAACCACACTGTGTAATTAGCTTAAAAGGATTTTTAAAAATGTCTGTCATTGTAACATTTTAATGGCAAGTTCTTTCAGAATTACTGTTTTTCAGTGGAGTGTCGTGGCAGTCATGGCTGGATGTAGGGGGAACTGACCGCCCAAGAGAAACACGGTGGCCGTTCTGTGGGTGTGGAGTAATAGCTCAGGGTGTCACACGGGGGTGACGAGGTGTCAGTGGGACTGTCGTAGCAAAGTTAAGGGTGTGCTGAATGAGTCCTCTTGAGATCTACCCAGTTAGTGGCCTTGACCCAGGGGCGTGAAGAAGTGTCTGGGAGCCTGGGGAGGCAGGACTGGGGGCAAGCTGGGCCTTTCCTCTGCTGGACGCTGAGGGTGGACTGCAGGTGACAGCTTTCCAGGGCCAGCGGCCCTGCTGAAGGTCCCCTGAGATGGCAGTCCTAAGGCAGTGACAGTGGGGGTAGGGACACTTTGGCAGCATATTAGCTATCAGACACCCAAACACACATTGTCAGGGCTGATAATCCCTTTGGTTCGCTGCACCCAAGGACCCTCCATGTATAGAGCTCAAAGGAAAACAACAAGCAGTAACCAGAAATGCGACAGCCCATGTACAACTAAAGAAATAATGTTGAAAAGAAAAATACGCACTCTCCAGAAAAGGAAACTATAACCTGCACGCACACACACACACACACGCACACGCTCAAATATCAGATTTTCTGGCATCATATGACCTTAAAAACTAAATCAGTAGAGTAACTAAAGAAAAAGTTGACTTCTGAATATGCATTTAGAGTCCTGGATGACCAAAGAAAAGAAATGCAGAGCAAAGATGCAGACACAGAATTGACAATTGTCCAGGGCACCTCCTAGGGTAACAGAAGGATGGGGAGGGGACATGCAGGCAGGGTCCTAATTGGAGCATTATCTCAGCATCACCAGCATAAAAGGGCAGAACAGGTGGAAACTGATGAAAGTCATGATCCGTAAGAATAAATAAAAATGTTTTTAAATCTTCCAGACATAAAGGCTAGTTACTGAAAAAAAAAAAAAAAAAAGAATAGGGGTGCCTGGGTGGCTCAGTTGGTTGAGCATCTGACTCTTGATTTTGGCTCGGGTCATGATCTCAGGGTCATAAGATGGAGCCCTGCGTCAGGCTCCTTGCTCAGCTCAGAGTTTGCTTGTCCTTCTCCCTCTGCCCCTCCCCCCTGCTCTCTCTCTCTCTCTCCCTCTCTCTCAAATAAATAAATAAATAAATAAAATCTTAAAAAAAGTAAACAAGCCACAGGCTTTTGTAATACAAGATAAAAAAAAAAAAAACCAACAACCTTTGGACTGATGTTTACTTTTGTTGCAACAAAAAGAATACAGTACAGAAATCCTACAGCCAGATTATACAAATTCATTTGTCTAACAAAAGAGATGTGGGTCACCTGGGTGGCTCAGTCATTAAGCATCTGCCTTCGGCTCAGGTCATGATCCCAGGGTCCTGGGATCGAGCCCTGCATCAGGCTCCCTGCTCAGCGAGGAGCCTTCTTCTCCCTTTCCCACTCCCCCTGCTTGTGTTCCTGCTCTCACTATCTCTCTCTCTCTGTCAAATAAATAAATAAAATCTATAAAAAAAAAAAGAGAGATGTATTTTCAGATCTGAAAGGCTTTAGGATACAAGATCCAGGTCTTCGATGAGGAAATCACTCTGGGGAATACTGTATACCAGTGGCATTCAAACCAGCATGCACTAGAATCACCTGGAGGGTCTGTTGAAATAAGGACACTGGGCGGACCCAGAGTTTCTGGTTCAGCAGGTGTAGGGCTAGGAATTCACAAGTCTAATGAGCCCCCAGTGATGTTGATGTGGCTAGTCTGAGCTCCACACTTTGAAAACCACTACTCTAAACAAATGACCCAGAATAGGAAAACAGCACAAAATTGCACAAACTTAAAATATTTAAAGCAAGGGGATATTGTGCAATAATCTGTGAAACCACAGTGGGAAACAGTTGGATCCACAGGCATAAAAGGACTCCATATGCATGCTAGTTTTCCAGCTCTTTTGTTGAAAGGACTTATTTCTCCATGGTTCTGTTGTGCCATTTCCAACATAAATTGTGTACATAAATGGGTGGGTCTTGAGCTACACTTGGTCTATTTTCCCATCCTGGCACTGACAGCAACCTGCCCTAATTATTACAGCTTTAAAGTAGCTCTTGCTCTAAGGGTGAGGAGGACAACCTTCTACCATGTTCTTCTTGGACTTTCATTCCCATGTGCGTTTTAGAGTTAGTCTGTCTAGTTCTAAAGAAAAAGGTAAGAAAAATGCTGAAATTGAATTTGGAACTATAGAGTGTCATGGGAAGAATAAAAATGAAGTTTTATAATTTTTTCCATAAACTTCCAAAACATTTTAATGTATATATTTCTAAAAACCATACACCTATTCATAATATTATAAACTCTATATCTGTATTTTTCTGTATTGCTTTTTGTAGCTATCTTAAACTATAATTAGTTTTAATATATTGATATTCCATCCAGCAAACTTGCTGGACACACTTATTAAAATTATTGATTTTTGTATGTGCAATATAAATGCATTATTATATACATATATTATTTTTTTACATCCAGAATATGTGTGTATATATATTCGTCCAGATTTTAGATATACATATACATATATTTAGTATGTGTATATATATTCCTCCTGATTATATATCTATGTTTTTATGTGTGTGTATGGACCACAAAGAGAAGAGAACGATTATCTTATTACATGTATATAATGGTCACTTCTTTGCTCTTCTTTATTATTTCACCACCTAGGTATGCATGCTTAAACTTTAAATTTTAATTGTGCTCATTGTTTAAAGAAATAATTTTATAATTATTGATTTATATCATACTTCTTTTGCTCAATACCATGTGTATAAGATCCATCCATGTAAGTGCATGTGGCTCTAGTCCATTGTGTTATAGAATCTAATCATATAAACATGATTATACTTTCTACCATCATACCACATCACACCTTCCCACCAGTGATGGACATCGAGGCTATTTACAATTGGGACAATTACAAACAATGTTGCCAGTACCTTCTTGTATGAAGTATGCACATTTCCTGTGGGATGCAATCCCTCAAGTGTTCCCCCGAAGGTTTACAGATTCTCCACCTATTTCCCTTCCATTGTGGCTGTAACAAGGTGTGTTCCACTTGCAAGGTCTGAGGTCCTCTTCTGCATACACCATTCACGACATTTTTGTTAGCAGATTTTTAGTTTTCATATCCCAGTGAATTTACAGGAGTATTTCTTTGCAATTTTAATTTGAGATAGCCTAGTCAACAATAAAGATATTAAGTGTATCTTCATGTGTGTGAGTCATTTGTGTTTCTTCTTTTGTGAATTCCATTTCAAGATCCTCGCCCACTTTATTTTTGGAGGTGTTTAGATATCTGTCTTATTTATTGGCCTTATTAATTTTTATATATCGTGAGATCTTGTTCATTTTTGGTTCTATAGATCACATTTTATTTGCTACTCTGTCTCGTCTTTTCTTGCCCAAGGTGTTCTTTACATAAACAGAACATCTCAATTTATACAGTTATCTTTTCTTTTATGGTTAATGTATTTTGTTTCTTTGTAAAATTGCTTACCTACCCCCAAATTATGAAAATATTCTCTTAAACTATTCCAAGGTTAACAGTTCTTCCTTTCAGATTTGGAGACACAGTCTACCTGGAATTTGTTTTCTTGTGTGAGAGGTTTCATTTTTCCCATGTGATAGTCCACATGACTGAGGACTGTTTGTTACAGTGTTCATCCAATCCCCACCCACAACCCTTCTGTCATGTAGCAAGGGTCCACAAACCCATGTGGGTTTGTCTCTGGACCCTCTACTTTATCCACATTTGAATCAATCTCTATGCCAATTACACAGAACTTTGTAATAACTCCATGTCATGTAGTAGAAATGATTTTCTATTTTGTCCTTCTTTAAGACTGATTATTCTAGACCTTTTGTATTTCCATTTAATTTTTAGAATCAGTTTGTCAGGTTTAGCTCACACACATTCACATGCACACAAGTTTGTTGAAATATTGTCTAGGAATACAATTGGATCTGTAAACCATTTTTGGAGAAATGGACATCTTTACGATATTGAGATTCCTAATCCATGAGCAGATTCACCATCTCCTTGGGAGGGGACCAGGACATCCATGGAGAGATATGCAAGGATGAACTTTCTAGAAGGTTGGATTATCTCTGCTTTCACATATCTCGTGGGAGGGTCTCTGTAACAAGGTGAAGAAGGAAGCCTAAATAAACACGTCTACATCAGTTATGACTTTGACCATAAATAATAGAAAACCCAACACAACTTGGCTGAAACAAATGCTAAAATCCACTGGTTCATGTAACTGAAAATCTGGGCAGCTGGCTTCAGGCACAATGTGATTCAAGGCTACAGTGTCATCAGGACTCACTTCCCTCCCTTGTGTTGTGTCCTCCCAGCAGCCTCAGGCTCATGTCCTGTAGCAATGAGACCAGAAAAAGAGAGAGAAACCTCTTCCAGGGACAACCAGGAACTTGGGTGGTTCCTCATGGTGATGGTCAGCTCACTACATATTCCTAAAAGTGTCACCAAGGTAGAATTAAGACCTGAGGAGCCACCATTGAGAAAACAAGTCTCGACAAGGTGGTTTCCCAGAGAACAGTAAGGATGGATGCTATAGCCAGGAGAAGCAGGTGGACATGTGGGCTTCACCATCCCAGAGTGATCCCTATGTGATGGTCATGCTCCTCAGGCCTCACAGTCACTTCTGGGTCCACATCAATGTAGAGATTTCAGGGAGACAAGTAAAGGTGAAATGTGTGTTATGTCCTTCTAGGAAAACAGAGGTATTTTGTTTGTTTCCTCATTAGAGGTTATAGACATCCAGAATAATCTGTCTACATCAATAATAATACATCAGTTAGGACATTCGGTTACTTATTTTCTTTGAGTGTTTACACACATCCTCAGCTTCAACAAAATAGATATCATTTTTACTTAGTTATTATTTCCAATAAAGACCATTGGGGACTTAATTAATGCAGGGTTGGAGGGTGCTTCAAATTTAGTTGATTAAATTTTCTAGTGAACGCAAGGCAAATTGCATCAAGATTTCACTACTAAATCCCTTGAAGCAGTTTATTAATTGAGAAAGATGAAGCTAGTCTGGAAATGTTATCATAAATGTAATTGAGTTGGGGATTTAATAAATATGCAGTCTTTGCTGGCAAAGTCCAAGAGTAAACAGTTGTTGGAAAGAAACTCAACTGTGTCACCATATGGTGCAGTCTAGCCCTGCACACGGAGAATCAGACAGGGGACTTGCCTTCTCTGCCACAGGCCATTTACAAACTCAGAGCTGCGCAGACCCTCCATTGCTTCTCAACTGTCCTTTCAAATTAAAGTCATGTCATTTTCCTTCTATCCCTTGCCTTTCACAGCATTCCTGGAGTCCTAGGGTGCAAGGGTGAGATGACTGTGGCTTTCTTGAATGTCTGAGTATCAGCTTCTTAGGATGCTCTGGTTCTCTTCCTCACCTTGACAACACAGGGAGCTTACCGCAAGAGTTAATCCTTGCTGCAGGCCTGAAATTAACGTGACCTGTTTTGCTGAAGTGCTCGGCACAGTGCTGGGTCAAGGCAGGTCTTGGGTGCTGAGATCTATGGTTTGCGTCCCGGCAGGGGGCTATGAAAGGGCTGATATTGGGAATATGCTTACCTGACCAGCAGGATGGCTAAAGCCTGTCTTGGGCTGCCTGGTCCTGAGGTGTTTGTGCACAGGCTTGTAGATCCTGATCTGCAGGGAAGGACATTGCCCATATAGCTTGCAGAGGGAGGACAGCCAAAGCTCAGGCTCACCTCTGAACCTCTCCAAGGCAGGCTTTGGCTAGGACTTGCACATTTACCTCATGTACATCCTCGCCTGACCCATATCCTTACCTGATGTAAACCCTCGCCTGACCCATATCCTTACCTCATGTACATCCTCGCCTGACCCATATCTTTACCTGAGGTACACCCTCATCTGATCTATATTTTTGCCTGCTGCACACCCCCGCCTGACCCTTATTTTTACCTGAGGCCTATCCTTCCCTGATCCATATTATTACCCGAGGTATTCTTACCTGATCCATATCCTTACCTGGTGCATCTTTACTTGATCCATATTGTCACCTGATGTACATTTGTATCTGATCCATATTTTTTTTTTTAGATTTTATTTATTAATTTGAGAGAGAGAGAGCACAAGAGAGAGAGACCATGAAGGGGGAAGCAGAGGGAGAGGCAGGAGCAGACTCCCTGCTGAGCAAGGAGCCTGACACGGGCCTCGATCCCAGGACCGCAGGACCATGACCTGAGCCGAAGGCAGACACCCAACCAACTGAGCCACCCAGGTGCCCCCTGATCCATATTCGTACCTAATCTATGTAGCCTTATCTAATGAACATTCTTACCTGATACACATCCTTTCCTATGCATATCCTCATCTGATCCATATCCTTACTTCAATGCTATTGCTGTGTTCTGTACTTTTCTTGCACCAAACCATAGGTTTGTCACATAGGTATCTGGGTCCTATGAGTCTTCTTTAGCAATAAAACCCTCCTAACTGCCATCAGTGCAGTACAAAAATACAGCAAAGTTTACTCAACAGCATTTCCAGGCTAAGCCAACACAAAAATGCCTTTTCTAGATATTTGTGGGGTGTTGTTTAATTTTAGGGGGATAAGTCACTGATTCATAGTGATAAGTTCAATGGATGTTTATTTAAACGATTTATTTTCAAATTTGGTCATTTCTGATATTATTATAATGGGTAGCATTGTGATGACAGCTACAAAAGTAAGATAGGCGCAAGGTGTGAATGTAATCGAATTTTTTTTTTCAGTCAGGAGACTGCCCTAACATATGGTTTCTAAATTGCCTCTGAGTTCTGTTCTTTTTTGTTGATATCCATTCTGTGGACATTATCTCTGAGTCACTCACATTAACTAACATGAGACCTGGGACATCTTGGAGGCTAAGAAGTTAACCTGAAGGTTAACTCACCAGAGCTTTGGTCAGACAAAGCTGGGAGAGCACTGACCACTGACCCAGGGGCTGTGGGCATACTGACTGTGGGGCTACAGCAGGGGCTGGAGGACTTGGGGTCTTGGGGGAGGAGGTGGTGACTGGGAGGCATGGCTGGACACCAAAGACTCTGAGAACATGCCCCAAGGCATAACAACGGAATGGCCAGGCTGATAGGAACCACCAGGCTACTCCTCTCCCCCTGTGTGCATGTATATCTGCAGAAGAGATCTTTGCTTCTGATGGAAAAAGATGATGTGTTCCCTACCTTTACATCCATTCAAATGGCTCACATAACAGGTAGTCAATAAATGTTTGTGGAATAAATGAGTCTAAATTGAAAATCACTTTTATGACCTATATGACTATAACTTAAAGTATAAACTTTTCACAATCATACCTGAATATTGTGAAGACAGAAAAGAAATCTACACTTGTGACTTAGAGGGCGCCGATGAGGATTGCAGAGGAGCAGCACATCCAGCATAAGTGTCAGGGTAGCAGAGAGAAGGCCCACACAGTGGAAGGTGTGAAGTAACTATGGTAAAGTGCCGGGCTGCTTCAGCCATGGAGGCAGCCACCCGAGCCCAGACTGGGTAGAGAAGAGACGGTGAGGGCAGAGACCTCCCAGCACAAACACTGTGCCCTTGGCCAGTAAATACACCACTGTTCATTTTGTGGGCGCTCAGTGGTTTCTGCAAGAGCTTCATATAGTAACCAAAGCTCCTCAGAAGTGACCAGGTGGTGTTGAGAAGCTGGCCCCTCCAGATATAGGAATGGCACTTCGGTGTGCACTTCCACACAGAGAGCACTACAGAGCTTGGGTCACCTGTTCATGGAAGACTGTGAGATGAAAAGAAACCCATCATGTAGCAATAGCCAGCATCCGCAGGAGAAACACAAGCAGATGGCAAAAATGAATCATTGGGAATAAAAACAAGGAGCTGGGCCTCAAAGGAAGAGAATTTACCACAAATATTTATTCAAATGTCCTATAGGAAATGAAGAGCTATTTGGGGGGAAGCTTACTGATGATAATACAAAGAGAGAGAGAGCTTTTATCAGCCCCAACTTGATTAGAAGAGTCACCAAAGAAGATTTCTGTTTTACTGTGAAGGGCTTGTGACGGAATCTGTGCCTATTAATGTCACCTTGGCAGATGCATTCATGGATTTGAACATCAATGCATTTGTTTAAAAAAGACTGTGTTCTCCTTTTATCTATGAAAATACTTTCACATACATAGATCTGTCTGTTTCTGTGTTTTTCTTCCTTTGCAAATCTTACTCATTTTGATGTGAAATAGCAAAAATTAAATGGTCGATAAAAATCAGCATTAAATGTAGCTGCCACACTTACTTTTCCAATGTAGCTGTGAAATGTAAAATCCACGCGTGATTGTGACTACTTACTCACAGAAGGGTCTACTTTTGAAAGTCTTCCCCCACCCTGTTTCTGCCTGTTGTGGGCAGTAACACTGGACCCCACTCAGATCCTCAAGGGGAACACGCAGACGCACAGGAAGGAGGGTGACCGGCATCCCCCAAGCACCCTTGCGCATCTCTGACTGTGTTGTTCACTGCTTCTTAAAAAATAGAAACTTTTAACATTCAATTGCTATTTCAGTTGGATTCATTGGCAAAGATCTTTTATTTCTACAGAAGTCATGTATGTGAATATAGCTTGTGGGTTAATTTATAAACCATGCTCACTTGACTGGAGAAAGGCTGTTAAGTTTATTGGAACTTTTCCTGGTAAAGGAAAGGAGGGCACTTCAGGTGGGGACCGGCCTTGACGTGAAGCTGGAGGGACGGGACACCTGCCCAGGGCCGTGCCACAGAACACGAAGGGCAGAGAGCTCGGAATCATCATCACGGCCAGGGCCTCCAGCGCGGGCGGGGCTGAGAGCCCAGAATCAGCATCCTTGCCCAGGGTTGAGAATCCCAGGGGGCTGCAGGGACCCTCCTCTCTCAGGTTGTGTGTTGTCCTTCAACTGCTGCTTCTCCTTCAGCATCTCTTCCTTCGTTCTGGTGATTTAGGTATCAGGAAACAGAAAAAGAAGAAGCCATTATTAAAAGAGACTGTTCCCATCCTGCCCATCAGGCGAGGCTAAGGCTAGGCATCTTTCACAGCCCTCTGCCCCTCACCAGCCCCCCTACCCCCCACTGCTGAACCTGATCCTGAACTACTGACCCCTCCACCACCCACAATTCACACCTTACCAAGGGGTGGTATGAAGGACCATCTCAGAAAATCACTCCTCCTTCCCAATAAAATAAAATAAAATAAAATAAAAATAAAGTAAAAAATTAAAATACTTAACATTTTTGATAAAATGGTTTGGATGGCCCCAAAGAACAGAGACCACAACCATGAGGATAGAACATAATGACCCACTGGGGACCAAGTGGGTGGGAAAAATATTAAAACTTGCATGCATTTTTATTTTGATCTCATCTTTTGAAAAGTTGTGCTTTTGTTCATGCTTTATATGCATATAATCTTGTAGCCTACCATGACAAGCATATAATCTACAAATAAGTATACATACATTGGAGTGCATGTTCCAGGACCTGCTTCCTCACGGCAGTGGCCACATGCTGCAGAACATGAACCTGGAGCCAAACCTGCATTCTTGCCAAAGGGCTAGTATCATATCCACCAGGCCCCTGCAAATGAAGTCCACCACAAATCTGAGACTGAGTGGGGTTCCTCCGCCCGTGTCTGGAATCTCAGAACAGCTCTCAGCTCCCACAGGGTCTGTGGCACTCAGGAGAAGAGCATCAGCACTTCAGGAGCCACCTGTGAGCTGCTAGCCCTCAGCAGCCCCCACTGTGCCCCTGACAGCAACATGCAGCATCTGTGCTCCAGAGTAACAAGGCAGGAAGCCTGGGGATATAACTCAGCTGAGACTTCTGGGAACTCCCAGGATGTGGGCTTTGCATTGGGGGAGTGATCCTAATTGTCCCTGTGCAGCTCCTGGTAAAATATGTCCTTCACGTGAGGGTTATCTCAAGTGAACAGGTGCAGTCTGTGTACAGTCAGGCTGGATACTCAAAGGGCAGTCCTTGACACACCACTCAAAGATGCCACATGGGATGAGCATTACATGTCTGTGCTTATGTCAGGTGCAGAGTAGTGCCACTAGGCCGACCAGTGACTGAGTTTGGCTTTCTGCATTAGTAAGTTCCTAACACAACTACCTGTTAGTTTCTTTCCGAATTTCATCAAAGGAACATCTGAGAGAAAGTGTCCAAAAATATAATCATCTCCTAAGAATACAATAACAGCATTCATATAGTCAGTTATGACAAATTGCTTACATTCTAAAGCCTCTTTTTAAAATGAGTAGAGAGATTATAGCCAAGAATGCAATGGGTTGCTTTTTTTTTTAGAAGCATAGAGTTCTTATTTATTGATTTGGGAAAAATCAATAAAATTTGAATACAGTAGTTCTGTTTATCTTCTTTAAAAACACACTTAACATATAGGAAAAATTATGCAGATGAATCTACACAACCTCCCAACCTTCATGTCATCATGAGGTTAAAGCTCAGTTCCCAGGAGCCTAAAAGTGCAGATCTTCATTGGAAAGTAGCTTATAGCAAGGTAACATCTGGCATGCTTTTCCTTCATCTATTGAAAACTGAGACAGTAGACTATTTTAACTTGGATGTCAACAATAATGTCTCTTTTGGACATACCCAGAGGCACAGATACTGGGTTGACATGAGAGTCCAACATGCCTTCTGTAAACTTGAAAGGGAAGATGTCACCTTCACACATGCCATGACCATAATGTGGAGATAGAATTGGCCAAACATCAGTAAAAGATTCAGTGAATGTTTGAAACCCTGGAAACTTGATAAGAAAAATATTGTCATCACAGATGAAAAGCTGCATTAACCCAGGGCAGTCTTCTTAGAGGGTTATTAATAATTGGAGGGATAATGAAAAATGGTTTAAATTATCGACTTCCAAAAGGTGTGGTTGAGGTCTTTGGAGAAACACTCTTATTTAAGAGTTTGTGTTTGCAATTATAGAGTATGAAGTTCTACTTTATCAAGGAAATATTTTCTCTTCATCCACATATGGCAAATTAATTTAGCAGAGACTTGTTGATTAAAATATCTCTGAAATCAAAATTTGAACAGAGTTTAAAAACATAATACTATATGTTGGCTAATTGAACATAATAAAAAATACTAGGAATATCTACAACAAGTTAACTTAAAGGTATCAAAAGAGGGGCGCCTGGGTGGCTCACTCATTAAGCGTCTGCCTTCGGCTCAGGTCATGATCCCAGGGTCCTGGGATCGAGCCCCGCATCGGGCTCCCTGCTCAGTGGGGAGCCTGCTTCTCCCTCTCCCACTCCCCCTGCTTGTGTTCCTGCTCTTGCTATCTCTGTCTCTGTCAAATAAATAAATAAAATCTTAAAAAAAAAAAAAAAAAGGTATCAAAAGAATATCTACAACAAGTTAACTTAAAGAAATGTATCAAAAAAACTATGTGTTGCCATTATTGTGGCGTCAAAATCAAGATTGCAATAAAGAAATTGGAGCAATATTAGCAGAGAAAAAGCTGGAATATTAATATAAATCCATCCCAATAGAAATTTTATATTGGTAGCCTATGAAATAAATACACAATTCCCAATTGGAATTTGACCTTTTAAAATCCATTTTCAATAACACCAAGAGTACACACATTACCCAATTTTGAGCCTACGACAAGCAGTGGTAATAAAGATTGTTGATATTAGTAAAAAAGATGAACACATAGATAAATGCAGCAACATAGTGATCCCAGCAATAGATCTACAAAAATAGAGCCAACAATTTGTTGATAAAGGTGCAAGGCAATACAATGGAGAAAAAATAATCTTTTCAACAGATGATAATGGAAATTTTAGAGAACTATATACAAACAAAAATGTCATCTTGATACATAACCTCCACCTTACAGGAGATAACTCAAGGTGAATAATAAAACTAAACATCAAACTTTTGGAAAAGAGAGAAAAATTTGTGTAATATTGGGTTTGCATGATCCATAAAAGGTAAAATTTATAAATTGACATTATCAAATTTAAAAACTTTTGTTGATAAAATACACCATTAAGAAAAATGAAAAAGCAACTTAGAGACTAAGAGAAAATAATTTAGAATGATATTTTTAACAAATTACTTGTGAGCAGTATTTTAGAATGGTCTCAAAGTTAGCAATAAGAAAACATTCCACCAATAAAAGTGGGCAAAATGTTTGGACAGACATTTTACTCAAGAAAGTATGTAGATGACAAATGACCACATTAGAGGATACATAACATCATCAGTCGTGTGGAACATATAAATTAAAAGCATGGTAAGATATAATATCTATTAGAATGGCCAAAAAATTTTTTAAATGAAAATACCAAGTACTAGTGAAGACACAGAGCAATTAGAACTCTCATGCAGGAGCGAGCAGCAAGATGGCGGAGGAGTAGGAGACCGAAATTTCATCTGGTCCCAGGACTACAGCTAGATAGGGATCAAACCATTCTGAACACCAACGAACTCAACAGGAGATCAAAGAAAAGAATAGCAGCAACTCTCTGAGATGAAAAGTGACCACTTTCTGGAAGGTAGGACGTGCGGAGAAGTGAATCCGAGGCGATATTTGGGAAGATAGACGGTGGGAGAGGGGGCCTCTGTCAGCCCCTACTGGCAAGTGATAGAGCAGCGGAGCACAAAATTGGAACTTTTAGAACTCTGCTCCGCTGAGGGACGTCGCTCCAGTGGCTAAGCAGGGGGTGGAACCCTAGATGGGACAGTGTGGTCTCGGGACCCTTGGGGTCACAGAAAGACTGGGGGTGCCTGAGTGCGGCAGAGCTCCCAGGTACTGGAGCGGGGAAGCCGGCTGCAGAGACGGAGCAGAGGAGTGGGCTCTCAGCTTGGGGTTGCCATAAACCGTGATCCGCGGCACAGTCGGGCCACTGCTCCTGCAGCAGGGACCCAACAAGCGGCAGATCCGGGGAGACTCCCCTTCCTCCCCCAGGAGGAGCGGCATGGGAGCGCACCTCAGGGATCTGCTGGGTTTGGAGACTCCACACCGAGTCGGGTGCCAGAGATAGAAACGCTCGGTCACAGGCCGGGTGAGCATGGAATGCGGCCAGAGACCAGGGAGACGGGAGTGATTGACTGCTTTTCTCTGGGGGCTCACTGAGGAGCGGGACCCCGAGTTCTCGGCTCCTCTGGGGCGGAGACTGGGAGGCCGCCATTTTCCCCCTCCTCCTCCAAAGCTGTACAGAAAGCTTGCAAGGAACAAAAGCTCCCGAGAGCAAATCCGAGCAGATTACTTAGCCTGGCCCCAGCAAGGGCGGGGCAATTCCACTTCCGGAAGAGACATTTGGGAACCACGGCAACAGGTCCCTCCCCCAGAAGATCAGCAAGAACAGCCAGCCAAGACCAAGTTTACTGATCAACGAGAACAGCAGAACTCCAGCACTAGGGGAATACTGCACATAGATTTCATGGCTTTTTTCCAATGATTCTTTAGTCTTTCAAAGTTAATTTTTTTTTTAACTGTCTTTGTTTTTTTTTTTTGAATTTTTCTTTTTCCCTTTGTCAACCAACATCTTAATCCTTTTTAAAAAAATCTTTTTTATTTTTCATTTTTAGAGTCATATTCTATCCCTTCATAGTAGGTAACCTTATTTTTGGTATATATATACCAAAAATATATATATATATATATATATATATATGTATATATCTTTAAAATTTTGGAATACAATTTCTTCTAACAGACCAAAATATACCCTAAATCTCTAGTGTATGACTTTGTTCTAGTCTCCTGCCTGATCACATTCTCTCCCTTTTTTTTAAATCCTCTTCTTTTATTCAAACAATTTCTTATCTTATCAATTCTTTTTATAAAATCTTTTATATTTTCATCTACACAGTCATATTCCATCCCTTCATCGTATTTACCCTTATTTTTGTACATATATGTTTTTCTTTCTTTAAAATTTTGGGAGGCAGTTTCTTCTAACAGACCAAAATACTCCCAAAATCTAGTGTGTGGCACTGATCTATGCACCAGCCTGATCATATTTGATCATATTCTATTTTGTTTTTTTGTTTTTTTTGTTTGTTCTTAACTTTATCTTTTTCTTTTTTCTTTCTTTCCCTTTCTTTTCCCCCGGATTCAGGTCTCTTCTGATTTGTTTAGTGTATATTTTTCTGAGGTCGTTGTTACCCTGCATTTGTTCTCTCATTCATCTATTCTCCTCTGGACAAAATGACAAGACAGAAAAAATCACATAAAAAAAAAGAACAAGAGGCAATACCAACTGCCAGGGACCTAATCAACACAGACATTAGTAAGATGTTGGAACTACAGCTCAGAATGATGATTTTAAAGATACTAGCTGGGCTTGAAAAAAGCATGGAAGTTATTAGAGAAACCCTTTCTGGAGAAATAAAAGAACTAAAATCTAACCAAGTCGAAATAAAAAACGCTATTAATGAGGTGCAAAAAAATTGGAGGCTCTAACTGCTACAATAAATGAGGCAGAAGAGAGAATTAGTGATATAGAAGACCAAATGATGGAAAATAAAGAAGCTGAGAAAAAAAGACATAAACAACTACTGGATCATGAGGGCAGAATTCTAGAGATAATTGAAACCATAAGATGAAACAATATTAGAATAATTGGGATCCCAGAAGAAGAAGAAAGAGAGAGAGGGGCAGAAGGTATATTGGAGCAAATTATATCAGAGAACTTCCCTAATTTGGGGAAGGAAACAGGCATCAAAATCCAGGAAGCACAGAGAACCCCTCTCAAAATCAATAAAAGTAGGTCAACACCCCTACATCTAATAGTATAATTTACGAGTCTCAGAGACAAAGAGAAAATCCTGAAAGCAGCTCAGGAGAAGAGATCTGTAACCTACAATGGTAGAAACATTAGATTGACAACAGACCTATCCACAGAGACCTGGCAGGCCAGAAAGGACTGGCATGATATATTCAGAGCACTAAATGAGAAAAATATGCAGCCGAGAATACTATATCCAGCTAGGCTGTCATTGAAAATAGAAGGAGAGATAAAAAGCTTCCAGGACGAACAAAAACTAAAGGAATTTGCAAACACGAAACCAGCCCTACAAGAAATCTTGAAAGGGGTCCTCTAAGCAAAGACAGAGCCTAAAAGCAACATAGACCAGAAAGGAACAGAGACAATAGACAGTAACAGTCACCTTACAGGCAATACAATGGCACTAAATTCATATCTTTCAGTAGTTATCCTGAATGTAAATGGGCTAAATGCCCCAATCAAAAGACACAGGCTATCAGATTGGATAAAAAAACAAGATCCATCAATATGCTGTCTTCAAGAGACTCATTTTAGACCCAAAGACACCTCCAGATTGAAAGTGGGGGGTGGAAAGCAATTTACCATGCTAATGGACACCAAAAGAAAGCTGGGGCGACAATCCTTATATCAGACAAAGTAGATTTTAAACCAAAGACTATAATAAGAGATGAGGAAGGACACTATATCCTACTTAAAGGGTCTATCCAACAAGCAGACCTAACAATTGTAAATATCTATGCCCCTAACATGGGAGCAGCCAATTATATAAGCTAATTAATAACAAAAGCAAAGAAACACATTGACAACAATACAATAATAGTGGGGGACTTTAACACCCCCCTCACTGAAATAGACAGATCATCTATGCAAAAGATCAACAAGGAAATAAAGCCTTTAAATGACACACTGGACCAAATGGACTTCACAGACATATTCAGAACATTCCATCCCAAAGCAATGGAATACACATTCTTCTCTAGTGCCCATGGAACATTCTCCAGAATCGATCACATCCTAGGTCACAAATCAGGTCTCAACTGGTACCAAAAGATTGGGATCATTCCCTATTTTCAGACCACAATGCTTTGAAACTAGAACTCAATCACAAGAGGAAAGTCGGAAAGAACTCAAATACATGGAGGCTAAAGAGCATCCTACTAAAGAATGAATGGGTCAACCAGGAAATTAAAGAAGAATTAAAAAAATTCATGGAAACAAATGAAAATGAAAACACAACTGTTCAAAATCTTTGAATGCAGCAAAGGCGGTCCTAAGAGGAAAGTATATAACAATACAAGCCTTTCTCAAGAAACAAGAAAGGTCTCAAGTACACAACCTAACCCTACACTTAAAGGAGCTGGAGAAAGAAGAGCAAATAAAGCCTAAACCCAGCAGGAGAAGAGAAATAATAAAGATCAGAGCGGAAATCATGAAATAGAAACCAAAAGAACAGTAGAACAGATCAACGAAACTAGGAGCTGGTTCTTTGAAAGAATTAACAAGATTGATAAACCCCTGGCCAGACTTATCAAAAAAAAAAAAAAAAAAAAAAGAGAGAGAGAGAGAGAGAAATGACCCAAATAAATAAAATCATGAATGAAAGAGGAGAGATTACAACCAACACCAAAGAAATACAATTATAAGAACTTATTATGAGCAACTCTATGCCAGCAAATTAGATAATCCGGAAGAAATGGATGTATCCTAGAGATGTATCAACTACCAAAACCGAACCAGGAAGAAATAGAAAACCTGAACAGACCTATAACCACTAAGGAAATTGAGGCGGTAATCAAAAATCTCCCAACAAACAAGAGCCCAGCGCCAGATGGCTTCCCAGAGGAATTCTACCAAACATTTAAAGAAGAATTAATACCTATTCTTCTGAAACTGTTCCAAAAAATAGAAATGGAAGGAAAACTTCCAAACTCGTTTTATGAGGCCACCATTACCTTGATCCCCAAACCAGACAAAGACCCCATCAAAAAGGAGAATTATAGACCAATATCCTTGATGAACATGGATGCAAAAATTGTCACCAAAATACTAGCCAATAGGATCTAACAGTACATTAAAAGTATTTTTCACCACGACCAAGTGGGATTTATCCCTGGGCTGCAAGGTTGGTTCAACATCCGCAAATCAATCAACGTGATACAATACATTAATAAAAGAAAGAACAAGAACCATATGATCCTCTCAATAGATGCAGAAAAAGCATTTGGCAAAGTACAGCATCCTTTCTTGATCAAAACTCTTCAGAGTATAGGGATAGGGGGTACCTACCTCAATATCATAAAAGCTATCTATGAAAAACCTACAGTGAATATCATTCTCAATGGGGAAAAACTGAGAGCTTTCCTCCTAAGGTCAGGAACACGGCGGGGATGTCCACTATCACCACTGCTATTCAACATAGTATTAGAAGTCCTAGGCACAGCAATCAGACAACAAAAGGAAATAAAAGGCATCTGAATTGGCAAAGAAGAAGTCAAACTCTCACTCTTTGCAGATGATATGATACTTTATGTGGACATCCCAAAAGACTCCACCCCAAAACTACTAGAACTCATACAGGAATTCAGTAAAGTGGCAGGATATAAAATCAATGCACAGAAATCCGTGGCATTCCTATACACCAACAATAAGACAGAAGAAAGAGAAATTAAGGAGTCAATCCTATTTACAATTGCACCCAAAACCATAAGATACCTAGGAATATATCTAACCAAAGAGGCAAAGAATCTGTACTCAGAAAACTATACAATACTCATGAAAGAAATTGAGGAAGACACAAAGAAATGGAAAAACATTCCATGCTCATGGATTAGAAGAAAAATATTGTGAAGATGTCAATGCTACCTAGAGCAATCTACACACTCAATGCAATCCCTATGAAAATACCATCCACTTTTTTCAAAGAAGTGGAACAAATAATCCTAAAATTTGTATGGAACCAGAAAAGATCCCGAATAGCCAGAGGAATGTTGAAAAAGAAAAGCAAAGCTGGTGGCATCACAATTCCGGACTTCCAGCTCTATTACAAAGCTGTAATTATCAAGACAGTATGGTACTGGCACAAAAACAGACACATAGATCAATGGAACAGAATAGAGAGCCCAGAAATGGACCCTCAACTCTATGGTCAACTAATCCTTGACAAAGCAGGAAAGAATGTCCAGTGGAAAAAAAGACAGTCTCTTCAACAAATGGTGTTGGGAAAATTGGACAGCCACATGCAGAAGAACGAAACTGGACCACTTTTTTATACCACACACAAAAATAGACTCCAAATGGTTGAAAGACCTCAATGTGAGACAGGAGTCCATCAAACTCCTAAAGGACAACACAAGCAGCAACCTCTTCGACCTCAGCTGCAGCAACTTCTTCCTAGAAACATCACCAAAGGCAAGGGAAGCAAGGGCAAAAATGAACTATTGGGACTTCATCAAGATAAAAAGCTTTTGCAAAGCAAAGGAAACAGTCAACAAAACCAAAAGACAACTGACAGAATGGGAGAAGATATTTGCAAATGACATATCAAATAAAGGGCTAGTATCCAAAATCTATAAAGAACTTATCAAACTCAACACCCCAAGAACAAATGATCCAATCAAGAAATGGGCAGAAGACAGGAACAGACATGTTTCCAAAGAAGACATCCAAATGGCCAACAGACACATGAAAAAGTGCTCAATATTGCTCGGCATCAGGGAAATCCAAACCAAACCTCAATGAGATACCACCTCACACCAGTCAGATTGGCTAAAATTAACAAGTCGGAAACGACAGATATTGGCGGGGATGTGGAGAAAGGGGAACCCTCCTACACTGTTGGTGGGAATGCAAGCTGGTGCAGCCACTCTGGAAAACAGTAGGGAGGGTCCTCAAAAAGTTGAAAATAAAGCTACCCTATGACCCAGCAATTGCACTACTGGGTATTTACCCCAAAGATACAAATATAGGGATCCAAAGGGGTACATGCACTCTGATGTGTATCGCAGCAATGTCCATAATAGCCAAACTTTGGAAAGAGCCAAGATGCCCATCAACAGATGAATGGCTAAAGAAGAGATGGTATATATATACAATGGAATATTATGCAGCCATCAAAAGGAATGAAATCTTGCCATTTGCAACGACATGGATGGAACTGGAGGGTATTATGCTGAGCGAAATAAGTCAATCAGAGAAAGACATGTTATCATATGATCTCACTGATACGAGGAATTCTTAATCTTAGGAAACAAACTGAGGGTTTATGGAGCGGTGGGGGGTGGGAGAGTTGGGGTGTCTGGGTGATAGACATTGGAGAGGGTATGTGCTATGGTGAGTGCTGTGAATTGTGTAAGACTGTTGAATCACAGACCTGTACCTCTGAAACAAATAATACATTATGTTAAAAAAAAAGGAGAAGAAGATAACAGGAAGGGAAAAATGAAGGGGGGGAAATCGGAGGGGGAGACGAACCATGAGAGACTATGGACTCTGAGAAACAAACTGAGGGTTCTAGAGGGGAGGGGTGTGGGGGGATGTGTTAGCCTGGTGATGGGTATTAAAGAGGGCATGTACTGCATGGAGCACTGGGTGTTATACGCAAACAATGAATCATGGAACACTACATCAAAAACTAATGATGTAATGTATGGTGATTAACATAACATAATAATAAAAAAAACTCTCATTCATTGCTGGTGAGAAAGCAAAATGGTGCCTCCACTATATGAAACAAGTTAGCATATTCTTACCAAGTTAAACGTATTCTCACCATACAACCCAGAATACCACTCATAGGTTTTTATCCAAATGAAGACTTATATTTATACAAAACATATGAATTCAATGTTAATAGGAGTTTTATCTCTACTTGCCAAAAACTAGAAACAACCTAGGTGTTTTTGAAAAAGTAAATTGATGAACAAAATGTGGTATATTTTTACAACAGCATACTACTTACCAATGAAGTATAAATCAATGACCTATTATGGAAAGGTCTTAAAATCATTTTGGTAAATGAAAGAAGACCAATCCCCAAGGACTACATATAACACAATTCCACTTATAAGACACCTTGAAAAGATTTGGTTAAATCCCAGAAAAGGAAAGACATTACTAGAAAAATTTATGAATTGTGAATAAAGTCATTAGTTGAATTAGTACTAGTGAGCCACTATTAATCTTTTAGTGTTGGTAAATGTCCTATGGTTAATTGAGAATGATGTTAACTTTAGGAGAAGCTGTGTGAGAGGTATAACGGGACTCCTTGTGCTGTCTTTGCAACTTTTTTGTAAATCTATGATTATTTAAAAATGAAAAATGAATTAAAAGTTAATTGACTGGTTAGACCTCAAGTCAGCAGATTATATCCTCAAGGCAAGTGCAGTCTGCTACCTGGTTTTGTAAATAAAATTTTATTTAAATATATTTATGGCAATTATTTTATGTACTGTGTACAGCTGCTTTCTCATTACATCTACAGACTTGAATGGCAACAAAAACCAAAGGGTCCACAAAGCCTAAAGTATTTAATATCTAGTTTTTTCCAGAAAATGTTTGTTTCTGCTTTAGATCACAAATAAGAACAAATAGGTTAAAAGTTACTAAGAAAATACATATTAAAACTTCTCAACATACAGACAAAATTATAGCAATGTGAAGTGATGGCTGTTAATTAACCTTATTGTGGTAATTATTTCACAATACATACAGATGTCAAATCATTATGTTGTACACCTTAAGCATACAATATTATATGCCATTTATATCTTAATAAAATTGGTTAAAATAAAATAAAATAGTGAAGTATACGAAATAAGTAAAAAGATTAAAAAAAAACAGGTATCACACTGGTACTAAACATAAGAAAACAGTGTGTTCATTTTAGTATCAGAAAAAGATACCAAGGGGTGCCTGGGTGGCTTAGTTGGTTACATGTCTGCCCTCAGCTCAGGCCCTGGGATTGAGCCCCACATCAGGCTCCCTGCTCAGTGGAGAGTCTTCTTCTCCTTCTTCCTCTGCTGCTCCCCCTGCTTGTGCTCTCTCTCTGTCAAATAAATAAGTGAAATCTTAAAAGAAAAAAAAGAAAAAGATATGAAAACAAGAATATTACTAGAGACAAATAGGATAAAAGGCCAAGATGACATAATAATACAAAATATATATATGTGTTTAGAAAAAAGTTCTGAAATAAATAAATAAATAATTGATGGAACTAAAGGAAGAAATATAAATATAATTATAGTTGATATTTTCCTATCCTCTTTCCTTAATTGAAAGAACAAGTAGTCAATAATAAGTATAAATATCATTCACCAAATTGAAATTTATAGATTACTACATCCACCAACTGCTAAGAGACATTCTTTACAGATGCATAAGATTATATGCTGAGCATAAACAAGTCATCACAAATTTAGAAGATCTAAAACTTCTATTCAACATAGTACTGAAAATCCTAGCCAGAGTAATTAAGCAAGACAAATAAATAAGGAATATAAATGGGAAAGGGAGAAGTAGGAGTATCCCTATTTGCAGATGACATGATAGTACCTATAGAAAACTAGGGATGTCTGGGGGGCTCAGTCAGTTAAGCATCTAACTCTTGGTTTTGGCTCAGGTCAAGATCTCATGGTTTGTGAGATCTAGCCTTGTGTCAGGCTCCACACTCAGCAGGGAGTCTGCTTGAGATTCTCTCCCTCTGCCCCTCCCCCATGCTCTCTCTCTCAAATAAATAAATCTTAAAAAAAGAAAATCCTAAAGACCCCACCAAAAACAAAAACAAAACCCAGAATAAACAAATATAGTAATGTCATAAGACACAAATTCAATATAGAAAAAATTAAAAACAAACAAACAAAAATCCCAAACTATCAGAGAGGGAAATTAATAAATCAATCCTATTTACAACAGCATCAAAAATAATAAAATATCTATGAATAAATTTAACCAAAGAGATGACATTTCTGTAAGATTGAAAACTATAATACATTAATGAAAGAAATTTCAAAAGATACAATTACATGGGAAAATATTTTATCCTTCTAGATTAGAAGAATTAATATTGTTAAAATGAACATACTACCCAAAGAAATCTACAGATTCAATGCAATCTCTATCCAAAATCCAGTAGCATTTTTCACAGAAAAAAAATCCTAAAATTGACATAGAACCACATAAGACTCCAAACAGCCAAAGCAATCTTGAAAAAGAAGAACAAAGCTAGAGGCAACATACTTCCTGATTTCAAACTACATTACAAAGCTATAGTCATCAAAACAGCATGGCATTATAACAGTCAGAATGGCTAATATTGAAAAGACAAGAAATAACAAGTGTAGGTGAGAATGTGGAAAAAAGAGAATCCTCATGCCCTGTTGGTAGGAATCTAAATTGGTATAGTCACTCTGGAAAACAGTATGAAGGTTCCTCAAAAAACTGAAAATAGAAGTACCATCTGATCCAGTTATTCCACTTTAGGATATTTAACCAAAGAAAATGAAAACACTAATTTGAAAAAAAAAAAAAAAATATATATATATATATATATATATATATATATATATATGTTATGTATGTTTATCACAGCATTATTTACATTAGCCAAAATAAGGAAGCAACCTAAGTGTTCACTGATAGATGAATGGATAAAGAAGATGTGGTGTATATACAAGAGACTATTACTCAGCCATAAAAAAAAGAATGAACTCTTGTCATTCAGGAAAACACTGATGGACCTAAAGGCTATTACACTAAATGAAATAAGTCAAACAGAGAAAGACAAATACCATATGATTTTACTTTTATGTGGAATCTAAAAAACAAAAAACAAAAAACAAAAAAAAACCCCAAACCCAAAAATGGAACAAACAAAAAGAAACAGACTCATAAATATATAGAACAAACTAGTAATTTCCAGAGGGAAGGGGAGGGGGATAGGCAAAATAAAGTGAATGGTGGTTAAGAGGTACAAACTTGCATTTATAATATAAATAAGTCATGAGAATAAATAAGATTGTATAGGAAATATGGTCAATAATATTGTAATAAATTTGTATGGTGACAGATGATAATTATACTTATTGTGAGCATTTCATAATGTATATAATTTTTGAATCACCATGTTGTACACCTGAAACTAATATAATATTATATATCAACTATATTACAATTTAAAAAACATTATGGTATTGGCATAAAAACAGACACATAGATCAATGGAACATAATAGAGAAGCCAGAAATAAACCCATGTGTATATGAGTTTATATGTCAGTTAATTTATGAAAAATGCACCAAGAATATACAACAGGGAAGGATAGTCTCTTCAACGTGTGGTGTTGAGAGAACTAGATTGTCACATGCAAAAGAATGAAAGTGGATCCTAATCTTAAACCTTGCACAAAAATCAACCCAAAATGGATTAAATACTTGAATGTAAGACCTGAAGTCATGAAATTCCTAGAAGATGACAAAGGGGAAACTTCTTTGACCTTAGTCTTGGCAATATTTTTTTATTTGACTCCAGAAGCAAAAGCAACAAAAACAAAAATAACCAAATGGGACTACATCAAACTAGAAAGCTTCTGCACAGCATAGGAAACTATCAGCAAAATAAAAAGGGAACCTACAGAAAGAGAGAAAATATTTGCAAATCATATATCTAATAGTAAGTTAATATCCAAAATATATAAAGAATTCATACAACTCAATAGCAAAAAACGAAACAATTAAAAAGTGGGCAGAGGACCTGAATAGACATTTTTCCAAAGAAGACATACAAATAGCTAGTAAGTATTTGAAAAGGTGCTCAACATCGCTCATCATTAGGGAAATGCAAATCAAGCCATAATGAGATATCACCTCACTGTTGTTAGAATGGCTATTATCAAAAAGACAGGTGATAACATGTGTTGGCTAGGATGTGGAGAAAAGGAAACCCTTGTGCACTGTCAGTGGGAATGTAAATTGAGCAGCCACTATGGAAAATAGTATGGACGTTTCTCAAAAAGTTAAAAATGGAGCTACCATATGATCCAGCAATCCCACTTCTGAGTATATATCCAAAGGAAATAAAATCAGTATCACAAGGAGATATTTTCAGCGCCACGTTCATTGGAGTTTTATCCACAACAGCCAAGACATGGAAACGACTTATGTGTCTGTCCACAGACGAATGGATAAAGAAGATGTGGTGTATACATACAATGAGATTTTATTCAGCCACATCCTGCTATTTGTGACAACATGAATGGACTATTGAGGGCATCATTCTAAGTGAAACAAGCCAGACAGAAAAAGACAAAACTTCATAGTATCACTTATATGTGAAATCTTAAAAATAAACAAATAAAATAAAAAATTTAAAAGTAAAATTTATAAAAAAAAAAACAGAATAGAAAAGTGGTTGTTGGAGGCTGGAGAAATAGAAGTTGGTAAAAGGTCATAAACTTTAGGATATAAGATGATTAAGGTCTGAGGATCTAATGTGAAATAAGGACTATAGTTGGTAAACTGTATTGTATAGTTGAGATCTGCTATGACAGTAGGACTTAAATGTTCTCACCAAAGGAAGGAAAAGAAAGAGAAAGAAGAAATGAAAGAAGAAAGAAAGAAAGAAAGAAAGAAAGAAAGAAAGAAAGAAAGAAAG
>NW_022589704.1:30269-67117 GCF_004348235.1 Phoca vitulina | reverse complement strand
AAGAAAGAAAGAAAGAAAGAAAGAAAGAAAGAAAGAAAGAAAGAAAGAAAGAAGGAAGAAAGAAAGAAAGAAAGAAAGAAAAAGAAAGAAAGAAAAAAAAGAAAGAAAGAAAGAAAAAAAGAAAGAAAGAAAGAAAAGAAAGAAAGAAAGAAAGTGTGATTTGATGGATAAGTTAATTAAGTAGGTGTGGAAGGAAAAGAAGTGAAACTGTATCTCTACTTCACTGGATAAAATGGGGGATAAAGAGAAATAAAAGTCAAAGTGACAGATAAATGGGACAGAATAGAGAGTCCAGAAATAGGCCCACATAAATACAGCCAAGTTATCTTTGATAAAGGAGCAAAAGCAATGCAATGAAGAAAAGATAATCTTTTCAACAAATGGTGCTAGAACAACTGGCCGTCCAAACACCAAATAAATGAATCTAGAAACTGACCCTACACTTTTTGCAAAAATTAACTCAAAATTGATCATAGACCTTAATGTAAAATGCAACAGTATAAAACTCCTAAAAGATACAGGAAAAAATCTAGATGACCTTAGAAATGGCGATAACTTCAGCTACAATATCAAAGAGAGAGTCATGAAAGAAAAAATTGACAAGACAAACTTATCAAGCTAATAAGACTTCATTAAATATTAAAAACTTTTGGGGTACCTGGGTGGCTCAGTCAGTTAAGTGTCTGCCTTCGGCTCAGGTCATGATCCCAGGGTCCTGGGATCAAGTCCGGCCTCGGGCTCCCTGCTCAGCGGGGAGTCTGTTTCTCCATCTGCCCCTCCCCTGCTCGTGTTCTTTCTCTCTCTCTCAAATAAATTAATAAAATCTTTAAAAAAACTAAAAACTTTTGCTCTTCAAAATACACTATGAAGGAAATGAGAAGACAAGCCACAGACTGGGAGAAAATATTTGCAAAACGTATATAAAGGACTGTTATCTAAAATACACAAACAACTCTTAAATCTCAATAGGAAAACAAACAACCCAATTAAAAAATAGATGGAAAAATGTTAGCAGACACCTCACCAAAGAAAATACACAGATGGCAAATAAACATATGAAAAGATGCTCTCCATCCTATGTCATCCAGGACATGCAAATTAAAACAACAACACACACCTATGAGTATGGCCAGAATCTGGAGCGCTGACAACATGGAATTCTGGCCAGGATGTGGAGCATCAGGAGCTCTTGGTCACTGCTGTTGGGAGCGCAGAATGGGGCAGCCACTTGAGCAGAGAGTTTGGTGTTTTCTTACAAAACAAAATATACTTTGCCATAGGATCCAGCAAGAGTGTTCCCTGCTATTTACCCAAAGGAGCTGAAAACTTTTATCCACAAAAAAACCTACATACAGGTGCTTATATCAGCTTTATTCATAATTGCCAAAATTTGGAAGCAACCAAGATGTCCTTCAGTAGGTGAATGGATAAATAGACAGTGGTCCATCCAGACAATTGAATATTACTCAGCACTAAAAAAGAAATTTGCTACCAACCTACAAAAAGACTTGGATGAACCTTAGTGCATATTATTAAGTGAAAGAAGCCAATCTTAGAAAGTTACACAGTGTATGGTTCCAACTCTATGATGTTCTGGAAGCGGCAGGATTACAGAGACAGTAAAGGATCAGTGATTGCCAGGGGTTGGGAGGGAGGGATGAATAGTTGGTGCAAAGAAGATAGTTGGGGCAGTGAAAATACTCTGTATAATACTATAATGGTGGATACATGTCATTACGCATTTGTCAAACCCATAGAACGCACAACACCAAGCCCAATGTAAACTGTGGACCTTGGGGAATAATGATGCATCTATGTTGGTCCACTAATTGTTATAAATGCACCATCTAGTGGGAAGCCTGGGCAAGTGTGGAGGCAGGGATATATGTACTCTGTACTTGCTGCTCAATTTTGCTGTAGACTTCCCACAGAAGAACACTTTTCTGCCTAACAATAAACTGCAGACTGAAAACATAGGGGCTATCACCGTTATAACGGAATGTCTTCCACCTTAAAATCTGCATCGATGAGACATGCAGGAAAGAGGAGGAGATTCCGACATACCAGACCTTCTGCCTCGGGAGAGGCAGGGCTCACGGGCGTGGGCAGGTGCCCACGCATGCCTCTCATCCTTCACCTGGAATAGAAGAACCACTCCTGCTCCAAACCTCAGCCTCACACAGAACGCTGATTGCTATGCCCTATGACACTTTCACTCCAGGGACCCCTGCCTGTTCCAGACGGCCAGCCACAGATGCCCACCACCCCCAACATGGGACGAACAACCTCTTTGGAAATGTCCCCAAAGTGCTCTCTGCCCCCTTGAAGCCAGCTGAGCACAGCCAAATGTACCTGGAGAGCTGCTAAGAGCATCTCCCTCTTCCAAACCCACCTGCTCGATACAGAGTGACTGCCTGTCACAGACCCTCCAGTCTCTTCCTGACGTGTAGAACCTGTGATTTCCCGAGCTCCAAACCCCCACGGCTCACACCCTGGGTGGCGGGTAAGAGACACCCTGGGGCTCTGACCCCCTAGAGTCCCACCCTCCCTCTCACGTGCTCCTGCTGCCTCACCTGTCCCAGGGCCTGTGTTCCAGGGGCTGTCTGTCTTGCAGGACCACCTCCCAGCCCTGAGCTTGGCGCCTGTGACAACAAACACTCAGGTGTTTGGGGCTGTGGTTCTGACCCGCCAGGTCTAGGACAGACCCCAGATTTCTCCACCACCTGCCCAGGCTCTGACACACAGGAAGAATGTGGGAAACTCCCAAACCACCCAGCCCAGGGTCACATAGGAGTATATCCTTGTAACCTGTAAGAATTCTCTGGGAAATTGTAACCTGCTTATACACCACAAACTGGAACTAATTCTATGGAAATTCTAGTTCTATTATGACCCCAAAACATTTTAAAATTTCTACCCTTGTAACTAATGAAGAACCATAATGAGGAACATTACATTCTACAAATTAAATATACACTTATTATCTTGGGAAAATTATTTAACTACTTGGCTCAGTTTCTTCATGTGGGAAATGGGAATAACAGTAGCAATGTAATAGAGTTGATGTGAGTTAATTATGTAAAGTTTAGAACAATGGCATAGAGAAAGTACTCAGTAGATGCTAGCTATTATTATTAAATAATTATTTAGGTAAGAATTATTAGTGACAACAAAATTCTTATCAAAATGTCACATCTAGGGGCACCTGGGTGGCTCATTTGGTTGAGCATCTGACTCTTGGTTTCAGCTTGGGTCGTGATCTCGTGGTGGTGGGATCCAGCCCCGTGTCAGGCTCTGAGCTTGGCTTGGAGTCTGCTTTGGATTCTCTCTCCCTCTCCCTCCTGTTCTCTCTCTCTCTGAAATAAATAAATAAAATATTTTAAAAATGTCAAAAAAAAAATTCCACCCTTGTGACAGCTGCATGCCCCACAAATCATCTGTGCACAGAACAGGACCAGCATCCCTTTAAAACCTGGTGCCCTCCGAAATCTCTGGAGCCATTTATTAGCAACTGTGAAAAATAGCTCCACAGGTAAGTTTGCTCTTGGAAAATATGAAAAAAAAAGAGAGTGAAAATTTGCTAGCATGCTCATTATCTAATAATTGTACATTACAAGTATGCATATATGTTTGGATACCCTTGAATTCACGTTACTCACTGGGCTGTGAGTACACTAGAGAACAGCCATCAGACCCCTGCACTGCAGGTGCGACTCTGCCCTTCCAGCGTGCCCTCTCCTCTCCCGGCTTTGCCAGGTCATCCAAGACTTGGGGACCCAAGAGGCCCTCTGATTCTGTGTGGCCTGGTCTGTAATGAGCTGCCCATAAGACCTCCACGGACAGGGGGGCGCTGGACACAAACTTATCTCCCAAGAGAGTGGGTAAACGGCTAGACTGCCATAAAAGAAGGAAAATCCATAATGAAAACACTACATCATTCATTCACTGGTACGCTGAGACTGATGGCTGGTCTGGACCATAGGGCGATGGGCTTCCTGCTGGGGCCAGCTTATGCATGGTTCAGGGGAACCACTTGATCAGGGATTTTAAATGTTAGGATGAGCTTCTTGTCCTCATCAAGGTGGCACTAAATTCTTGGGTGGCTCAGTCGGTTAAGCAATTGAGCGTCTGACTCTTGATTTTGGCTCAGGTCATGATCTCAGGGTCCTGGGATCGAGCCCTGCATCAGGCTCTGCATTCAGTATGGAGTCTGCTTGGGATTCTCTCTCTCCTTCTGTCCTTCTCCCTGCTCGCTCTCTCTCTCAAATAAATAAATAAAAATCTTTAAAAAAAAAAAGGTGGTACTAAATCCTTACAAAGGAGCACGTTCCCTGTCTTAAAACCTGTGTCAAGAAATTTTTCTTAAATATATTTAAATAGTTTGGAGCACAACTTAGAAGTAGTAAAGAATAATTAGAAAGAAAAACGGATCATTGCCACAAGAAAAAGAAAAGTCATTTCAAATGATGAATTTTGATTTGATTATCAAGAGAAGTAATGAACTGGAGTCCTGGAAATAATCAGTGTTAATAGACTTTCATTTTTCATTATCAGCGGGGAAAAACAATTTCTCTCAGCCTATTAATAGGACATTGTTAGCATAACCTGTGGTAAGTATAAGGAAGCTCTAACTTTTGAAAACCATTCTGGTGCTGCTGCAAAAATCCAATGCAAAAATAGGGAAGGAAAAGAAGACACAGCAAATCCATATGGTGTGACTAAAGCCACAAAATACCCCATGTGCAAAACAAGAACAAATATTTTTGTGTAAGTCTTATGAACTTCCCATAAATAAATTGGTGGCCATCTGTGGTTAGTGCTTTTCGATGCAATTTTTTTTTTTTTTTAAAGATTTTATTTATTTGATAGAGAGAGACACAGTGAGAGAAGGAACACAAGCAGGGGGAGTGAGAGAGGGAGAAGCAGGCTTCCCGCCGAGCAGGGAGCCCGATGCGGGGCTCGATCCCAGGACTCCGGGATCATGACCTGAGCTGAAGGCAGACGCTTAACGACTGAGCCACCCAGGCGCCCCTCGATGCAATTTTTGAACTGACCTTGAAATCAAAGGAGCATCAGAGTTGAATCTGACAAACTTTGGGAAATCCCTTTGTCACTTGGATCAGATTCTGTGTCTGAGTGTCCTGCAGGGTCCCTGCACCCTCACACTAAGACTGCCCGTTCCTGCTCAGGGGACACGGGGGCCCTGCACCCTCACGCTGAGACTGCCCGTTCCTGCTCAGGGGACACGGGGGTCCCTGGGCACTAGTGTTGGTGCCAAGCTTAGCCTGTGTGGAGGGGATCTTCCTGTCACCTAGAGTGTACAGCCAAGTTTGGGGTTGTGGTCTGGAGGGTAAGGCAGCCCCACAGAGAGGGTGCCCTTGGGGGGACTTGTTTGCTGATTGAATAACAGATGGTGGCCTAGGCTTGGGTGGCAGGCCACCACCTTCCCAGCCTGGGCTAGGTAATGGGATGTGGGCCTGTATCCTGAGGTTGGCCTGGCCCCAGGTGGCCTCACACACCTACTTACTGACAGGACATCTGGTGTTCTGGGAGGCCCACCTGGGGGCTGGGCTGTCCTGGTGAGTAGCCGCTCCCTCACAGAGGGAGGTCTTGGTGATCAGGCCTCTTGGCCTGAGAGATCAATCTTGGGACAGTGGCAGGGAAACACATCCCACACGCTCCGTGCTCACTGGCGTGGTTCACACTCTGGGACCCCTCAGACCTCCCACTTAGGAGATGAGGTGGCAGAGGAATGGGGCCGTCACCCCCTCTCTTCTCCTCCCTCCTGGGTGGCGCCCAAGCTCATAGCCGCAGGTCACCCTTGGGGGACCAGGGCTGCCAGGGCTGGGCCCTCAGATGGTGCTGCCCTGGGTGGTCACACTCACAGGACCCACCCAGAAAGACACACGCAGGGTCCCCGCATGCCTGGGGGCTTGGTGCTGCTCCAGCCCCAGGGTCAATTTAGTTGTGAGGGACAAGCTACATTTGGGGGCACTGAGGCCCCTGCCTCAGGAACCCAGGTCCCAAACTGGAGCCGACATCCCTGGTAAGAGCCCACCGCAAGGCTTTCAGGGACCAAGGCCCCAAGTTGTTCACATCCCAGCTAAATGTCACCGCCTCAGAGAGTCCCTCTTGACCACCCTACCCGAGGTCCCTGGTCACCTCACCCTGGTCCTTTTCTGACTGCTGCTCATGCCTGGCCGCCCCCACCCCCTGTGAGGGGGCTGCTCCATCAGCAGAGCCCATGGCATCCTCAGTATGGGACACACATTCATAAATGTTTGTTGACTGAATGGCAAACTGTAGTGTCCGCGGTCTTCCTCAGTAAGCAGCTTCTAGGTTCCAGGACATGGCCGGACCTGTGCTTGCAGTCTGCCCAGCCGCCCCCACCGCCTGAAAGGAGGGAGCTGCCACCTGCCATCTGCAGGGGAATTCTGAGCTTGGAGGTGTGAAGTGGCCATCTGAGTCTCAGGCTGTAAGTGGCCAAGTGTGGTCCAGTGCTGGCCCCGCGGCCTCAAAGACCACAGTTTGCACTCGGAGCCTCAGGGAGCCGCCTCCCACCGTGGAAACTGTTCCCAGGACTGTCCTTGAGCCAGCGATGGCTTTGGCTCTGCGCTCAGGTTCCGTGGGGTCGCCTTCTGCTGCACACAGCACTCGGGCCCACTGTGCCCGTTTCAGCCCCTGATGATGGGTTGCTGTTGGGGGCAGCATCGCCCCAGCTCCTGCAGAAGACACAGTCCCGTAACTGAATCCCGTGCTTTGTGGGTGTAAATAGTAACTGACTATTGTAAGCACAAATGCAGATTAAAAATAAGAGGCTTAATTCTCCTGAAAAGACCTCCCACACCCTCCTCTTCCTCAGAACATTTACTTTAGAAAACTTGTGATTATAAATTCTTCCTGTCTCTTTGTGATGTATATTAACTCTTTTTGAAAGCTAAATAGCCTCTTGTCCGCTCTAAGTCCCAGGGATGTTTTCTGCAGGACCTGGGAGCCTCCAGGAGGGCGGCCCCCATTTCTCAGTTTCCTGGGAGGGCAGGAGCCTGAGTCTGGCGCTCGCCTCGGGCCCCTTTCTCCCAGCTGCAAACCCACCTCCTGATGTAGACGGGAGACCTTGGTTTCTCCTCTGGATGAAGCCAGTCAGCCAGCGCAGGGGGCCATCCACTCAGCAGGTGGCCTTAGGGTGCACTCGAGTGGCACACGGTGCTGGTCCCCACCCCGACTAGCTGTTGGCTGGTGGCCCGGGGGCCCGTGTGCACTGGGTGCAGCTGCTGGCTTTGGGAAAGGTGAGCTTTCTCTCTGTCCTCGTAACTCTGGCTGGGCTGCCTGGGGCTCGAGTCAGCTTCTGGTTTAATGCTGAGGCGATAATTAGTGTTTTCTTTCTCTTCTCCCTTTGTGGGGAGGTTTTCTGGGTTGGGAGATCTTGTTTCTAGTTCTTTTTCCCAAACAGTATTGAAAACAAAGTGTGAGGGAAGGTGGGGAAGGAGGCGTAAAGACACCTGCTTCATTTTAAATCTGGGTGATCTCCCTACTCCGGACTGTTGGAATACTGTCCAGGCCACGGCCTGCAGAACTGCGGAGGTGTGGAGCGCAGCAACGCCCGCGAGGAACCATGGTGTGCAGCTTCCCAGCCTCTTGACCTAGTGTTTATTTGGACAACAGGGTCGCTTAGAAAAAGCCTCTGATGTGGCCTCTATGTCAAAGTTAAATCAGCTTTCAGGTCCTGCTGGTTGTAGTGGGTCCCAAGGCCTCCAAACCCTCCAAACTTGCTGTTTCAAGAGCCCCCAACCAGGAGCTGGCCCAGGCCTTGAAGCCCCGAAGGTCCGTGCTGAGGTCAGATTGACCCCGAGCAGCCTCAGCCCGGGTCTCCAGGACAGTTTCAAAGCAGGGGGCCCCTGATCACTGCACCTCAGGGCAGGTGGCTCTCCGTCTTATGGATAGCCATCTGGAGCAGGAAATGCTGGCATGGTGCCTGGAAGGTGGGAGGGCAGGTGCTCTCAAGGCCCTGGGCGGAGAGCCTGACAGAGGGCAGGGGGAGCGCAAGCCTCTGCACTTTCCTGTGACTGGGTTTTGGGATATAGGTGAGGTTCAATGGGGTGGAGTCCAGAGGCGACAACTAAGAAAGAATTCTTGAGACGTCTTTGGTGCAAAACGGTGGTTTATTAAAGCAGGGGAACAGGACCCGTGGGCAGAAAGAGCTGCTGCCCCAGGGCTGTAAGGGGTGGCTGATTACATACTATGGGGTTGGGGGAGGTAAGGAAAAAGGGAGGTTTCCGAAAGAACTTTTATATGCTAAAGAAGACTCACAGGCCTTGCCATGTCAAGTTAAGGTTGTTTTCCCCTCTAGCAAGGCAATAACATTAAGATAGTTGGGAGCTTCCCGGAAGAAAGTCACACATGTCCCACCCAGGAGTGGGGGGTGGGGGGAGGTTGCAGGGTCAGCCAGCCTTCTGTTCCCTCATCACCTGGACTCAGTCCGCAAATGAGTCACTAGGGGCACTTACCAAAGAACTCGCCAGTGCAGGGCCTTCTGGGCAAGGGTCACTGCCTAGGCCTGAGTGTCCTGGTGCTGCCCGTGCCCACCTGGTGCTGGCCAGAGTGTGTCCCGAGAAGGAGGAACTTCAGTGGGTCAGATTCAGAGCTGCGAGGGGGGTGGGCAGAGAGAAAGCAGGGGGCAGACGTGGTCACGCACCCATTTGTCTCCACCCTCACGCTCCCCGTCTCTGCCACATGTCTGCCTGGAGGAGATGCTGAGGAAGAGGCACCAGGACAGCGGACAGGATGCCCCAGCCCGAAGTCCAGATGAATCTGGCACAGGAGACACCGTCCCGAAGAAACCAGGCGCAAAGCAGGACAAAATCTGTTACGGCTATAAAAACTGCAACAAAGTGGCCCATGCTTTCAAAGTGAGAACATGTTGCCACGAGGGGTCGGCTGCCATGCTGGGATCAGGTGCGCTCCTCAGAAATGATCCCCCCAGGTATCCCCCTGCAGCTTACACACCTTTGTGTATTATGCTATACTTCAGTGCATTCTTTACCAAACGACAACAACGAGAGGAAAACCTGATAGACATCCCTGGGCTGGAGAAAGCACTCAGAGCTCACACTAAACGATGGAAAACATCCCCAATAAAAATAGACCTTATAATGGATAAGAACGAACCAACAACCTGAGAAAAACACGGCAAAGGGTACAAACAAGCAAGCCACAGAAAATGAGAAAGTCAGGAAAGTGCACCCCAATGAGATGCAACTTGTCCCTTCCCAGTTTGTAAAAGTTTTGCAGTGGTAACATCTAGCACTCTCAGAATATGGGAAGAAAGCAGATTTTGCATTACTGGGAAGAAGGTAGATTTTTGCAGATCTGTTACTGTGGATTGTAGCCCTTTTGCAAATTTGTTGCATTCAGATGCCCTGAGCATTTATTTGCCTGAGTAGCACACATTCTGGAGCCTATCACAGGAAAATCAAAGCCTCCGTGTGTAAAAGCACATGTACTCCATGTTTGCCGCGGCCACGATCTCAGTGCCCAGGGCACAAATTCCCTGAGACCCTACTCCCAGCAGGAGAAGGTCAGGCAAAGGATTGAACGTGCTGTTGAATATTCAGCAGCTACATAAAGGAAGAGGTAAGAAGCTGGTCCCTCACCCTCCAGGGTCTTCAGCTGAAAATCAAGTGTGCTCTCATCACACACTGGGAAAGTCTGGCAATATTCAGTCTTGTCAGTCAGAAGAAATGACCGACAAACCCCTGTATGCTTTCACACAGGAATCTGTAGAGACCCCTTCCTTCTGACACCCCTTTGGGGTTATTTAAGCTGCTTTATCTTTTTTTCCACGCCCAACATGGGGCTTGAACTCACAACCCTGAGATCACAAGTCACATGCTCTACCAACTGAGCAAGCCAGGCCCCCCTAAGCTGCTTTATCTTTGGCCCCTGCGGAGGCCCCTGGGACAGCAGTGCCCTTGACCAGTGCTCCCCTTGTGGGCTCTGCTGTGAGGGTGGGACCTGCGCATGAGCCCTGAAGTGGCCCCTAATGTTCTGGCAAACATCCATAGACTTTCCTTGAAAGGAGCGTAAAAAGCAAAGAGTTTGGCAGTCAAGGTTAAGGTATCAACTTGTGGCATGACCTGCAGTTCTTTAACTTGGAGAACCCATGCCATGTGGATGGGGTTTTGGGCTGTTCTCTGCTTACATAAACCTTCAAGATGTGAAGACAGCTGAGGGGTACCACCCAGATTTAAAAGATTAGAATTATATAAAACATACCACAATCTATTTATATACAAACACACCCACATACATGCATGTGTGTTTGCTATGTATGTGCAATGCATGAAAATTCATGCAGGTGTGTAAGCATATGTATACATGCATGCATGTGAAACATGTGTCCACACATGTGTTCATGCTCACGTGTGTAGGGGCTTGTGTGTCTGCATATGCATGCACATGTGTATATGCATGTGTGCATTTTATTGGTTAGCTTACATTAGAAACTTGCTGCTCACCATCAGCATGAAGATCTACAGCAATAATATCAGATAGATAATTGCTAAGCAGCTGGATTATCATAAAGAATGCAATTATTCTAATTTCATTCTAACTATGAAAAAGGAAAAAAATTGAAATGAATGAAATGTGCAGCAATGCTTCTAGCAAAGAAATTAGGCTGCCTTATTAACTGAACTTTGAGACCTGAATGGTTGTAGTTTGAATTGAATTTTATACCTTGTCCCATTTAAATTCCTGTTATGTAAATCAAATTCTGTTTAAACACTTTGATTTTAACTTGACATGGTAAATATATTATTATGATGGTTTGAAATTAGCAACAGCCTGAAAATATTGCATGTTCAGTTTGTAGTGGTAATACTGTCATATTTTTAATATTTTCATTTACTTTTATTGTTACTATAATACTTAGCCATTCGATGGACACTTAGAAAGCATGATCTCCTTAGTGCTTGGTAACTATCCTGCCGTGAATTGTGATTCTATTTATGCCGAAGGACGGAGCTCCCACTGGCAATTACCTTCCCTGAATGATGCAGCTAATTAGCTCCAAAGCCAGAATGGGAGTCCATGAAATCTCATGTGCCAATGCACCTCCCACAACACACTAATTGAATTTCTCCTTCAGAAACTCCTGAAAGCCATGCAGACATCATCCATGAGCATAGGGGAAAGTGTTAATTCTATCAGCACATTGCTCATGACACTGATATGCATGTTTGGTTAAAGTTGATGCAGTGGGGGAGATTGCGACAATTCAAGGCAGAGGATGTGCCTTTCAAAGGAGACTGTTTCTCCAGCTTCCTATCTGGTGTTCTCAAATCCCAGGCCTGCTGTTCGGCTTCCCAGCTGCTAGTTGCAGACACACTTCTGCAGTGTCAGAGGCTGAGGGTGGGGCAGTCCACAGGGCTTCACAGGAAGGAGGTGAGGGCGAAGATGCAGGTGCCACACCCAGCCGTGGCCTGGGGCTCTTGCTTCTCCCTTTGATGTCCAGGTCAGACAGAACAGAGACCGGCTGGCAGGAAGCCCCAGGACGCCTCTTCAAGGAGGAACTCAGGACAGGGCCCCCAGTTCCTTCAGGACAGGATGAGCTTGTGGAACCATCCAGCAAACTGTCATGACGTTTCTCCCATTTTGAATGTGGCTCTTTCTTGATCAGGTGTTTACTTCGTTGCTGTAAACCTTTGGCTGTTTCCCAGAACTCCCTTAAGTATTTTGGCAAGTCTCCACTTATTTCTTTGGGGGTTTTGTTTGTTTATTTGTTTTAATGTTTTTTAAATGGAGGAAGCAGGGCCTGGCATTCCTAGTTCATCATCTTGCTGATGTCACTCTCAAAAATGTCTGGGTTCCTGGGGTACTTGGGAAGCTTAATCAGTTAAGTGTCTGACTTGACTCTCAGGGTCCTGGAATCCAGCCCCGCATCAGGCTCCATGCTTAGTGGGGAGTCTGCTCAAGATTTTCTCTCTCTCCCTCTGCCCCTCCCTCTGCTCACATGTGCATGCTCTTTTTCTCTCTCAAATCAATTAATCTTTTACAAAATGTTTTGGTTCCTGGGAATCTATCATTATTGGAAATCTATATGTGCATTAATGTACATATGTGCTTTAATTTATTCGGGTTCTAGGTGCTTCCCTGTAAATGGATTTTTTCCCACCAAATCACTGTAAGTGGAAGTCTGAAATATACTAGTAAGGAATTATATTAGCAATCCCAAGTCCAGGCTGGTGCAACCTGAGTACACGTGATATGTTCCCTCATTCCCATGCACATGAAGATATTGATGGAGTTGATTTCACTGAGAGAACATTGCTTTTCTAAATCTACACGCTGAGAGAGGAAGCAGAATTGGCCCGGCCACGAGTTAGGATTTCTTCTGAGCTAGAGGCTCATGGCTGCAGTGCTCACCATTATAGATTTGAGACAAAAGCCTCATAGCAGAAATAAAAGAAAGGCTGAATGCATCACACCAGTTGCCACATCAGAAATATACATTAGTAATTTACTAAATTGGCCGAATTTGCACATGTAGTTCCAAGCTGAGTGTCAGGCTTGTGTATATCATGTCCATTTGTTAGCTTTGAGTTCTCTAGGAAAGTGATTGAAATGTATCCACCTCGGTGCCTGTATGCGGACAGGTCTGGGCAAATTTTAATTATTTAATATTTTATTCCGTGGAGGGGCATCTGGGTGGCTCAGTTGGTGAAGCGTCTGCCTTCGGCTCAGGTCATGATCCCAGAGTCCCAGGGTTCCAGCCGCATTCAGCTCCCTGCTCAGCGGGGAGCCTGCTTCTCCCTATCCCTCTGCTGCTCCCCCTGCTTGTGCTCTCTCGCGCGCTCACTCACTCTCTCTCAAATACATAAATAAAATCTTAAAAAAAAAAAAAAACATTTTATTGAATGGAATTCTGAACAAATGACATGCCGTTAGCAAATAGATTTATGTTGCTTGTGCGAGTATCTGTTGATATGTCATCTACGCCCAGCTCACCCATGGGAGAAGGTAAAGGTTGAACAAAGAAAAACATGAAAGTGTGTGACCCCCAAGAGTTTACCCTGCTGGTTTATTTGGGTGGATGTCAACGATGGAGATATTGTTCAGCAGATTCTACCCTAACAGATTCAATATGGAGTGGCAAAGATACATTTAATACATGGTGTATTCATTTAAAAAAATTAATGTCATTAAAAATTAATGATGCAAAGGATGCAAGAAACACAAAATACCTTATCAACACATTTCACTAAATTTCCCCTTCCACATATGCAAAGATTAGTGCAGGACAGGAAATGCACATTTGATTAAGTTTAAAGGCCTTTTAGTAAAATCTAGAATAAAAAATTAAAGCAATAATAAAGTCTATTGTCAAAGTTTAAGTGGCAGCATTATTTTTTCTTTCCTGTAGCAATTAACATCATTGATCATTTTACAGTAAAGAATACCTAGAGACAATGAAATGTGTCAATATCACCGTGATTTGCAGATGTTTAAATTTTTATTCCTAAAACTCCAGGAGGATCAAATATAAACTACTCTAATATACAAATATGTCTTTTGTCATCTGACAAAAACACAAATAAAACAAAATGAAGAAAAAGCCTGAGTTCATCTTGGTCTCTCCAAGCAACAGTATGTCCCTACCCTGTAATATACTGTACAATTATCATTTCAGCAACTGTTGAAACGCCGGATTCTGTAGAGACCTGGCCTGCAGCTGTCCTCCCAGCTCTGTGGCTATCTCTGCCCCACCAGAGCAGTGGCGGGGAATTCACAAACTCCTTGGTTTGTGGAGCCTGGCTTCTGCGGCTTGTCTGAGTCTTGACTCCCAGAGCTGAGTTCCTACTTGGTGAGTTGTTCATCCTGATTCCCACGGCCAACTCACTTGTTAGAGACATTCAGAGATCTTCCTCCCCAACTTCTTAAGTAATCTGGCTTTCCGTTGCGCCTCTGTGGGCTCTATGTTCTGATCAGAACAGATGCTCAGCCTACCTCACTTTTGGCTCTTGCTGCAGGGCTGTTGCTATGGAAGCTCACTAGATAAGATTAAGGTCATGCTTGCCTGCCTGGGGCAGTCGTCCACAAGCCCATTTCAGCTTTTGAATGTTTTCTCTTGCAATGCTCTATGCCAAGCTCTGCTCTGCTGTGCCCCAATAGCACCTGGCACTTTCTTTATAACCCATCACATTCTATTAACCACAAAAGCTATTCTGCTTGCCAACCATCCTCCTCTATCTACATCAAACAAAGAAAATAAAAAGCTATTTTCAAGGAGTAATTCAATACTTTTCAGAGGGTATACAAAAATGAACAAACCAAGATGAGAAGAATGAACACTGACAGTTGGATACTCTGACAAATACCACTAATCGGTATAACTGCATTATTGAAGATCAGGGTAGATCCATGTTCCTTTCATCTGCCTCACCACCTTCTTTCATCTCTTTTTATTTCAAAACCGAGTGCCTCAGAGCCTGGCCCTGCCCACTGGCAGGACTGAGGGTGTGAATGAACCAGGATCTCTCTACCTCTAACAGCTCATAGGGAGAAGACAGGTATGCAGATAGATAGGTCAGCTGCTTGAGGACTCTTAGTAGATGCTCAGTGAAAATTTGCTGAGGGGCACCTGGGTGGCTCAGTCGTTAAGCCTCTGCCTTCGACTCAGGTCATGGTCTCAGGGTCCTGGGATCGAGCCCCACATCAGGCTCCCTGCTCAGTGGGGAGTCTGCTTCTCCCTCTCCCACTCCCCGTGCTTGTGTTCCCTCTCTTGCTGTCTCTCTCAATGTCAAATAAATAAATCAAATCTTTAAAAGAAAAAAAGAAAATTTGCTGAAATAATAACTCACAACTCAAAAGTGCTTTCAGACCATTGCATGACACTTAATGCAAATGTGAAAATTCTATTCATACCATTCAGGACAAGTGTTCAAGTTTGCAAATGTAGCTTTGCAATAGCTAATATTCTGTGCACTGCTCGGAACAGTGATCCTCAGAGTAAAGGATTCATGACCAGGTTTTAAGGATTTTAAAACTACATTGCAATGCTGAAAATATTTCCTGCCAGACTGTATTATTATTCATGAAGAAGAATAATTTATACCTCACATAATTAACAGCTGGTGGGTGGAAGCCAGCGTGATGATCTGTGTTATTTATTGAGTAATGCTGTAAACACAGAAAGATAACAGGTTCCATGAAAGCTGAGTTTGTACCTTATGGGTTTATGTTTTAAAACTTCAACTGAGACAAACAAAATAAAGAAAATATGACCTTGGATTACTTCCAAGATGATGGAATTTCTTTGCTTTCCTTTTCTATATATTAAAACTCATCTGCATATTTCGATCACTGAGACATTTATCCCAACACTTTTGGGAAGGGCTGCATGAGAAGCAAGGCTGCCTGTGTCTACACAAGTCCAGGTATCCCCTGAAGGTATGGAGGGAGGCTGCAACAAGGTGTCAGGACCAGACAGCAGTCAGGAAGGACACACTCAGTTAGTCAATTACAGTTGCCAGGTGGGACATCTGAGAGTGTTTATTAAATACCTGGGAGCCTCATTCTGGGCAGAAATGCAAGCACATCCAGTAAATTTGCACACTAATATGTAAATCCATTTGGCTGCTGTCTGACATCATCAGCCTGGTGGGGATGCTGTTAATCTAACTGAAAATGAAACCTGCTATAGGCATCGTATCAAGCCGTAGCTGTTTGGGAGGTGAAATGTGTACGTCCTGCTTTTAAAATCTTCCCTGCTACTTGATCAGTTCCAGGGTTGGTAGGGGCATCCTTGGCTCCAACTTGGTCATGTCTGGCCCCTCGCCACATTTAGACAGGCTTTCTCAGACACTCTGGGGCCTGGGGTCTGTGCCTCTTTGCCCCCCAACCCTGGGTCTCCTGTAAGGGAACATGGCAGCCACCTCGAACATTGGGGTGAAACGTTACCTTTGACATAGCGCAACTGCTCCTGGGATGGTGTGTCTCCAGGTGAGGTCCACTCGCTGCCTGGACGAGAATGACCTTCTGTGGTGGTGGTGTCGCTCCCCAGGCCCCACACGCTAAAGTGAACGCAGCATCTGCAGGCTCCATGCTAGTCCCCACCTGGGCCAGTGCCCTCCCTGGCTCTGCCGTGCGCCACACGGAGGACTTAGACAGATTTTCTAACTCGCAGGCCTCAAGTGCCCCCCAAACAACGGGGTGCTATGTACCCCACCACACCAGTAGCACAAATCACACGAGACAGGAATGATCCCTGCTCGAGCTGGTACCGCTGCACTCGCCCGTCCCTAACTCTAGACACCACAGGGTTCCCCAGTTTTCCCCAAGGATGAGAACCTCAGAACTGCTAACCCTCTCACTTTGCCTCACTTCAGCTTTATAGGGTTTTGGTTTTATTTTCATTTTGTCTTGCTGCAGCTGTATGCATAATTTTTTTGGGAAGATTTTATTTATTTGTTTGACAGAGAGACACAGTGAGAGAGGGAACACAAGCAGGGGGAGCGGGAGAGGGAGAAGCAGGCTTCCCGCTGAGCAGGGAGCCCGATGCGGGGCTCGATCCCAGGACCCTGGGACCATGACCCGTGCCGAAGGCAGACGCTTCACCAACGGAGCCACCCAGGCGCCCCTGTATCCATAATTTAAACTCCCTCAGATCCTTGATGACAGTGACACGTGCAGGGCATGGCAACAGCGTACTAGTCAAAGGGTCAGCCTGACATCAGGGCTGTGGCCATCTCCACCCCGAGGACAGGAAAGTCTGAGCTGGATGCGTCTGGCAGGAGTCCTCTAAGCTGTGCTAAATGCACATAATTGTTATATTAAGCATAAGAGGAATGGGAAATAATGATAATTATATCCTCTGTTTAGACAGAAATGGGAAACAGCTACTTAATACAAATCCCATTTCGGTTCTCATGTGAACCCCGTTTATATGTGCATGGCTCGCTGACTCACATCATTTGTTGGCACCACTCTTTCCTCTAAGGACAGAAATGAGGCCCGGTTTCTGTCAGTGCCTTGGAAGAACTGACAGAGGTTCCCACAGCTTTAGTCAAACCGAACCACGAGCAGTTCTGAATTTTGTAATTCCAAATGGCCAATCTCCAAATAAATGGCCCTTTGTACAGCTGATTCATTTCCCAAACTGAAGTGATAGAAATAGTTGATCTGACCACTTCTCAAGGAAATGACTAAGGTCATTTCAACATCCGCCAATCAGAGTCACTCGTCTTCACTGATAAATGGAATCACAGGCAATGCTATCATGTCCCCCTAATTACCCAACAAGTCACAGATCAAAGAAGTAAACATCATGGGAAAACTGCAAAGCCCCAGCTGCTGCCTCAGGCAGGGAATGGGTTTACCTGCAGGCCTTGGCTTGCTCCCACCTTGTTGAATACCTGCTGAGCAGCACACAGGACTTGAGGAACAAGAGCTACAGGACTGCAAGACAATGCCTGCTCTTCGGGGGACGGGACTCCAGCCTCACCTTCAAGCTCTGTGCTTCCTGAAGCTCAGGGAGCCTGACAGCCAGAGGCAGCCACACCTGCCTCCCTGGCTGGCCCTGGAATGTACCCTGCCTGCACTTCAGAAACTCTGCTTACCTGAAGTGTGAGTGTTCGTCCTCTCTGGGCCCTTTTGTACTAATCTTTACAGACAACTCACTGATGTTCTAGGTCCATGCGTTAACCTTCATTTTCAGGGTCATGTCCATTTCAGACAATCGAGGAATTACTTGTAGATATCAATATTCGACTACTATGTGTATACTCCATACACCCGACTCAGTGATCGAGACCCCCTTAGAACTGTGTAGACACATATGACTATTTGGTGTTTAGCTCTCATCTAATTATCAAAGAGGGTCAATATGACTGTTAATTTTAGAATACATAATTGTTTTAAGTTTGCTTTCTAAAGAAAAAATATGATAAGTGGGATAAATATTGCCATTTAGTTAAAAATAACTATTACATTTGCAAAGTTAATACAAGACAGGAGTGGTGCTTTGGTTTCCAAATTTTTATCACATTCATGGTTTGCTAATCTCTGTCTCTAAATTATTCAGGATTTTTGGAAATTGCTGAGACATTGATAAATGGCTCAGATCTTTCCATTATTGTCCAAAGGGAAACTAGCTTTATTTTACTGTAAGATCTGCTTTGCAGTTGTTGTCATGAGGATGAACCCCACAGATCTCTTCCTTTATTCTAGGGAAGCATGAGTCCTGTCCCAACATGGTAAACTCAGCAACCTCACAGAGCTGACACACAGAGGTCTCTGTGCAACAGAAACACAAGATAGGGTTTCTTCTCTTTGATACAAGGAGGCAATCTCAAATAAATGAAGAAATTCTATGGCATGAGCAACCTTGAGGGACTCAAAGCTACTCTGTGAGTGTTGGGCCCCTGGACCTGGGTCAGAGCTGGAACTCTCCACTGACAGTGAGGTGTGAAAAGAAACCAGCACCTATAAAATGCGAGGAACTGGTCTGAGCCCTCTCCTAAGATGCAGGGCTTCTAAAAAAAAAAAAAAAAAAAAAACCATCTCCAAAGAGAGACTAGACAATAGCACACTCTGGACAGGCAAAGCAAGAAAGAAACTTTCTGGGTCCTGAATAAGGGCTACAGAAATAAACAGCTGGACCCCACTGACACACCTGGCCTGTGCAACACTCACATGGGGGAATAGCTGACCCGCTACGTGGAAACCACCCCATCCATGGGAGAACTGCTCTGGCTGAACCCTGCTGGCAGGGGAAGGGAAGGGGCCCTTCTGCAACAGGAGGCAGTCAGGACCCCATGGGGAGGAGGCAGGAGCCTCCTGTAAGAATGGCAGGCCACTGAAAAGGGAGATTGGCCATGAATGAGGAATTATGTTTGTGAGAACTATAAATAATGGAAAACCTGAGGCCATAAAGAAATATGTTAGAAAGGGGAAGAACTAGAATTCATGATAAAATGAACAGAATGAAAAGAAAGAGGACTCAGATTAGAAAAAAACCCCAATAGAATAGAATATCTGGAAAATAGGTATGGGCATGTCTGTGTACACATACATGTGTATGATGAGAACTTCAGCAGCCAAAGTACTGGACAGATGCTGAAGAGAAAAATGTGGTAACCAGAAGATAGAATACAGGTGTGTAACAGAATAAATTAAAGGGAAAATATAAAAAAAAAGGTGAAGCTACACAGATGGGACCATGAGTGGGTCCAAACAGTCCCAAGGAAGCCCCAAGAGGGCACAGAGACTGGGGAATGGGTGTTGTTCACAAGGATAGAATCAATTTCTACCAGAACCAGAGGACATTCATTGAGTCCCCAGTGTGTGAAGACACAGAACATCAGAGATATGGAGAAATATTAATGATAATAAAAAAAAATATTACTTGCAAATAAATGAAAATTGGATCTCCAGAGGCTTTCTCATCCATGACAACTGAGGCTCAAGGGCTGCAGGAGAATGTCTTGAGTGTTGGGAGTGAAAGCAAAAACTTCTCAATTTAGGATTTTATTCCCAGCTACTCTAAGCTATACTTTAGGGTGAGGGCAACTTAAAGACATCTTCAGACAAAGATGTGGAGATTTTAGAGACATGGGGCCTTGCTGAAGGAACAACAGAAGGTTTGCTTGAGAGGGAATGAAATTGAACCCCTCCTAAAGTATAAGAAGCAAGAACTAATCCTGAGCAAAGAAACTGGTGATCACGTGGGTAAACCTAAATAAACAATGGCTGCAAAACAGCAGCGTCTACTTCTGTAGGGTTTGAGCATCTAAAATCTGCTAATGTGACCGGCGAGAGATCAGAGCTGTGTCATTGTCACTGTAAGTCTCTCATAGTGGTCAGAGGAGGACAGAAGTATTAACTAACAGGGGTTTTCATGTAAAACGTAAATGCAAAAAAACACTCTCTTGACTAACATTTTCCCCTAATATTTCAGACTCTTGTTTGTGTGTTTCCATTTTTAATTTTTTCTCTTTGGGAATGGAGGATATCTAATTTAGGAGGAAGAAATATAGGATATATCTGAGGCTGTGTAGTGCCCAGAGTTCTTCCTTATGCCATGGAAACACTCACAAAGCTATTATATGTCTCAATCAGAAAGATAACAACCACCTCTTTATTAATAGGATTCTGACAATTGTTCATTTCATGCTGATTTTCTTTTCAGATCAATTTATATTAGAATGCCAATAAGCATAGCATTAAACACAACAGTTGGTTCTGGATTCCAACAATACAGCAGTAAGAACATATCACACATTCAAAGCCATTGGTGTTGGAATAAATAGGCCCATGTCGTTCTTCATACATTGTATGCACATCAGGGGACAGAACACATCATCTGTGTGCAGGCAGCCGGCCACTCTCCTCACCTGGGAGAACACAACAGTTTCTCACTCCAATCAGCCCTTCCACATGGTCCCTTTACTTGAATAAAGAGTAAGGGAGCATAGAGAGGTGGTATTCTACAAACGTCCATAGAAATGACAGTGTTCTCATCACATTCTTGAGAATCTGGTAAGTGCGAAACTGTTGAGAGATGTGTAATTTGCCAAAAAAATTTACCTTCCAAAAGCCACTTCCTGGCCTTGAGAACAAAGAAATATGGGGGCTTTTTGAGCAGCAATTTGGTAGTCATGTGTGTCTCATAGGGGAGTTTATTTGTAATTGTAAGTGCATGGTTTTGCAACTGAAATTCTTGTTTAGAAAGTTAAGATGAAAATTTGGATGCCGAGTAGGCAGCCTAAGAGAGTGCTCTGATGTTGCAGAAAGGATGGATAGGTGAAGAGATAGATGATAGATGATACATAGATATAGATAGACAGATAGATGATAGTAGATAGATAGATAATAGACAGATAGATAGACCAAAAATATTTAAAAAAAACACACTTTTTGAAAGGTGGAAGCATCCCAACAAGCATGCATGAAAGACAGTGAAACGTAACAATGCCGTGTGGACACCTGGATACTCAGCAGAGGGAATGGCTGTGAGAGTGGTAGACAGTATTACGGTGTACACAGGTATGAATAAGTGTGAACTATTCATGTTTACAGGCTCCAGCGATACCCAGACTCCCTTCCTCTTCCAGGCCCACCCCTCCTCCAGCTGGTCGACCTTCTCCTGTCTAACCTCCTACCTCAGATGTGACTGGCAGGGGGTTAAGATCTCACGTGGAAAGTGAAGCATCTTATAAGCTGACTCCACTTGCTGGGCCATTAGCAGGAAGAACGCCTTAATAAATCTTGGCAAGTCACTCTGCTTAGTGACAGAGCAAGTGGAGGGATAGAGAATATTCCACCTTCACATGACAAATACATTAAACTAGTCTGCATTAACTCAGTCTGGGAAAGGAGTAGGCGGCAAATCAGAGGAAGCTGCCTGACATGTGTTTTGGCAGGTCCTCTATAAAGACACGGTGAGCGCCAAGACCAGGGGTTCAAGTACCTTCTCCCAACTGTCCCTCTCCTCTTCCAGGGGCACCGGGGACACTGCTTGCTCTAGTTCTGAGGGTCACTGAGGCGCTGCTCACACTTTCCCAATGTTCTCTCTCTGTTCGTCAGATGTGTTCATTTCTATGGATGCCTCTGCAGTTTCACTGTCCCTCCCCTTTGCCTCTCCAATCTACTTGTAAAGCCATAAAATGATTTTTCTGGGGAGGTGGGCAGGGGGATGGGATAACTGGGTGATGGGCATGAAGGAGGGCACTTGATGGAATGAGCACTGGGTATTATATGCAACTGATGAGTTACTAAATTCTACCTCTGAAACTAATAATACACTATATGTTAATTAAATTGAATTTAAATAAAAAATTTAAAAAGTAACTTTTCTTACATTTTAGGTATTGTACTTTGAGTTCTAGATTTTCCATTTGATTCTCTCTCTCTCTTTTTTGCAGTTTTTATAGTTCTGTTGAGATTCCCCATTTATTTAAACATTATGACCATCTTTTTCATTTAAATCATAAAATATTTTAGTCCTGAGACCAGAGAACCTTCCACAGCTCTTTGCTGGCTTTGGTGAGGGCAGGTAGTATTCTCCCTCCTCCCCGCTCTCTGGGAGAGCAGAGGATTTTCTTATCCCTCCTTTCCCCTCTCTTCCCCTCCCTTTTTCTTTTCTTTTCTGATTCTTGAAGTACTATGCAAAGGGCTGCATTCTGGTAATTCATTTTTTCAGGTTTAATCTTTGTTCTAATAAATATTTTTAAATGAAAAGTAAAAAAATAAATAAATCAAAAAATATTTTATAATATCCTATTTAAACTCCATGTGTGCTAATTCCAAAATCTGGGTCATTTTGTGTCTACACCTGCTTATCTTTATCTTGACATGGGTCATACGCCTTGCATATTTCTATTGCTTTCTAGACATGGTGGATGATGCTTTTAGAGAATCTGCTTCCATTGCCTTTCTGTCAATTGAGTTGATTTCTATTCTAGCAATTATCTGTGAAACTGTCTTTGTTAGTGTTCACTTTTTGTGTTTGTTTTGTTTTGGCCTTAGTTCAAGAATGTTTTTCTCAATACTGAGAAATAATCTTTACTCTGAAGGTGGGTCCCTCAGGGTTGCAGTGGAAAGCGCAGGATGCTCACCACGTTCCCTCCACCTTGAAGGATCTCCAGCCCCAAGATGCCTTCCCAGGTAGGCAGCAGGTGAAATCTACTCAGCTTTCTTGGTCCACAGCTGCTGCTTTTTACTGGGTCCCCGGCATGTCCTCCCATGCTGCATGGTTGGGGGGATCCCTCAGAGAAGGATCCCACCCAGTGCAGTCTCTTTTGAAAATTCCCTTTCAGTGTCTGTCATTTTGTTTGTTCTACCTTGTCTACAAATAATTGTTTTTCAAGCTTTGTCCAGATTGTGTAATTGTTATATATAAGAATGTTAGTCCAATACAAGTTACTCTGCCATTCCTGGAACCAGATGAATAAAGTGCAGCTTTACCAAGGCCAAAGTGACAGACTAAACATGTGTGAATCTGTTGGACTATGCTCACCTAACCCACAGTCTGAACTTTAGTGAGAAAGACTGTATTGTGCATCCATATTCTTTCTTCTCTCTCCTCCTTTGATGTGACTCCTGTGTCCAGCTTTCTGGGGGGAGTTGAACCTCACACCCCATTGGTGTTGACCTCAGCTGTGGGGCCCAGGTTGGCCAATTGGGTGTTGGTAGACATGACACACACTTGGAGTAGAAATGTGATTGTGTGGTTTTCTGGGAGATGCCCAGGATGATGAAGACAACCCAATGTCTACAGTGCCCATGTAGGAGAGGAACTCTCCAGTCTAACCACTGAGTAGCACAAATGAAGATCATTTGATACAGTTGCTTCTTTTGGCAAAGGCCATATGCCATGGCGTAGAAGTGGGTAGAATCACCATCACAGACACAGAACACACTACCTCAAATCAAGACACCATGGGGCCATTGGATTAGTAAGTAACACAAGGAAAGCAGGTGGAGGTTTTGTTTGTAAGAAAGCTTTTCAATGCCAACAAATCAATTCAACAATCATGGGACCCCCTGGGACTGTGTCTTGGAAAAAACTATATTCCCAGCCCCTACTGTGTGACTGACATGTAATAGGCACTCAGTGCAGACAAAACATTAGCTCTGCCCTCAGGAACATCACAACATGGTGGAGGATGAAAACATATGATGAGTGGAGGATCAATTAGCACAGTCTGATAAATAAACTGCTTTGGGAGGCTTGGAAGAGAGAAGATTGTGACCATTTCTAGCTTTGGGACTATTTTCATGCTTGGATGTCAGTCAGTCTTTTTAAAGCAAAAATCAGCATGCTTTGTCAAAATGGCAAATAGCTCCCCAAATATCAATGACTTCAAATAACATCCTTGATGTTTGGCTTCGGTGGTATAGCAGAGGCTGAGCCATAACTACCCTCAGGGACAGGTCACCTCACAGAGGGAGGGAAAGGCAGTGGGTATTGAAGGGCCTTTTGAAATTGCCCAGAACCCACACATGTTCCCTCTGCTTACATCCCAGTCACAGTGGCCTGACAGTGGGGCAGAGGGAGACCATTAGGTCCCGTCCAAGGACCTTGATGCAGTTTACAAAGCTCATGTGAATGAAGTTGCCATCCTGTGCTAAGAGGCAAGTGCTAGGAACATCTGGTCTGTCTGTGCAGGCGATTCGACATATCCTCCTTGAGAGAGCATGCCCATCAGATCTTTACCGTTCTAAGGGCACAATTCCCAAGAATTACTGAAGGCTCCCTGGGATGGCCAGAGAATGCACTGGGACCAAGAAAATTAGAAGGAAGGGAGAACAGACTCCAAGGAAACCTTGTCATCAGAGGGGTAGTCTGAAGCCCCTGTGTTCAATGACCTGCCTCAAAAGACACAAGAGCTTGGGAGACCCTCTCCCAATGAGACAATACTTTACTGGGTAAAATTTATGAAATGCAATCATTTCAAATCACTAGGAACTATCCTAAGAGCATACAGAAAATGGAGAAACATTCATTCAAGAAAATCTGCTAAAACTTGGTAAGAACAGTGAGTCTGGCATTTGAGGCAAACCTGTTCCTTACCGTGCCCTGCTCCACGATCTACTCTGAGCAAGAGCAGCCAAGAAGATGGGCTTCTTGCCACTTAGTTCCCAGCCTGGGCCTCTGTTTCACTCCAAGCAGACAGGCAGGAGCACTTCTCTTCCCTTCCAGCCCCATGCTGAGAGGCTCTTTCCCAGGCAGGTGCAACAGAGAGACTGGCTCTCCCTCCCCACCCAGTCCTCATTCAAGGGCCAAAGCTCTGCTCCAGGCATGCAGGCTGGCAATACTGGGGTTCTGATTACCTCCAGTTGCTGGTGGGATTGAGGTGCAAAGTAAGGAATGCTAGGTGGTAAGACCAGGGGCTGCCAACCCCCACGCCTCAGTGCTCACTCATAGAGTGGGTGTATCGCTCTAGGAAAAGTGGCTCTGGACCCAGCTGCAGTGCAATAACACAGGGTTTCTGCCCCGGGAGAAAAGCAGGACATGGGGACACAGAGCTCTAGAACTTTGCCTGAGGGACTTACTTGATTTGGAGCAGAGCATGAGGAACCCCATGTCCAAGGGTATGGAAAACACAATAGGATCTTGGCAGAGAGCAAGCGAGGGGAGGCAGGCTGGTGGCTCCGTGAGGCTCATGATCTGCCAGAGCAGCCAGTTTACAGAGAAAGCTGGGGGAAGAGACAGCCAAGAAGAGCTCTCTTGAGACCAGAGGCAGCTCTGGAGGCTGGGAAGGCTACGCGTATGTGCCAGTCTGCATCGCTCAGAGTACCCATGCAGGATGTGGGACAGGTATGAAAGCATTCCCAAGCCACACACACAGAATAGCAACACCACCCAGGAGCCTCACTGGCCCAAGGCACTGAACACAACCTCTGACCAAACTCTGGCTGGACAATCAGCGGCTCTGATCCAGGACAAATCCTGCAAAGTGAGAGTGAAAAGTAAAACCATACTCATGTAGGCAGTCTGGGTGGCTATGTGTGCCCAAGGCTATGCCCTCTGGGAATCACAGGGGGACCTCTAAGCTACAAGCCCATGGGGGGCAGGGACAAGCAGTGTAAACCCCCTAGGTTGGGATAGCACCTGCCACCACACACACAACTGGGCCAGGGGTGTAAGTGCAATCCTCACCATCAATGGCTCATGGTCATCGAGGGCAACCACTAAGTGACCAGCCTAAAAGTGAGGCTTGAATCACAGCTCAGCAGACATTATGTCCTCAGGCACCCACCCCGTATTGGAACCCTTGTGGCCCATGGCTTGTTTTATAAGCTTGCTGTTCCAGTTTACACTAGCCATCTGTTTCCCGAGCTCTGCACGTCCCTGCCTGCCCTTCTACCAGCCCCCCATCTCCTTCCAGTGGTAGCCCAGGCATCCCTGAAAGGCAAGGACAATCCTGTTTGCTCCTTAGTCATCCCAAGCAGCCTGGTCTCTGTTCGTGGGGGCACAAAGCCCCCATCTCCCCCTGCAGGTTTTACCCAAACCGATGACGGGAAACATGGACTCAGAGCAGGGACCCACTGGTCCCTCCAGCAAAACTCACTTTCTCGCTTTTCTCTCTGTCTGACTCACTTCAAAGGGTCTTTATGTTTCAATCACTTTCTTTCCTCAAGCTCCCCCCATGTATATCTGTATATAGATAGAAAGTAAATAATATATAAGTATGTATATGTATAATATATATGTGTGTATATATATGGTATATGTAATAAAGGTAGATATACCTCTCTATATACGATTTAGATGATATCCCTAGAAATCTATAGAGAGAGAAATATGTATGTATATATACTACATGGGGACTTATCCCTAGAAAATACTTTCTACTGATAAATTAAATCATTATGGGAGGGTGGAGCAAGATGGCAGAGGAGTAGGAGACCTGGATTTCGTCTGGTCCCAGGAATTCAGCTGGAAAGGGATCAAACCATTCTGAACACCTACAAACTCAATAGGAGATTGAAGAAAAGAATAGCAACAACTCTCTGAACAGAAAAGCGACCACTTTCTGGAAGGTAGGATGTGTGGAGAAGTGAATCTGAGGCGATATTTGGGAGGATAGGCGGCGGGGGAGGGGGCCTCTGTCGGCCGCTTATGGCAAGCGATAGAGCCGCGGAGCACAAAATTGGAAATTTTAGAAGTCAGCTCCACTGAAGGACGTCACTCCAGTGGCTAAGTGAGGGTTGGAACCCTCGCGGGACATTGTCGTCTCAGGACCCTCGGGGTCACAGAAAGACCAGGGGTGCCTGAGTGCGGCAGAGCTCCCAGGTATCGGAGCGGGGAAGCCGGCTGCAGAGACAGAGCCCAGGCGCGGGCTCTCAGCTCGGGGTTGCCATAAACCATGATCTGTGGCACAGTCGGGCCACTGCTCCTCCAGCAGGGACCCAACAAGCGACAGATCTGGGGAGACTCCCTTTCCTCCCCCATGAGGAGTGGCACAGGAGCACACCGCAGGGATCTGCTGGGTTTGGAGACCCCACACCGGTTTGGGTGCCAGAGATAGAAATGCTCGGTCACAGGCCGGGTGAGCATGGAGTGCGGCCGGAGACCTGGGAGACGGGAGTGATTGACTGCTTTTCTCTGGGGTGCACTGAGAAGCGGAACCCCGAGTTCTCGGCTCCTCCAGGATGGAGATTGGGAGGCCACCATTTTCCCTCTCGGCCTCCAAAGCTGTACCGAAAGCTTGCAGGGAACAAAAGCTCGGGAGAGGGGCGCCTGGGTGGCTCAGTTGGTTAAGCGACTGCCTTCGGCTCAGGTCATGATCCTGGAGTCCCGGGATCAAGTCCCACATCGGGCTCCCTGCTCAGCAGGGAGTCTGCTTCTCCCTCTGACCCTCCCCGCTCTCATGTGCTCGCTCTCTCTCATTCTCTCTCTCTCAAAAAAATAAATAAAATCTTAAAAAAAAAAAAAAAAAAAAAAAAGCTCGGGAGAGCAAACCCGAGCAGATTACTTAGCCCGGATCAGCAAGGGTGGGGCAATTCCTCCTCTGGCAAAGACATTTGGGAACCATGGCAACAGGCTCCTCCCCCAGAAGATCAGCAAGAACAGCCCGCCAAGAACAAGTTTACCAATCAATGAGAATGGCAGAACTCCAGCGGTAGGGGAATACTGCACATAGAATTCATGGCTTTTTTACCATGATTCTTTAGTCTTTCAAAGTTGATTTTTTTAACTGTATTTTTTTTTGAATTTTTCTTTTTCCCTTTTTCAACCAACATCTTATCAATCCCTTTTTTAAAAAGCATTTTTATTTTTCATTTTTATAGTCATATTCTATCCCTTCATAGTAGTTACCCTTATTTTTGGCATATATATATATAAGTTGTTCTCGCTTTAAAATTTTGAGATACAGTTTCTTCTAACAGATCAAAATATATCCTTAATCTCTAGTGTATGGCTTTGTTCTAGTCTCCTTCCTGATCACATTCTCTCCCTTCTTTTTTTCTTTTTTTAAAAAATCCTCTTTCTTTTTTCAAACAACTTCTTATCTTATCAATTCCTTTTATAAAATTTTTTATAATTTTCATCTTTACAGTCATATTCCATCCTTTCATCATATTAACCCTAATTTTTGTACATATATAAGTTTTTCTTTCTTTAAAATTTTGGGAAGCACTTTCATCTAACAGACCAAAATACACCCAAAATCTTGTATGTGGCACTGATCTATGCACCAGCCTGATCATATTTGATCATATTCTTTTTTTGTTTTGTTTTGTTCTGTTTTTGTTTGTTTTTATCTTTTTCTTTCCTTTTTTTTTCTTTTCCTTTCTTTTCCCCCGGCTTCAGGTCTTTTCTGATTTGTTTAGAGTATATTTTCTGGGAACTTTGTGACCCTGTTAGCATTTTGTTCTCTCATTCATCTATTCTGCTCTGGACAAAATGACAAGACAGAAAAAATCACCTCAACAAAAAGAACAAGAGGCAGTACTGATTGCCAGGGACCTACTCAATATGGACATTAGTACGATGTTGGAACTAGAGTTCAGAATGATGATTTTAAAGATACTAGCTGGGCTTGAAAAAAGCATGGAAGTTATTAGAGAAACCCTTTCTGGAGAAATAAAAGAACTAAAATCTAACCAAGTCGAAATAAAAAACGCTATTAATGAGGTGCAATAAAAAATGGGGGTGCTAACTGCTAGGATAAATGAGGCAGAAGAGAGAATTAGTGATATAGAGGACCAAATGATGGAAAATAAAGAAGCTGAGAAAAAGAGAGATAAACAACTACTGGATCACGAGGGCAGAATTCGAGAGATAAGCAATACCATAAGATGAAACAATATTAGAATAATTGGGATCCCAGAAGAAGAAGAGAGAGAGGGGCAGAAGGTATACTGGAGCAAATTATAGCAGAGAACTTCCCTAATTTGGGGAAGGAAACAGGCATCAAAATCCAGGAGGCACAGAGAACCCCTCTCAAAATCAATAAAAATAGGTCAACACCCCAACATCTAATAGTAAAACTTGCGAGTCTCAGAGACAAAGAGAAAATCCTGAAAGCAGCTCAGGAGAAGAGATCTGTAACCTACAATGGTAGAAACATTAGATTGACAACAGACCTATCCACAGAGACCTGGCAGGCCAGAAAGGACTGGCATGATATATTCAGAGCACTAAATGAGAAAAATATGCAGCCGAGAATACTATATCCAGCTAGGCTGTCATTGAAAATAGAAGGAGAGATAAAAAGCTTCCAGGACAAACAAAAACTAAAGGAATTTGCAAACACGAAACCAGCCCTACAAGAAATCTTGAAAGGGGTCCTCTAAGCAAAGACAGAGCCTAAAAGCAACATAGACCAGAAAGGAACAGAGACAATAGACAGTAACAGTCACCTTACAGGCAATACAATGGCACTAAATTCATATCTTTCAGTAGTTACCCTGAATGTAAATGGGCTAAATGCCCCAATCAAAAGACACAGGCTATCAGATTGGATTAAAAAACAAGATCCATCGATATGCTGTCTTCAAGAGACTCATTTTAGACCCAAAGAGACCCCCAGATTGTGAGGGGGTGGAAAACCATTTACCATGCTAATGGACATCAAAAGAAAGCTGGGGTGGCAATCCTTCCATCAGACAAAGTAGATTTTAAAGCAAAGACTGTAATAAGAGATGAGGAGGGACACTATATCCTACTTAAAGGGTCTATCCAACAAGAAGATCTAACAACTGTAAATATCTATGCCCCTAACATGGGAGCAGCCAATTATATAAGGCAATTAATAACAAAAGCAAAGAAACACATTGACAACAATACAATAATAGTGGGGGACTTTAACACCCCCCTCACTGAAACGGACAGATCATCTAAGCAAAAGATCAACAAGGACATAAAGCCTTTAAATGACACACTGGACCAAATGGACTTCACAGACATATTCAGAACATTCCATCCCAAAGCAACAGAATACACATTCTTCTCTAGTGCCCATGGAACATTCTCCAGAATCGATCACATCCTAGGTCACAAATCAGATCTCAACCAGTACCAAAAGATTGGGATCATTCCTGCATATTTTCAGACCACAATGCTTTGAAACTAGAACTCAATCACAAGAGGAAAGTCAGAAAGAACTCAAATACATGGAGGCTAAAGAGCATCTTACTAAAGAATGAATGGGTCAACCAGGAAATTAAAGAAGAATTAAAAAAATTCATGGAAACAAATGAAAATGATAACACAACTGTTCAAAATCTTTGGGATACAGCAAAGACAGTCCTAAGAGGAAAGTATATAGCAATACAAGCCTTTCTCAAGAAACAAGAAAGGTCTCAAATATACAACCTAACCCTACACCTAAAGGAGCTGGAGAAAGAAGAGCAAATAAAGCCTAAACCCAGCAGGAGAAGAGAAATAATAAAGATCAGAGCAGAAATCAATGAAATAGAAACCAAAAGAACAGTAGAACAGATCAACAAAACTAGGAGCTGGTTCTTTGAAAGAATTAACAAGATTGATAAACCCCTGGCCAGACTTATCAAAAAGAAAAGAGAAATGACCCAAATCAACAAAATCATGAATGAAAGAGGAGAGATCACAACCAACACCAAAGGAATACAAACAATTATAAGAACTTATTATGAGCAACTCTATGCCAGCAAATTAGATAACCTGGAAGAAATGGATGCATTCCTAGAGATGTATCAACTACCAAAACTGAACCAGGAAGAAATAGAAAACCTGAACAGACCTATAACCACTAAGGAAATCGAAGCAGTCATCAGAAATCTCCCAAGAAACAAAAGCCCAGGGCCAGATGGCTTCCCAGGGGAATTCTACCAAGAAGAATTAATACCTATTCTGAAACTGTTCCAAAAAATAGAAATGGAAGGAAAACTTCCAAACTCATTTTATGAGGCCACCATTACCTTGATCCCAAAACCAGGCAAAGAGCCCATCAAAAAGGAGAATTATAGACCATTATCCTTGATGAACATGGATACAAAAATTCTCACCAAAATACTAGCCAATTGGATCCAGCAGTACATTAAAAGGATTATTCACCACGACCAAGTGGGATTTATCCCTGGGCTGCAAGGTTGGTTCAACATCTGCAAATCAATCAATGTGATACAATTTATTAATAAAAGAAAGAACAAGAACCGTATGATCCTCTCAGTAGATGCAGAAAAAGCATTTGCCAAAGTACAGCATCCTTTCTTGATCAAAACTCTTCAGAGTATCGGGATGGAGGGTACATACCTCAATATCATAAAAGCCATCTATGAAAACCCCACAGCAAATATCATTCTCAATGGGGAAAAACTGAGAGCTTTCCCCCTAAGGTCAGGAACGCGGCAGGGATGTCCACTATCACCACTGCTATTCAACATAGTATTAGAAGTCCTAGCCACAGCAATCAGACAACAAAAAGAAATAAAAGGCATCTGAATTGGCAAAGAAGAAGTCAAACTCTCACTCTTTGCAGATGATATGATACTTTGTGTGGAAAACCCAAAAGACTCCACCCCAAAACTGCTAGAACTCATACAGAAATTCAGTCAAGTGGCAGTATATAAAATCAATGCACAGAAATCAGTGGCATTCCTATCCACCAACAACAAGACAGAAGAAAGAGAAATTAAGGAGTCGATCCCATTTACAATTGCACCCAAAACCATAAGATACCGAGGAATATATCTAACCAAAGAGGCAAAGAATCTGTACTCAGAAAACTATAAAATACTCATGAAAGAAATTGAGGAAGACACAAAGAAATGGAAAAACATTCCATGCTCATGGATTAGAAGAAAAATATTGTGAAGATGTCAATGCTACCTAGAGCAATCTACACACTCAATGAAATCCCTATGAAAATACTATCCACTTTTTTCAAAGAAATGGAACAAATAATCCTAAAATTTGTATGGAACCAGAAAAGACCCTGAATAGCCAGAGGAATGTTGAAAAAGAAAAGCAAAGCTGGCGGCATCACAATTCTGGACTTTCACCTCTATTACAAAGCTGTCATCATCAAGACAGTATGGTACTGGCACAAAAACAGACACACAGATCAATGGAACAGAATAGAGAGCCCAGAAATGGACCCTCATCTGTATGGTCAACTCATCTTCGACAAAGCAGACAAGAATGTCCCATGGAAAAAAGACAGTCTCTTCAACAAATGGTGTTGGGAAAATTGGACAGCCACATGCAGAATGAAACTGGACCATTTCATTATACCACACACAAAAATAGACCCAAAATGATTGAAAGACCTAAATGTGAGACAGGAGTCCATCAAAATCCTAAAGGAGAACACAGGCAGCAACTTCTTCGACCTCAGCCGCAGCAACTTCTTCCTAGAAACATCGCCAAAAGCAAGGGAAGCAAGGGCAAAAATGAACTATTGGGACTTCATCAAGATAAAAAGCTTTTGCACAGCAAAAGAAATGGTCAACACAACCAAAAGACAACCGACAGAATGGGAGAAGATATTTGCAAATGACATATCAGATAAAGGGCTAGTATCCAAAATCTATAAAGAACTTATCAAACTCAACACCCAAAGAACAAATGATCCAATCAAGAAATTGGCAGAAGACAGGAACAGACATGTTTCCAAAGAAGACATCCAGATGGCCAACAGACACATGAAAAAGTGCTCAACATCGCTCGGCATCAGGGAAATCCAAATCAAAACCTCAATGAGATACCACCTCACACCAGTCAGAATGGCTAAAATTAACAAGTCAGGAGACGACAGATGTTAGCAGGGATGCGGAGAAAGGGGAACCCTCCTACACTGTTGGTGGTAATGCAAGCTGGTGCATCCACTCTGGAAAACAGTATGAAGGGTCCTCAAAAAGTTGAAAATAGAGCTACCATATGACCCAGCAATTGCACTACAGGGTATTTACCCCAAAGATACAAATATAGGGATCCGAAGGGGTACGTGCACCCCGATGTTTATAGCAGCAATGTCCACAATAGCCAAACTGTGGAAAGAGCCAAGATGTCCATCGACAGATGAATGGATAAAGAAGAGGTGGTATATATATACAATGGAATATTATGCAGCCATCAAAAGGAATGAAATCTTGTCATTTGCAATGACGTGGATGGAACTGGAGGGTGTTATGCTGAGCGAAATAAGTCAATCAGAGAAAGACATGTATCATATGACCTCACTGATATGAGGAATTCTTAATCTCAGGAAACAAACTGAGGATTGCTGGAGTGGGGGGTGGGGTGGGAGGAATGGGGTGACTGGGTGATAGACATTGGGGAGGGTATGTGCTATGGTGAGCACTGTGAATTGTGCAAGACTGTTGAATCACAGATCTGTACTTCTGAAACAACTAATACAATATATGTTAAAAAAAAAAGAAGATAGCAGGAGGGGAAGAATGAAGGGGGGGAAATTGGAGGGGGAGATGAACCATGAGAGACGATGGACTCTGAAAAACAAACTGAGGGTTCTAGGGGGGAGGGGGTGGGAGGATGGGTTAGCCTGGTGATGGGTATTAAAGAGGGCACGTACTGAATGGAGCACTGGGTGTTATACACAAACAATGAATCATGGAACACTACATCAAAAACTAATGATGTAATATATGGTGACTAACATAACAATAAAAAAATTAAAAAAATTAAATCATGATGTAAATTACAGCGTGCTTACACATTTGGTAATTTTGATATTTAAAATTAAGTTCTGCTTTTTATTTTCTGACTATTGAACTAAACTTGGTGGCTTTGGCTCTTGAATATGAGGTTTGGAAAGTTCTCTGCATCAGCATTGCCTGGGCTGGAACCCCTACAGCCAAAAAGAAGAAAGCAGGCCTCCATCCCCCTGGGAGTCTGAGGTTCCAGGACACTAAGTATTGTGACAAGAGCTCTAAAAAAATACAGGCTGCTTCACAAGCTTTCTTTATTGAACAGGGAAGCCTTTTTACTGACACATGCATATGAAAAGTTATTATATTAAAAAATATTTGATTAGAGTATGTACATGGAAACATATAAGATCAGAATCTCAGTGTGTATACACACACATTTGGGAGTATTTTGTGACATTTGTAAAACATATTCACTTAGTATAATTAAACATAGCTCAGTTCAGCAAGCTACTTGGAAAGGCAAGAATATCCAAGCAGGTAGACCGACATTCTTGACTCGGGATTGAGGGATGCCTGGGTGGTTCTTGGGAGCAGTCAGTCCCAGAAGGACAAGAGGAGTGATGCAAGAATGCTCTGAGTTATAGAAAAAAGGGAACATTTCCAGCCAGAGAGCTTCTTGGGTTTTTCATCTCTTCTGTTTTGATTTGGGGGTTGGACCAATAGCTCTTCCTTTGCAGGGCATTCCTAGGTTGGCTGGAGCACCCAGCAGTGGAGGCAGCAGCTGTCCAGATTGTTTTCCCGGCAGAGGGACGAGCTGAGTCTTCCTGACAGGGCTGGATGTATGATTTGGAAGGGTGAGCAGTCACCACCAAAACACTTCAGAAAAAAAAAAAAAAAAAATCAAGTAGGAAAAGCCTCTTCCAAGATATTTTATAGAAAGATATGCTTTAAAGAGTTGCAATTTATTGTTTTCTGCACATTCAGCTGCTGAATTTAACCAGAAAGAAAAATTTATACATAAAACATAAAAATGTTAGAGAAACAGATGGTCAAAGATGATACTTTTAAGCCCTAAGACAAAGCACTGTCCAATCAGGGTACAGAGTCTAATGTTGGCTGCATTGTTCTGAGACTGAAGTGAGCTTGTGTAAATCCTGGGGCAGATCCAGAGCTCCTGAGAGAGATTTCCTCAAGACTCAGATGCTCGCTGGAGCCTGGCCAGATGGCTCTGCAAAGCCTCCCGTTCAGCTCCCAGGACAGGCCCGCCTGGCTCAAGGATGTTCCCACTCAAGCTTACCAGTCCCCAGATGCCAACATGCAATGGATTCTCTGCCTCAAAAACCTGATTTACTCACAGATATCCAATAAATAGCCACATTTTAGTGAAAATCTTGTTACATGTAAATCAAGCATGTGACCATGTGAGGTTTCAGGATCTCTTTAGTGCATTACCTGGGTGCCCCAAGGATTGTTGAGGTACACCTTTCTCACACTGAGCCGGGCAGGTTCTACTAGCTGTGCTTCCAACCTGGACTCAATGTTGCATTTCTGCCTCATTAGAAAGTGAGTCATGTAGAGATGAGGTATTTCTGAATAGAGCCTGATTCATCCCTCTTCCATGTGTCCAGTCAAGAATCCCTGAATATGTGCTCCAATACCTCCCTTGCAGGTCACATGACCTGCACATCTGTGAAACCCAGTGGACACCCCTGACCCTCCCTGCTCACCTGTGCAGCCCAACACATACCCCTGACCCTCCCTGCTCACCTGGGCAGCCCAGCACACACCCTTGACCCTCCCTGCTCACCTGGGCAGCCCAACACATACCCTTTACCCTCCCTGCTCACCTGTGCAGCCCAGCACACACCGCTGACCCTCCCTGCTCACCTGCCCAGCCCAGTTGGCACCCTGGACCCTCCCTGCTCACCTGTGCTCCACTCTCTTTCCACCATTCCTCAGAAGATTAATCCTGTGAAGTCCCTCTCTGTATGACCATGCAAGCTGCACTGAATGAGAGGATTTTCAGTCAACATCAGTCTCCCCTGAGCTCTGTAGCACTGGACATGTCTAAGGTGCCTCTCCTCATGTCTGTCTTGCCTCATCATGTACACTGTCCTCTGTGTTTCCTGGAGTTACCCCTTCTTTTCTATCTTAATTATTTGTGCTTCCTAGAGGTCTCAGCATAGCCCTGTCACTACACCTCAAACACTCCCAAGCCTTCTGTCTCCATAGGTTGTGAGATCTGAATCTACTTCTTGGCCACAAATTGGGATGCTAAGTCTGGAAGTTCTGAAATCAGAAGCAGTCTCCATCCTCCACAAACTTGAATTCAGTTGCAGAAATAGATGCAGTTGAAGTATGTGTTTGCAGAGACAGGAGGTATGTCACAGCATCCAATTCAGCCTGGGTGGGGGGCTTTCCAAGGTGAAGCTTGGACAGACCTTTAACCACAGATGGACAAGTGGGGAGCAGGGAGGAGAATGAGACATACAGGCATTGCTTCACCTGAGGAACCTCAAGTGTTGAGAAGGTGAGATGTGTGGGATTGAGGAGCAGGTGGTAAGAGAGGGGCAGTGACAGTCCTGGAGACAGCTCACGAGATAAAGCATACTTTGATCTAGGAAAGGATTTTCTGATGTGGAATAAAATTCTGCAAGGAGAATGAGCTGAAGGAAAGGGAGCTAATGTTTCCCAAGTTCCTATAATACAACTGTGTTAGGCAGCAATTTTCTTTTTTAATCCCCATGACTGAGCTTTATGGAATCATAATTTCTACTTTAGAATTTAGGAAAATGAGGTATAGAATGTTTAAGCAAATTGTCTAAGGCCATGCAGGTAGGACACAGTTCCATCTACTTTAAACACCATACCAATCGCACTTTGCCCAAGGAGATAGGTGACAGCAAGACTAGAAATGAGGATGGGGGGTATAGGGATAGTATATACCAAGATATATGTGAGGAACAGGGACAGGTACATACCAGGATATATGGGAGAAACAGAGATAGATATATACCAGGATATATGGGAGGAACAGGGGCAGGTATATACCAGGATATATGGGAGGAACAAGGGTAGGTATATACGAGGATATATGGGAGGAACAAGAGTAGGTATATACCAGGATATATGGGAGGAACAGAGATAGGTATATACCAGGAAATATGGGAGGAACAGGGGCAGGTATACACCAGGATATAGGACAGAATAGGGATAGGTATACACCAGGATACGGGGGGGGGGGG
>NW_022589704.1:0-30169 GCF_004348235.1 Phoca vitulina | reverse complement strand
GGGGGGGGGGGGGGGGGGGGGGCAGAGATAAATATACACCAGGATATAGGGCAGAATAAGGATAAGTACACAACAGGATACAGGGTTGGGGGGCAGAGATAGGTATACACCAGGATACAGGGTGGGGGGACAGAGATAGGTATATACCAGGATATATGGGAAGAACAAGGGTAGGTATATACCAGGATATATGGGAGGAATAGAGATAGGTATATACCAGGATACAGGGCGGGGGGGCAGAGATAGGTATACACCAGGATGTAGGGCAGAATAGGGAGAGGTATACACCAGGATACAGGGCAGAATAGGGAAAAGTATACACCAGGATACAGGGTGGGGGGGGCAGAAATAGGTATACACCAGGATACAGGGCGGAATAGGGATAGGTATACAGCAGGATACAGGGTGGAATAAGGATAGGTATACAGCAGGATACAGGGCAGAATAGGGATAGGTATACAGAAGGATACAGGGCGGAATGGGATAGGTATACACCAAGATAGAGGGTGGGGGGCAGAGAGGTAAACACCAGGATACAGGGGGGAATAGGGATAGGTATACACCAGGATACAGGGGGGAATAAGGATAGGTATACACCAGAATACAGGATGGAATAGGGATAGGTATACACCAGGGTACAGGGTGGAATAGGGATAGGTATACACCAGGGTACAGGGTGGAATAGGCATAGGCATATACAAGGGTACAGGGTGGAATAGGGATAGGTATACACCAGGTTATAGGGGGGAATAGGGATAGGTATATACCAGGATACAGGGGGGACTAGGGATAGGGATACAGCAGGATGAGCCTGGAGGTGAGGAGGGATGAGAAGGAAAAGAATGAGAACAAAGGCAGGCTGGCCACCATCCAGTGCACCTGCACACACACTGCATTCTGTACTCACCAAATCTTCACTAAACAAGGCAGCCAGCCAGGTGGACCAGGATGCAAACCCAAACCCGTGGGAGCATTTTGTGTGGGAGTCTGTGTGGAGGCTGAGGGTGTGGCGGTCATGCATGGTCTGATCCAGGACACCCCCAGGCAGCTCCTTCCTAATTCACCCCATTCCCTGGGCCACGCCAGTAGCTGTGCATTGAACCTATTCCAGCAAGGAAATATAGGAATTGCAAGTGTTCATCCTCCAACATTCTGTCTGTGATATGCGCAGAAAGACAATTTGTAGTTTGCATTTGTTTACAAGCTTGTGATTTTTTTCCTCTAAGTGGAAGTTATTTTGGATAGGATAAATCATGTTATTGTTATCACTGTCAGCAGGATTTTAAAAACAATTATTTTTAACGAATAACTCCAAGTGTGGGCTCAAACACAAATGGCAGTGTGGAAAAGACCTGCCTTTGTTCTTATTTGAATATTAAAAATGTTTGTGACACTTATTTCATTTCACCGAGTAGGTTTTATCACTAAACCTAACGAAAAATATTTTTTGTTCTACCAGATACTCTGCTCTGATGGAGTGTGTTCAGTGTTTCGGACGTGGTTTCCTCACTTTGCTTCACGTTTTCTCCAGCATCTAGCTCCCCAGCAAAGGACAACTGGGGCTGGGCACAGGCTAGCTGGTCACAATGACAAAGGAAGGGCCCTTCTCGGTGTAACAGTGGTGGCTGGCCGTCCACCTTCCCCAAAGTGCCTGTAAACCAGCCATTGGAGAAGGCAGACACATCTGCAAACCATGACGGACACGACGTACAGCAGGGAAGAGCTCACAGCATGGATGCTCTGAGGGACCTGCTTCTCCAGGTGACGAAGCTGTTTTCCCGGTAAACATTCTTCTGCAACCTGGCTTGCTTAGCCAAGAGATGAGCACAAACACATATGTATTCAAATCATCAGCTGCAAGAACTCGGTCCAGGGTCTCTGTGACATAGAAGGTAGCCCGTGAGCAGGGTGAAAACGGGGAGTGAGCCCGTCTAAGACAGAGTGCATCGGAGTGCGGCTTCTCCTTACAGCGACACTAGAAAAGGACACAAAGAACAAGCGTCACCTGTGTAATGGCAAGGTCACGTTGATCACGGAGTCCACCTCACTAACTGTCTGGACTCAGGAACTTCACCCAGGCACACCCAGGAGAAAGAAGGCAAGCTGGTTTTCCGCCAGAGGTCGTGCGTGCTACTTCACAACCATCTGGGAACAAGACCTCTAGCTGCTGCCTGCCTCTGTGGTAAGAAAAAGGAGGGCAGTCCTGTGGAAAGAAATGTGCTGCCTCCACAGAAGTGATCCCCTCTTGCTCCAAGAAAGGTCTGAGTGGAAAGCTGGTCCAGAGTCCTGGGCCAAAGGCAGACGGAGGACACTGGACCCTTGGCCCTGATGTGCCCTGAAGTCAGCACTGCTTAAGGGAAACCGCTGTAGCTCTGTGTTCCGGAACAGCCTCCTGGAATTAGAGGGGCCCCTGGAAGACTTCTTGTTCCCAAAGAAGGTCATATCTACCGTCACTTTGAAAGTATAGAATTGGGTGAATGTTAGCTGTGCTTCGTGTTATGGTTACACGTTGAGCAAAGAGCACTGATTAGCAGATTTACAATTCCGTTTTAGAAAATGTGAGTGTTTGTGAGAATATTTTTAAACATTTCAGCCAGAAGTAAATATATCTGACACATGAAACTCGGTAATTTCAAAAAACTGTCAAATTTCATCATCAAAAGGGGGAGTGGCAGCCCGCCTGGCCACACACATGCGAACAACATCAGCGATAATGTGGAATGAATCCCCAATCATCCACCGCCTGACGCACATACCAGGTGTGTCTTTTCACAGGCTCTGTTTTCATATCATCAATTTAACACCTACTTTCTATATGTGCAATTCAGTGTCAAATAGAGACGTTATTGTATGTTCAGAAGTCTCATGTCTTCACAAACGCCTGTCCGTAACTAGATTGATGCTGATGTGTTGTACCACGTCAGTGATGAGGTATCTTTGTTTAAATGAAGATATTTGAGGCACATGGAATTGAATTGTCTTCTCTCCTAAAGTCGTGTGAGGAACTGGTTTACAAACTGAAGTTAGGATAAACCTTTACGCAGGCCCCTACTATGCCGCCCTTCATCCCTTGACCGTGCTTGGCTGACCCAAGGATGTGCCAGGGAGCGCTTGGCCCCTTAGGAATGGGAGAGTCTTGTCCCAACAACCCTAAAGGAGCCCCTCGCAAGCTCCAGACCGAGAGCACAGCTCATGGGTTCGGGCAGTGTCTCAGGTAAGGATACTACCCTTTCTCTTCCTTTCTCAGGATCTGAGTGTCCACCGCATAGACAAGGGATGCTGGTGGATTAGCTTGACAGTGTTCCTCTGACTGCCATCCCGGATGTCAGAATTTTACCAGGACTGCAGCAAATGTCGCAAATCTCATCATGGGAGGTGGGGATGGGGCTCCTGGTCGTACACATTGGTGGATGGCAGATGCCTTGGGCTTGGGGGTGATGGCCCACTGAGCACATTCTAATCTGGGTACAGTTGTTTGCTTAGTGCAGTACAACAAACACCTCACAAACAAGTTTTCTAAGTTGTCTTAAAGCATAATAATCACTTTGCCTCACACTTGGCAGCAAGGATGTAGGAAGTCTGTGCAGAATGAGTGTGGTTCTAAAAATATCACCAATTCCAATTCAGACTCAACCCTCAACTCTTTGTCTGACTAACCCAGTGCTTAATTTAAAATTACTCCAGACCACAGTTATCACTATCACCTTTAACTTCTCAGAGATAAAACTTCACCTCCAAGCTCTTGGATTCTAACCTAAAATTAGGTTCCTAATTAAAAACAAAGCCATAATAATTAAATGCAAAATTCCTGGGAGTTGACTTTTACTAAATTATTTTACAGCTCTCTTTGAAAAGTTTTTTTTCTTTAAGAGCTGATAACATGAAGTTATCACTTCAGCACTCCACTGTCTCTTCTCCTCTGCCCTGTGCTTCCCCTGGATGGGGGCTGCAGAAGTGGGGCACATAAATGAGGCAGTAGTCGTGGTTTGTAAAGGTAGGATGGAGGTCCCTCCAAATGCATCTTCATGCAGACTAGGGGTGGCACTTATGAGGCCACTTGTCTCATCCTATTAAGACAGCTTGGATGTCCCCCAAGGCAAGAGTGAATGAAGACCCTCCCCAGAGCTACTCTCCCAGGTGAAACCCACACCCCTCCACTTCTGAATGCCCACCACACCCTGCCCACGCAGCCAAGGCCACCAGGGTGCTAAAGGCAAGGGGAGGCCAGCTTCACCCCAATCTGCTCTCTGCTGAGACTTCATTAGACCCAAGTTCACAATTATGGAATCCAAGGGACTACGCCCTCGTCTTTAGAGCAAAAGCAAACACAGACCTCGTTCAAGGTCAGGTGGACAGTAGGAAGCAAAACTGGGGCCCAAGAGCACAGTGATGTGAATATATGCCTCCCTCCTCCACTCACCCCCATGAACTAAGCCACTAGAAGAGGTGAAGAGAAAACACTATTTTGCAGATACTGTTTTTAAGCCCCTCTCCCCAGTCACTGAAAACTGCCCAAAGCAAGCTCAGTTCCATTTGTGCAGCTTCTCTCGCATCTGTGTGGCAAATTTCCATGTTTACTTAAGAATCCAGTGGGAACATCCAGCTGGAAAATAGGAATGTAATGGAGATGGTCACCTCATCACACCTCACTTTTGAACTCGGTAAGGGACTTCCTGCAACAGACACTTGAATTTAAATGTTTCACAACTTGTCCAAATGAGCTGTCCCTAAGTAACCTTAGAGAAGAGCTTCAACACACCTACATTTGGAGTCCAGACTCCATTATTTCACAAAATACAAACTGTAACTTAAGGCATTGATAGATGTTCCATACCGTGTTACTGTGGCTGCTTTGCAATTAGGAAATGGGAAGAAATTTAGGTTAAGAGGAGCAGCTGGAAATAAGATGCACTTTTCATCTAGTTCCAGGGTCCCAGAGTCCCGACACCCCAGCTGGGTCCCACCCCTCCAGCACCCGCTCAGATGCCACAGTCGGAGGCTGCTGTCTGGGGTCACCCCAGGCCCGACACCCCAGCTGGGTCCCACCTCTCCAGCACCCGCTCAGATGCCACAGTCGGAGGCTGCTGTCTGGGGTCACCCCAGGCCCGACACCCCAGCTGGGTCCCACCCCTCCAGCACCCGCTCAGATGCCACAGTCGGAGGCTGCTGTCTGGGCTCACCTAGGGCCAAATGCCCCAGCCTGGGCTAGGGTCTCTGGATGGCAGCCCATATGGTGCAGTCATATCCAGGTGGGGCTGGGGAGCCAAGTCAGGGTGGAAACATCAAACCACTAAGATGGTTTTTCATATTGTCACCATTGTCATTTCCAGCCTGGTCTTTGGCAAGTATATGAACAAATGGGAAGAAAGATGCTGTCCATGGATTCTTGACTCAAACTCAGTTATTGTGATCAGTGTGAGGAGTTAATCATAGACAAGCACAGTCAGAAGTCATTACATAAAATAAAAACACGAGTAAGCTGTAAACCTTTCTTCATAATAAGCCTGACAAGCTTAAAAAAGATAACCTGTTTCTGAAGGTAGAAAATTCAAAGTCATGTTTAAGAAGTTTTTTTAATCCAAAATGTTCAAATAGAAAATGTCAATCTTTACAAAGAACTAGTATTAAAGAGGCATTTAAAATAATTTTCCTATTTGAAGTTTAACAAAAACATGCCTCTCCATCATTTCTAGACAAAATACAGCAAGCCTTCATTGAATTGTTGCTGAGTTCAAGCACAGACACGAGTTTCCACTTTTAATTCCCACAGCCCAATCAAGGTAGGTTCCATTGTCTGTTCATTGTACTTATGTGGGAATGGCCACCCAGGTGTAGAAACAGCTGGTCACAGTGGCCCAAACATAATGTGCATTCTCTCAGCCACCAAAGTATGCGTTAAAATTACATTTTCCTTCAGTTACACACACTTGCCTTCACTTTGAAGCATGAAAAAAGAGCCCAGGTTGCTTTGTTCACCAAGCTGAGAAACCCAGCCCCTAAGTGTGCTTTAGAAACAACCTCATGACAACCAGGGTTTGTGTCCCATGGATGGTCACGTGGGCTGGTCCCAGGCACCCCTCGTGGGAGGAAGGGGGTACAGCCGACTGTCAGTGAGGGGTGGATGGCTAGTAAGAGGAGGTATAGTCAGAACACAAGGAAGTATTCCTCATACTGAGATCAGAAAACATTGCTTTCAAATATCACAGAAAGGGTCTAAGTTCACACAAAGCAAAATCATTGACAACATTCAGGTAGTAAAATATAAAGGGGGGTCAGATTCCATGTCCGTGCTCAGTGTCTGATAAAGCTGGGGTTCTGTGACGAAGGAAGGATGGGTGGATGAGGACAGGTGGCTCATCCAAGGGGCCAGAGCAGACCCTCTGATCTCCAAGGGCAGAGTCCACCTCAGAGAGGTCACACTCCCTTCCTTGCTTGTGCTCTTTACTCAACTGCCAGGAATTAGATAGAATTCAACTCCTGCCCTGTTCTTTCCTGGAAAAAGGTAGGAGAGAAGAAGCTGCCTTGGGCAGACACTTCCAACGTGGTTGTGGAGTCTGCTTTCTCCGAACCCCTGGCTTTGTCTCATTGCATCAGCGACATGCGGCAGCTGTGGGGAAGTAGACGTCCCTGTCCCATGTGCAGAGCACATCAGGCTCCCGGTTCTTGAAATCTGCAGACTGACCAGGGAGGCTCTCCGTGTGAGGCCTCATGGGACACCCCCACCAGCACCACCTGCCCCCTCCCCCTGCAATGGAGGAAGAAACAGGAAATCCCTGTAACAAGTACAGTCCCTTAGGAAGAACAAAGGGACCCTGCGGGTTTCTAATATAGGTTTGTTAATGAGAAGCACTGTTGGATTGAATAGGCTTTTTTAAAAAATTCAATTAGCCAACATATAGTACATCATTTGTTTCAAACGGAGTGTTCAATGATTCATTAGTTGCGTATAACATCCAGTGCTCATCACATCATGCCCTCCTTAATGCCCATCTCCCAGTTACCCCATCTCCCCACCCACCTTCCTTTCCACAAACCTCAGTTTGTTTCCTGGAGTCCAGAATCTCTCATGGTTTGTCTCCCTCTTTGATGACTTCCCCATCAGTTTTCCCTTCTTCCCCTATGATCCTCTGTTTTGTTTCTTATATTCCAAATATGAGTGAAACCATATGATAATTGTCTTTCTCTGTTTGACTTATTTCACTCAGCATAATACTTCCAGTTCCATCCATATTGATGTAAAAGTTGGGTATTCATCCTTTCTGATGGCTGAGTAATATTCCATTGTATATATGGACCACATCTTCTTTATCCATTCACCTGTAGAAGGGCATCTCAACTCCTTCCACAGTTTGGCTATTGTGGACATTGCTGCTATGAACATTGGGGGGCAGGTGCCCCTTCTTTTCACTATTGGATATTTACCCCAAAGGATTGAATAGGCGTTTGCCAGATTCCTAGGAAAGAATTAGTCTGATGAATTAGTTCTTCCTTTCAGGGCCATTTTTCTTTTTTCTTTTTTAAACTACAATAGCATAGGAGGTGCACCAGGGCTTAGCACATGGCCAGTCATGGCCTCCTATGCCAGGGATCAAAGAAGGAAAGAGGAAGGAAATGAGGAGAAAACTCACGATCCCATTATGGAAGAATCTATGGGCACCCATGGGAAACAAAAGCAGAAATGAACTATTGGGACTTCATCAAGATAAAAAGCTTCTGCACAGCAAAGGAAACAGTCAACAAAACTGAGAGTAAACCCATGGAATAGGAGAAGATATTTGCAAATGATATTGCAGATAAAAGGCCAGTATCGAAAATCTATAAAGAACTTCTCAAATCAACACCCAAAAAACAAATAATCAAGTCAAAAAATGGGCAGAAGACATGAACAGACACTTCTCCAAAGAAGACATACAAATGACTAACAGACACATGAAAAAATGCTCAACATCATTAGCCATCAGGGAAGTTCAAATCAAAACCACAAGGAGATACCACCTTACACCAGTTAGAACGGCTAAAATTAACAAGCCAGGAAACAACAGATGTTGGCGAGGATGCGGAGAAAGGGGAACCCTCCTACACTGTTGGTGGGAATGCAAGCTGGTACAGCCACTCTGGAAAACAGTATGGAGGTTCCTCAAAAAGTTAAAAATAAAGCTACCCTAGACCCAGCAATTGTACTACTGGGTATTTACCCCAAAGATACAGACCTAGTGAAAAGAAGGGGCACCTGTGCCCCAATGTTCATAGCAGCAATGTCTGCAATAGCCAAACTGTGGAAGGAGCCGAGATGCCGTTCAACAGACAAATGGATAAAGAAGATGTGTTTCAGATCAGCCAAGTTCTACGGTGATTACTATAATCATCCACTCCTGAATGGTTTGCAATTTCCTTTAGGTTAAAATGTTACTTTTCTCTTCTTTACTTTTAACTTTTTGAAGAGTCTCAGGCTGATTTGTTTTACATGTTTTCTACATGCTAACACTAAGCTTTAAAACGTATTCATTTTTACCATTCTTCACGTAACATGAAGCAAGTAATGAGTTAATAGTGTTATCAGAACTCACTTCTGGCAGTGATTGAGCACAAGTGTTTGCAGGGGACACTGTCTCAGAATCCGTCTGCTCCTCAGAAGTGGGTGAGGTATGAAGCACTCATGGAAATGGGAAACGCTACCAGGAATCCCAGTTTAGAGAGGACTCTGTCCCTTCTCCCCTTAAAAATAATCCCCAAACAGAGTATAAGAAGCAAATTCCCCCTTTGATGGGACAAAGAGACATCAGTAACTTTGAATCACAACACATGAGGTATTTCTGCCACATGTAGGGACATCCAATAGCCATGAATCATGTCCCTGGAAGAAAATTCCTTGGGCTGAAAACATGAGACAAAGCTGGAAGAACGCAGACTCAGAGGAGGTGGGGCCCGTGGGAAAATGCAGACCACGTCTCGTTTGGACCAGCAGGTGTGAGTGAGGTACCAGCAGCTGCAGACCTGGCTCTGGAGAGCAGAGGCCAGGCAGGTTCACACCTAAACACCTAAACTCTATCTGTGCAGAAGTGGGCTTTCACTCGTTCAAACGGAGAAAAGAGGCCAAAATAGCTCCACAGACACATCCTGCCTGAAAACAGCTCTTACTGTAGATGAGTGAGAATTTCCCAAGTTAAAACACAGCACTAGCTCATCACCAAAGAGATTCCTGAAAGATTTCACAATTAATACATACCAAAAGAGAGCGCCTGGGTGGCTCAGTTAAGCGTCTGCCTTCGGCTCAGGTCATGATCCCACGGTCCTGGGATCGAGCCCCACATCGGGCTCCCTGCTCTGTGGGAAGCCTGCTTCTCCCTCTCCCACTCCCCCTGCTTGTGTTCCTGCTCTCACTGTGTCTCTCTCTGTCAAATAAATAAATAAAATCTTTAAAAAAGATACATACCAAAAGAAAAAAAAAAGAGTGTGATTTATAAAAGTGTTTTATAAGAAAAATGGATAAATATGAATATGAAATTAAGGATGAAGGAAACTGCTTGGAAAATGAAGGAGGTGTAAGTAATGACAGATTTACATGCACAAAACCAGAAAACTAAAAGGGGCCCACCTCACCCACAATGTGAACCCCAAGCCTGCAGTGGCTGGAAAGGGAACATAGATGTGACAGGACCAATGTTGGGTTGTGTGAAGGGGGAGCAAGAGGTCCACACAACATGAACATCACCAAGAGCTGAAGCAGACTGAAGACTTACAGTTTTAGAAAAGGAATAAGCCAGACATAATTTGGAACACAATTATATTTAAAGTTTTCTTCAGGACCTGTGAGGTGAATAAAGAATACTTATGGTTGAAAAACTAAGTGAAGGCAGGAGTCAAGCTTTTACATAATCCTGGTTTGCTAGAAACAAGAAATATGACGACTAAAATTAAATATGCAGGGGATAGAGTTCTGCCTCCATTTGAACATGACAAGATGGAACCTCACCCTGCTCTCATCACAGGGATGAGCCAAAGGGTCTGCAAAACCCTTTCTTTCTCAAGGCCAGCACCACTGTGGGGTCTCAAGGCAGCAAAGGAACAGAATTCTGAAGCGTACAAGACCCTCCAAGGAGTGATGGACGCACGCTGTGTCTCACCTTCAGCAGACTCCAGAAGGAAGCCGTGGCCACACTTAAAACAGGTAAGAGAGAACAGGCCCTGAAATGCCAGCTGAGGGCCAGCATGGCCCTTCAGAACCCTGGGCACCACAGAGTCAAGGGGGGTCGGTGCTTCCCCACCACTTCTTTCCTATGGCATCAGCCAGGTGTTCACGACAAAGGTTGGGGGCAGGTCAGAAAATGCAAAAAGGCCTCCACTGGGATTGAGCAGCTCTAAACCCTTGACCCTTTGTTGGGTCCTCCTCCCATACAAAGCAAAGACAATTGCCACTGCAATTGGGGCAAAAAACTCTCTCATCCCTTGTATGCCTGCAAGGATTCACTATCTCTGGGGCAGGGGAAGAAACAAGAGCTGACCTCTGGAAGAAAGACAGGAGCCTTTCTACTATCAGACCCAGGTAAACATCCACTGCACAGAGAGGGGTACAAGCAAAATCCGTGTGCCTGGGGGTCAGGGAGACAGGAAACCTCTGAAACCCGGGATCAGGCACCGATACAAAGCTGGGTCAGCTACTGCTGGTGGGGGCAAGAGACTGCCTCTCATCCGAGACCCCCCAAATTTAAAGAAGAATCGGGGGGGCAGGAATGCTGAAAACACCGACCCTGAGGAAAATGCCGTAAGACCTGCCTAAAAACGAGGCTGAAGCAGGTCAGCTGATAAAGCCCCTGAGTGTACACCAGAGCTGCTCCAAGTCACAAGCAGTGGTGCCGTGTCTCTGAGAGAGGGTGAAGACCAGCAAGCCCTTCTGTGGGGCAGGCGGGCAGGCTCACCGCACACAAACAGCTTGTACTTGGCCAACCTCTGTGGGGTTCCGAGGCGTTGGCAGAACCCAACCCAGCTCATGTGCGGACCCAAGTGACTCAATTCCACACATTAGACATGACCATTTCTGAGCATAAATACTGTTTACCTTGGTCTCTGCAGTTCTTTTATATATAATATCTGACATTCAATAAAAAAAATACGAGACACACAACACATGAACAGAAGAAAAAATGACCCACTGCCGAGTAATACAGCAGTTAACAGAACTAGACACAGCTGTGCTTCAGATGCTGAAAATAAAGGACAGGTACATTGAAATCCCTCTGACTGATATGAAGGGGTATAGTGTAAAAGTTAGATGGTATGAGTGAGCACATGGAGGTTTTAGCAGAGACATTTGACTATAAAACAGTCTGAGGAAAATTCCAGAAACAAAAAATACCATATCATTGATTAAAAATACTTTTGATAGGCTCATTAGCAGCCTAAACACAGCAAAAAACAACAATAAAAACTTAGTGAACATGAATATATATCAGTAGAGATTATCCAAACTGATAAAAAGAAAGAAGTGAAAAAATGGCATAAAGCATTTATTTATTTACTCAAGATGAATTAAATAACCTGACAAACCATGTGTCTATCAGCATATTGAATTTATAGTTAAAGTTCTCCTACAAAGGAAGCTCCAGGCCTAAATGGCTTCACTGATAATTCCAACAGAGATTTTAAGAAATAAATTATGCCAATTCCACACAAACTCCTGTAGAAAATCATAAAAAAGGGACATGTCCCAATTCACTTAATGAAACCAGCATTGCTCTGATACCAAAACCAGACAAAGATATCACAAGAAAGGAAAATTACAGAGATGTATTTTCTATAGCAAAGGCAAAAATAGCTTAACAAATTGCAGCAAAATGAATCCAGCAATATGTGAAAAGGGTAATGTATCATCGTTAAGTGTGATTTATCCCAGAAATGACAGATTGGCTTAACATTCAAAAATCAGTCAATGTAGCTCATCATATTAAGAGACTAAAAAGCAAAAAACAGGATCCTCTCAATACATACAGAAAAAGCATTCAATAAAAATTCAGCATACATTCATGATAAAAACTCTTAGTAAATTAGAAATAGAAGAAACTGGGCACCTGGGTGGCTCAGTCAGTTAAGCGTCTGCCTTGGGCTCAGGTCCTGGTCCCAGAGTCCTGGGATCGAGCCCCCCATCGGGCTCTCTGCTTGGCAGGGAGCCTGCTTCTCCCTTTGCCCCTCTGCCTGCTCTCATGCTCTCTTTCGCTCACTCACTCTCTCTCAAATAAATAAATAAATAAATAAATAAATAAATAATAAAATCTTTAAAAAATAGAAATAGAAGAAACTTTTACAACTAATAAAGGGTATCTGTAAAAAATCATCTAGCATCATATTTAAAGATGGAAAATTGAATACTTTTTCATTAAGTTCAGAAGCAAGGTAAGGGTTTGTTTATTTGATTTAGTTCAAATTTCAGATGAATTCATCATATATACTTATTCTTTCAAATTTTGTTCATATTGTGCTAATTTTGGAATGTTTTTCTGTTATTTTATGACTTTCTTTTCTACAAACTTCTTAGAGCTAAAAAAGGTAAGAAAGTACTGGGGGAAATTGTATCCACTACCAAGCATTGTGTATGCCCACTGATTTGTCAGACTATGCCGTTAATAGCATCTCTGTTAAAAAAAATCAATAAAGCATTCTTACCATCTGTACATTGCTAGCTAAATTTTTGCCATTAAATACAACACTTTTAGGGGAGGCAGAGCATTTTTTGTTTTTATATCAACACAACTGTGTGAAGAAGTTTTATCCAAATGCTATCTATATTTACATTTTATTTTATTTATTTATTTTTTTTAAAGATTTTATTTATTTATTTGAGAGAGAGAGAATGAGACAGAGAGCATGAGAGGGAGGAGGGTCAGAGGGAGAAGCAGACTCCCCGCCAAGCAGGGAGCCCGATGCGGGACTCGATCCCGGGACTCCAGGATCATGACCTGAGCCGAAGGCAGTCGCTTAACCAACTGAGCCACCCAGGCGCCCTATATTTACATTTTAAATGACCATAGCTCACCCATAACCATAGCATGATAACCCTATGGAGCACTGGAGGAAAAATGTCTACCTCATTTCCTGGTAATATTTTACCTAGCCCGCAAATTCCATAACATTTTATTGTAATGTTTATCGTAAATATTGCCACATTTTAATCCAAGCCACTTAGCATCCTGTAGCAGAAAGACAGCACATTTACCCTGACACTTGGGGCAGTCCCTTTGCTTCTCAATAACCCAACGGTTGTTGAGAGACAATATGGGTTCAAGTGAGTTAGAAGCTTCTGAGTGCAAGGTAGAGAATGTGCTAGTGTACTGTCTCAGGATATTTTACATTTTATTTTGCCTCCTTCAAATTGATGTTGAAGATGAATGGCTCTATTTTAGTTTCCCAGCCTGTATTAGTCTCAACACTTGTGATTGAGTCTGGCCTAGAACATCACCCAGGATGAATTTGCACATAGTTTCCATGGTTCCTAAAATGTGAGGAGGTTTTGCAGTGGTCACAGCAGCCCACGTGCTGGTGCATGTCCAGTTGGGAGCCACACTCTCAGAAGAACACAGCTTGGTGCATCTTGTTATTGTGGGATCTGAGCTGGGCCACTGCAGAGTTGTCACCTGCTAGACCCCCTTCTCTGAGGCTGCTGCAGTTTCACCCTTGCTTGGAGCCAACATCTCAGTGGCCTCTGGCTCCAGAATCAAGCCTCAAAGTGCCCCTGGGGTCATCTACCACCCGTGTTTTTCTCCTAACTTCTGTAAACATCCACCACATTGACTGTTCTTTCCCTCCTTGAAGAATTCCCAACCCTTCTGTTCCACTGAATTTTCACTAAAACCCACCTTCTGGCTCCTTGGCTGCTTCTGTCCAAGTTCCTCCCATCTTCTAGTTCATAATACGATTACATGTTATGTCATCCAACTGAACTGATCATTCTCCAAGCCTCCTCTCTAGCCGTGCTCACATCACAGCTCCCAGGAGAAGAGAGCCTCACGTGAGTCAGGGCTGGGGATACAGGAAGTGTCAGGCATGGAAGTTGTAAAGGAGATGATGAAGATGTTGTATGAAGAGGCTATTCTCTTACTTATCCCCAAAGTTGGAAGGAAAGAACACAAAGGCATCATTTAGTAATCATCCCTAAATGCAGTACCGTGTTACCTTCATACTGAGAGCTGTAACAGAGTTAACACCAGAAGCCTTGACTCCATAAGTTGGCTAACAGACCATATTATCTTCACACTTGATATTTATGTGAAACGACTTTATGTTTGCAAGTGCGTCCACATGTACTGTTCCATTTTATTCCCCACCAGCACTTTATTTTATAGGTATGTCCCAGGTCACAAGGGCTGACTTGAAACCAGTCTCTTAGATTTCTATGCAGCACCTCAGAAATACACCACTATTGCCTCCCAGTACTCAGATATGTGCTCACAATGCCCTGAAATGTGGACTTAATTTAAAAGCTGCTTAGAACTCTGTAAATCCCTATTTAGACTTTTAGAAATAAATTGGTTTAAATGGAAAATCATGTTGTGGTATTAAAGTTAAGATGTGCCAACTGCTTCGCTACTTTTGAGGAAAGAGGGATAAGTACGTGGTCATGGTTTGAGAAGGGAGCACATTTATAGTGTGGCAAGAAGCAGCTGAATTGGGTGGAGAGGCCTGCTGAAAACAGGAATGGCCTGGAGAAGAGACGGTATATTTGTGGCATGGGCATAGCCATTGTGTCACTCGGTCCTGAAAAAGTGCACTATTGTCATGCCAGGATGGGTTTAGCAGGGTGTGACCCAGGCAGTGTGAGGTTTAGTACACGACTACCACATGGTGATTTTATGAAGCCCAGCTTCTTTGGGCTTGGGAAACACACCCTTTTCAGAGGTGCTGCTCTTCCCCTACCAGTGACCTGACTGGCTGTTGGTTTTGGAAGGGCACAGGGTTGCAGCAGGTCCAGGCTAGGAAGCTACTCAAGCCTTATAACACAGAAATCCAGTGGCACCCAAAATCCCATGGTGAACAAGGATGCACTGTGAAGTCTAGCAAGACCAAATAGGAAACCCTAAGTTTTCAGCAGAAAACTGGTCTACCTTTGGATGACAGCTCTGGATCACTACTGACCATGGGACAACAAATGACTGTGAGCTGGTCCCTCACATCAGCTGGAGCTATGCAGCTCTGCTCCCCAGCCAAACTGAGTGGACGCAGCAGAAGCAGCTTGTCATCATAGGAAGAAGAGCCAAGTGCACCAGCCAGTGGTTGGACCCCACAGCACAATTTTCTTCCCTCCCTAAGCTGTGGCCTCCAGATAGTTTTTCTGTGACCAGTAGGCAAAGGAAGAAACACTTGGGCCTAATTTGCAGGTGGATTACACAGCCCAAAAGGGACTACAATGCAGTATTGGGGTCTGATTACTTTGAACTTCTTCCATCAGGGAGAGGCAGCCATCATCCTCACTGAAATAAATACCTGTCCTTGGTATGGATTGGCCCTCTTTTCCCTGTCTGCTTCTAACAGCACCACTGTCTGTGCATTGTAAGATGCCTTGCTTAGGATTATAATATTTACTTAACATTGTCTCTGACCATGAAACACATTTCACCAAAAGAAATGTGCCAGTGGGCTCATCACAGACATGACATTCATTGGTCTTATGAGATGCTCTGTCACTCAGAAGTAGCGGCCTTATAGAATGCCAGGGTGATGAGTGAAGACTCAGTTATAGGGCTAACCCAGCAGTAACACCCTGTGAGGATGATATTGCCCTATAAGGTGCTCTGAACTCAAAATTAATGCAAGGTACTATTTCTCCCAAGGCCAGGGCCAAAGAGGCCACTTTGCTCTCTCTATGACCGTGGGATCTGATGGGTTAGAGGTTTCCATTCCCAAGGAAGAAATGCTTCTATGAGAGGCACAGCAACAACCTCATGAAACTCAAAGTTGAGGATCACCTGGCCATTTGCTACTGAAGCAACATGGAGAGGAGGTGTGATTGATGGTGAGTATTAACCCTGACTCCCAAAAGGAAGTGTGGCTGCTGGTTTTCATCAGGGTAGGAGGAACATATTAAAGCTGCAGACATCACTGGGCACTTCTTAGAACCTTTACTAAGCCTATTAGTAAAATTCAATATAGTATTACAGGACCTAAGTAAGAGAAACATCACCAAGAGCTCAAACTTTTCCAGAGAAAAACTTTGGGACACCCCAAAATGAATAAAAACCCCTCCATTTTAGCTATTGGCTGAGGACAAGGACAATACAAAATATGCAGTTAAAGAAAACTGATAGCTATCTACTAAGATCTCATGACCAGTCCTAGTAGTGATTGTAGTGTCCATGCATATTTTTACATATGTATTCAGCACTCATCTTTTCCCTTCCTTTTTTTACCATTTATGTAGGAATATGCTTAACTTTACATTGCAGTCATAGTTCACACCATGAGAAGCCACATTAGTTGTCGACAGGGAGGAAATATTTCTTACCTGGAGATTCTGACCTTGAGGTTGTTACAATGACCAATGGGACTTCATGTCTCCAGTTTCTGGGAGGGGAGGGCATGTTCATTGATACAATGGATAGTTGGGTTTTACCAGGTTGCTTCTTATGTTTTGAAGGATAAGAATAAGTTCTGAGAAGCAAGAGAGGTGGACAGAATCATCCCAGGCACATTTGGTCCTGGACTCACTCCTAGCCTTTCTCCTGCTATGTTGTCTTTCCTGGGGCCTGATCCCTGCCAGATGCATTTCCAAGGCCCCTACACCAGGGGCACAAGTCTGGGTTCCTCCAACAGAATGCACTGGTAGAAGATTGGAGGGTATGAGGGGGAAGAGTCGGTGGTTTCATGGCCTCTTTCTCTGTCTCACAAAGACTTCTGAAGGAGGCGGCATCTCCTGAGTTGCTCTAGCTCTGCTGTACAGAGCACAACAGTTCCAGCTTCCACCCAGTGTTCTGGCCCTGGTAACACTGGCTCCTCCTGATCACCCTCCGCTCTGGGAAGTATAGTGCCTCCTCCTCCTAATGTTTGGGTTGGGCTGCTGTCCCTTGTGTTTGCATTCTAGCTCCTCCTTTACCATGTAAAGCAATTTTCTGTGATCATGTCCATGGATTCTGAATACTCAGGTAATTTGTTTCCTATTTAGATTTTGAATTTTATAGCCAGAGCTTAGGAGATAACAACAAACAGACCCTCAAGAACATAGAAAAAGGAAGCACATAATGAATAGACCTTATTTGTGGGGAGGAGTAAAGGCAATTCACCCAGATTCTAGAGTTAGAGTCAGAAGTGAAAGGAATTAGACATCTTTTGATGCAAACTGACCCTAAAATAAGAACTATCTTCCCCTTCCTGCTTTCCCCATTGGCATGTGCCTTTTCACTTCCCTGTCCCACACCTTCTCTTCCTCATGTTACATATAAAATAATTCAAGTCTGGGGCACCTGGGTGGCTCAGTCGGTTAAGTGGCTGCCTTCAGCTTAGGTCATGATCCCAGGGTCCTGGGATTGAGCCCCGCACTGGGCTCCATGTTCAGCGAGAAGCCTGCTTCTCCCTCTCCCACTCCCCCTACTTGTGTTCCTTCTCTCGCTGTCTCTATCTCTTTCAAATAAATAAATAAAATCTTTTAAAAAAATTCAAGTCTTCCTCATAAAACATGTAGATGTTTTGCCACAGCAAAGACCCCTTTCTTTACTGATCCTTTCTTAGAGTTACATGCTCCACAAAGACTGAAGTGGATAGACAGACCAGGGCTCACCTTGACATGGTGTTTTCATGTGATGGAATCTCATATTGAATTTTGCAGCCACACCACATTGTTGATTTGTATTAACTTTCCAGTTAATTAAAACTCTGTGACTTTCACAAAAATGTATGCAAATCCCTCTTCTGAAATTCATTACAACCATGGAGCTATTTGCAGCTTTAAGAATGCATAAGAGCTCATCACATTCAACAATCAGTAGAAAGGCTCAAAGCATTCTTTTAGAATCTCAAATGTACTTGAAATTTTATAAATGCTGTAGAATTCTTAAATTCCAAACCTCAAGAAGCTCGTTATATTTTTGGTTCTTTATATTTTTGGTACACACACACAGTACCCAATGATGTGAGGATTGCCTTCTTTCAAGGGCACATTGAACATTAACCAAAATTGTCTACATGTAAGGTCAAAACTGTACTGTTTGGAAGTGGTTCTAAGTGCATGCATTAGAAATGAAGGACCATAAAAAAAAAAAAAAGAAGAAATGAAGGACCTTAAACCAATGATAAAAACTTCCATTTGAAGAAGCAATAAAAATAAACAAAACAATCCAAGACAGCAGAGGAAGGATGAATGAGTGGAAATTAAATAAAATTTAATAAATGTAATATTAATTTAAAACATTAACAATGCCAAATGATGGATCTTTCAAAAGACTAACAAAATTATTGTCCTTTCGAAAAATGAATATTGCACTGTTAACTAATTAAAATTAAAAACAAAAAACAAAACAAACAAACAAACAAAAACCAAAATCAGTAAGTCCTTAGTGAGACTGATTGAGAGAAAGGTACAGATAACAAAATAGACAGAGAAAGAGAGATAGAACTAGAACAAAATTTATCAATATCAGGATTGAAAAGTAGTAGGAGTACAGATCCTACAATTATAAAGAAAGATGATCAGAGGATATTGTGAACAACTCCATATCAATAAATTTGACAATGTGGATGAAAAGAAAATTTATTTAAGAAGTACAATGTGGGGAGCCTGGGTGGCCCAATTAGTTAGGCATCCAACTCTTGCTTTCAGCTCAAGTCATGATCTCAGGGTTGTGGGATTGAGCCCCACATGGGGCTTCATGCTCAGCAGGGAGTCTGCTTGAGGATTTCTCTCCCTCTCCCTCTGTCCCCCCCCCTCTCTTTCTCTCTCTCTTTCAAATAAATAAAGCAATCTTTAAAAAAGCACAATGTAACAGAGCTGACAGAAGAAGAAATGGAAAACCTAAATAATCTGATATCTACTTAATTATTAGTTCATTCTTTATTTAAAATGTCCCCAATGAGAAGGTTCTAGCACGTGGTTTCACCAGAAAAATTTTTCAAATATTTAAGAAAAATAAAAAACTAATCTCACATGAGCTCTTTGGGATAACAGATAAGAAAGTTAATCTATGGTAACTTTAAGGCTAGAATAACCTCAATGCAAAAATTGACAGAGAAATATTGCAGACCAATATCATCATGAAACAGGCAGGATATTTTCTGCCCAATAACCCAATTTAAGTAAATGCTGATTATGGTCCATGTCCAGGGTAAGGAAAGAGGTGGGCTTCAAGGGGCTGTGATAAAACACTAATACAGAAAATCATACAACCTGTTTTAAGGCAAAGGCAGGAAACTGGTTACTAGGAGCTCACTATACGTCTGCAGTCTTAAATATTTTCCAACTTTACCTTTGTGATGTCAGCACATCAATTTTTCCCATCATTTACACTTCTCCAGGCCCAAATCCAGGAACCTGGTCCTCATAATCCAATGGCACAGATCTGAGGCTGATCTAGAGATTCAGTCTTCAGAAATGCTGCAGGGCAGGCCTATTTGAGAGGCATGCATTGCACATGAATCTTTCTGAAACAAACAACAATTTATGTTCCCAATACACTTCTTTCACCCAGGGAAGGAAGACCTTCTGAGTGTGGGAAAATAATGCTATTTAAAGAATCTAAAAGAACAAGAAGTGACGGAACTAGAAGAAGCCAAAATTCCCCTATCTTTTTAGTATAAGGGTCAGACCGTGTAGGCCTGGTAAGAAAGCACATGCAGAGGCAGGAGCAGATGAGCACTCTTTTGCTGACATGGTGTTACATCCTGTACACGTAAACATTTTTCCTGCACTTTGCGGTCCTAATCCTTTGGACAAATTTCACCCAAAGAGGCACTGCCCAGGGGGATCATGTCAGTCGTGAAACCTGTACCAGCCCCATCTGCCTAAAAGTCGTGTTTAGGGTGAATAACCTGTGGCCCCACTCCCACACAATGCCTTGCATTTGGAACGGACCAAGAGAGTTTAGAAAATGCATTATTTGTGCAAAAGTTGTTCTTTCATTATATTCCAAGAGAGCTCACAGATATGTTGGCAATTAGGGTCTCTGGTAACTTGTTCATGTTTGTGACATGACAATAACAGTTCTTCCAAGTTTGCAACTCCCCTTGCATGTGAACCTATTTTGGGGAACACTGCAGCCAGGACCCGATGTCACAACCTCTTTTGTGTGTACATGGGGCCACAGAATGAGTGTAATGTGAGTTTATGAGTCACTTCTATGCTGTGGTGGTGGAGAATTGGGTGTGTTCTCCCCATCCCTTCTTTCTTTACTATTCAGCTGGTGGGGTCCAGGCAGCCCAGCCATGGCCACCATGGGACTTGTAGGAGGGGATGGGCCACAAGAAGGGAGGAGGGGATGCCAGCAGCTGGGGAGAAGGTCGCTCACTCAACCTGCCTCAGCATGTGTCATGAACAAGAAGTGGACTGACTGATGGTACATCCCTGAGCTCTGGGGTGTTGGTTAGAGCAGCTAACAAGGCCCTCTCTGACAAATACGGAGACTGCAGGCAATCCCAAGTGTCCCACATGGTGCAAGAATCCAGCCAATGTCACATAAATAACTGAATGGATGAAGGACAAGGGAAGAGCAATAAACCACAGTCTGGACCAAATGCTTGTGTAGCCAAAATGTTACACAAGATATTGAGTGCCAACTACTACCATGAACCACACTACAGTTATTGTAAGTATCTATATTGATCTGTGAAGTGGAAGTCAGCTATTTTAGGAACCCCTCATAGGACTATCCAAGAAAATCTAAATGGTATGAAGACTAACAATAAGGTACATTTAATTATCCCAAAGTATCTGAAGTGTTATTATAATCATAACTCTCTATAATAATGCAAAGAAATTGAAGAATTCCTGCATGAGCTTTGAAGCCAGGAAGTCTTGCTGATTTGGATCCAGATGACAGAACCTCTATGTTCAGCTGGAGGATGGGGATAATACCAGTGCAATCACAGAACTGCATAACGGGGTAACACAGGCAAACAGACTGAGGTGCAGTCCCTGGCCCAAGGAAGCACTCAAGTGATTGCCACTGTCCGCAGTTTTGAAAGAGAACCTGCACTTTATGGTGCTCAACTGCATTCAAGTTGTCTTGAGCAAATATAGCAGAAAATTTCACAATAACTAAACCCTGAGAATATGAACAAATGCCATCAATTCAAAGAAAGTCAATAGCTCTTTTTCATGATTTTAGAATATTCATTTGAATCTTTCAAAAGGACAACTATAGAAATGCAGGTAGCCATGGTACAATTTCTAGCTGCCAAGCGTCTTAAACAAAACTTTTGTTTGTCCCTGCACTAGTCGGAAATGTCTGCTGGTTTAGAACAAGGTCCTTACTTATGACCTTGAAATATATGTCCTTCCACTTCCTACTGGTCTCCTTTCCCCGCCAGTCCCATACCGAAGTCCTCCCAGCCTTGCCATCATCTGCCACGTAATCAACCTCCTTCCTCTTTTCATCTTTTCTCAGAACTCCCCTCCCTGAACCCCCTTCCTCCACCCAAGGCAGCTTCTTAAAACCCATCTAATCTCTTAGGGAAATCATCCCTCTGTCCCACAGATAGGTGTTGCTACTCAGAAGGTGCCAGTCCCCAGCTCATTGTCTCAAACTCCAGCTAACTTCTTCCATTTTTGATGGCACATATAATCCACACAATTGAAGGGCTTGCATGTAATCTCTATAAATTCAGGTGGTTTTCCTCAATCTTTTTTCTCCTGTTGTAGCTTTATACCCTCAACAAGAGTGTACGCACACTGTGGGGAGGATGGTATCTCACGCCGACATGGTTTACCCAATCAGTGGAATGAGGAGTTGGAAGGAAGCTCTCACGTGCAACGAAACCCAGTAGCGCCTTGCACAAGCAAAGGGTGTTGGTCAGTTAGTGCAAGCCGTAAGTGACAATCGTTGCCACAGTTTGTTGTAAAGCCTTCTCTCTGTGCTTCTGCATGGCTGGTTTGTTTAAAATGGAGACCCTTTTCTTTCCACTTAGGCACCACTTTAGCGGGAAATTGAGGCCTCTCAGTTAACATTCAGTAAGAGTCTCTTTATAGAGGCTCATTCTAAGAAAAATATAAAGAAGTATTGATTCTCTATTAATTAATTTATTGATTAAGGGCCAACAAAGGGCCAGGCAGTCTGGTGAATGAAGTGTAATTATATGTAAATGCACAAACGCACACGCACCACACACACACACTTCCGATGTCATTTCTAAGAATGCTTTTCTTAGCCTGTCAAATGATACCTGAACATGAATGCAGTGTCAACTGTGTTACAGAGGGGGTGAGTCACAGGTCTAGGTTCCATTCTTGTATTTCAGTACTGGTCTTTAAGGGTGCCAGCATGGGGCACTGTAAAGACTGGCAAGATTAAGTTCAGAAGCCCCACATTTGTGGTTTGGCACCAGCATCTACCGGTTTTTATAATTATGCCTAATTATGTAAGATGCAAACATTAGGAGAAGCTGAGAAGGGGCATGTGGACAGACTCTGTACAATTTTTGCAACTAGAAGCAAAGCCAGATGCCCATTAACAGTACGTGGAAAATAAGCTGTGGCCAGCCATTCAGTCAGACAGCCCCATCACAATGGTCTGAATATTGGTGTCCCCCCAAAGTCACATGTTGAAACATAAGCCTCAGTGTGATGGTATCAGGAGGTGGGTCTTTGGGAGGAGATTAGGTCAAGGACAGAGAGGCCATGGATGGAGTTAGTGCCCTTATAAAAGAGACCTCCAAGAGCCCTCTCACCCCTTGCTTCGTGTGAGGACACAGCGAGAAAGCCCCACCTGTTTGAGGGTGAACAAGGCAGCTGGCCCTCACCAGACATGGAATCTGCCGGCACCTTGATCTTGGACTCCCAGTCTCCAGAACTGTGAGAAATAAATGTCTGTTATCTATAAGCCACCCAGTCTGTGGTGTCCTGTTGTAGAGGCCTGGCTAGACTAAGACAAGTACCAAAGAATGGAACAAAGTACTGAATTGTACAACAACACAATCAAATTCAAAATAAATTTTGCTGAGTCAAACTCAAGAACAACGAAAAAGAACGCATTCCGTATTATTTCACGTATATGGCATTCTAGAGAATGCAAGTCTACCTACCTAAGTGGCAGAGAGCAGGTCAGGGGTATCTGGGAATGGGGGCAGAGATGGAGAGGGGCAGGAGGAAAGAGCAGGGATGTCGAATGTTCCTCACCTTCTCGAATGTGTGATAGCTTCACAAGTGTATGCATATGTCTGGACCTATGGTTACCAGACACCCAAGACCTAAAGTTCTTGAGTCTCAGTGTCACAGAAATGAGCAGAGACAGAGAACAGAGAGCTTATTGGAGATAGCTTGAAAACAAGGAAGCCTACAAGAAAGAGAAACATCGTTCCCTGAAGGGGTAGCTTGCAAGTCTTATAAAGGTACTTTTCCAAACAGTGAGGGGCTGGCAATGGGGAAGCTCCTCAGTCCCACGGTCATTTTCTTGTGGCTGTTACTTTTTAGTGATCACAAGACAACGACAGGATGTCTTTCTTCATGGTCAACATTCTTTAGGGCTCCTGGAAAATAGAAATAGTGTGCAAGCAGACTTCAAATTGTTACTTCTAATTTTGCCCAGACAACCATTGCTCCCTGATGGCTGTTTTCTCTCATTTGTTTGCTTTCCCAGAAGGAGGTATTTGTCTTTAAGTGTGTGGTAACTTTTAATCCTTGCCTCAGACCAGTGGCTTTACAGGACTTAAGTCCCTCTTATGTTCTCTACACTGCCTCATTATCAAACTGTACGCTTTAAATATGCGCAGATTTTTGTGTCACCAATGACCTCAATAACCATAAAAAAGGCATATGAGGAGCGATTACTGAAACAGTGATCCTTTAGCAAGCTCACTGGCAAGCACCCCTGAGACTAGAATGCACGATTTGGCCAGTGGACCCAAGTCACAGTGTAGACTGATGCCAGAAATCCAAACCTGTCCTGTCCAGGTCTGTGCATTGCAATAGAAAATGCAATATATCACACAAACTCAGTAATCCAGCAGAAGAGGGAATCAGATAAAAAGGGAGTGAGCTAGATTTTAAACTGTAGTTTCTCTGAATCCTCCTTGACATCAAGGTTTCTGTCAGTCCAAAGTTAAATTAGAAAAACAAGCATCATGCATTTAGCTTTCCATGAAACTAAGCAAATTCACCTTTTTTCTGAGTATAAATAATTACAACCAGAACAACAGTGTTAGGCTTACATGTGACTGGATGTTTCCTCTACCCCAGGCACTTAATGTAAGTGTTTGCATCAAGTGGTCCTCACAGAACACCCTTGAGGCTGCTAGGGTCCTCAGTTCAGGGCCCAGAGCCTGCTCACCTGTCACTATCACCCAGCAGTGAGGGCACAACCCTGATGATGCCATTTTTACCTTTGGGATATTAAGCTGTCCTTGATCCTATAAAACTATTTTGTTAGGATCTTTCATGGGTGACTAGGGGGGCAATGTTTTCCAGTGCAAAAAAATGTAATTATATTTCAGTCTTTCTCTTAAGACAGCAAAGGAAACAACCAAAAAAGGGGGGGGTGTTTTAGACCACCTCTCCTGAGAAGGAATGAAAACAGCGGGATTTCCCTAAAGCTTTAGTCCAATTTCCACCCTAATTTTAATGAAGGTGGTGCCTGTTCCGAGGGGAAAGCCACACTTTGAAGGCAGAGCTGAGAAGACTATGACCGTGGTGTGCTTGGATCACATCCTCCCCACCGAGAGGAAAGCTTCCCTGGAGAGCGAAGCTGCCAGCAGCTAACCCCCTTCCAGCCTCCCTGCTGGAGCGGATGCTAGAACCCAAGATGCAGGCAACTCAGAGAAACGCAGGAGAAACGCAGGAAACTCTGGCTTCTGGACAGAAGAGCTCTGCACAGATAAAATACAGATCAGAGAACCACAAGTGGCTCAAGGGCAGTGAGGCACCAGGTGACTGTGGGTGCACCCCCCGGCCCCTGGCTGCACCGACTCAGGCCAGAGTGTGGGCATCACCATCTGTCATTGTCTTGAGAGTCTTCATGTGTTTGAAACGAGGGTCCTCGCATGTTTACCGTGCTCTGGGCCCCACAGATAGTGCAGCTGGGCCTTTGGGGCCATTATTGCTGGCCACCACCAAACCATGTAAAAGATCTTTCCAGATGCTGCTGGAGTATGTGATATGAGCAACACTTCACTAAATGGATTAATCCGTAGACACCTGCTCTCTGCCTCAAGACCAGTGGCAGCTCTGCTCCTGTTGGTGGGATTGCATATCACAACAGGTTGGAAGGAAGAATGGCAAGAACAGATTTCTAAATGTTTACAAGGGTGACAGTTTATTGGAAATGATCACACAAGGACACAAAGACTCTTTAAAAGCCTATTGGTTGGGTCGCTCCTGGGAACAGCCAAGAAGAGCTTCTGCCATGTCTATGAGCAGGGGCTTGGTGGAAGGCGGTGGGATTTATCCAGACAACGGGATACGGTGCAGCAGACATGCAGGCCCAGATCGTGAAGCCCACAAAGCATGAGTTTTCCCTTTTAGCCTTTTGTTTTATTTTATTATGTATTGTAGGAAATCCTGAATTAAGGAAGAATAGGGAAAGAAATTACCAGAAACTAAAAGACCATTTAATGTCTTAAACCTGTAAAGGTTTAAGTCTCTGTTACAAGACATTAGTGGTGTCTATCTCCATGAGTGGGATTAAGAAGAATTTCCTGACCACAAAAGTAAATATTGTTTGTGTTTTTCACGAACACATTTTTGTAATTAGTTGAAACAATGACGCTATTTTAAATTTATAAGGAAGAAATGTTCCGTGATATGAAAGTGTAGAAAGATATATCAAACATGCAAATTAGTTTAGTTATGAGATTGTTATGTAGCATAAACTAGGAAATCACTCATTGCTGATTTATTCATCCGAAGATTTCTTTTGGGTGGTAATTTACATTCGTGCCTCTGACTTGGTTCATAAACTAACACTTCTTTGACCGAGGGTGCTAGGGGTGCAAAGCACGCCCGACGAAGGTAACAGACACGCTCGTCCACCGGAACTTCCACAGAAGCGAGGCTCACTTAGGGGAAGTAATGACACACCCCGCGTGTACGTGTGCTCCTCGGGCCTCCGCAGGAGCCGGACAGCGCCTTCCCTGAGCCTGTGGCGCCCTCTGCTGGGCGTCTGGACAATGTGCAGCGCCCACCGGCTTCCCTGGAGGCAGATCCACGTTTAAGTGGAACAGCTGAGGGTTTGGTATTGTTTTGTTTTGTTTCTAACAATTTGTCCTCGTCTTCAGAAAAAAAAATGAATCATTTAGGCTCATAGAATTCCCCAATTACGTCCCGACCGGAGAATGACCCTGCAGAATTAAAAAACAGGTACTTCTGAAATATCACCTCTGTCCCAAACCTTAGCTCCACTCATGTTTGGGCAGAGATTGTGAGCAGTCAGCAGTGATCTCCATGCGTTGTCTTGACTTCTCTTTTGTGCCACTTGGGAGGGCAGTAGTAACAGTGGGTCTGTCACAGACCTGTGGAGAGGGAGGGAGGAAAGGGGCAGGAAGACTGCGATGGTCCCCTGTCCTTACAGACATGCTGACTCAGCCAAGCACCAGGCTGGGCACCTAAACCATAAAAATGTGTTTTCTCCTGTCCTGGAGGCTGGACACCCAAGATGGAGGTGTGGGCAGGGTGGGATCCCCCCAAGGCCTCTGCCTGACTTGTGGAGGCCAGGAGAGCAGTGGACTCCACTGCTTTTACTCCTTTCCCTCCCGTCAGCATGCCATGGGTCCTGACCCCCGACTTCCTCGTGTACACCCAGCTTTCTGATCTGTGCTGGTTTCCTTCGCCCAAACATCATCTTTTTCCGGCAGTACATGTCTGCTGGAGATAGATCCCAGAAATCGTATTTCTGTGTCACTTTTGAAGGATAATGTCACTGGATATAGAACTATTTCGGTGGGTTTGGGGGACTTTAAATATCTTATTCCACCACCTTCTTGCTTGCCTGGTTCTTGAGGAGATGTCCGCTGCTCTCTTCCTCATGGTAAGGTGCTCTTGTTTCCTCTGGCTTCTCCCAGGGTTTTCTTTGTCTTTGCTTTTCTGCAGTTTTCATTTGATATTCCTAGGTGTTTCGTGGTTGGGTTTTGTTCTGCATTCATCCTGCTCAGTGTTCTCTGTATCTGTGGTTTGATGTCTGCCATTAATTTCTCAAAGTTCTTGGCCATTTATTACTTCAAATAGTTTTTCTTCTCCTCTATCTGGTTTTCCAGTTACACATATGTTAAACCTTTTGATATCATTCCACCGTTCTTTGATGTTTTGTTCTGTTGAGGTTTTTTTTGTTTTTTTTTTTTGTTTTGTTTTTTAATTTCAGTCTGGGAAGTTTGTAGTGACCCATCTCCAAGCTCACTGATTCTTCCTTCGGCCACATTGACTTTACTGACTTTCTTTTACCATGATTTTTGTTTCTATATTTCTAACATTTTGTTTTTATTCTTTCTTAGAGTTCCCATCATTCTGCCTTCATTGCCCATCTGTTGTTTTTATATTACTTTTTTTCACTTGTGCCTTAATATAGTAATTATAGTTATCTTAAGTCCCCTGTCTGATAATTCCAAGATCTGTGCCCTTTCTTTTTCAGGCTCTCATCTTTGCTTTGTGTCTTTAGACTGGTTTTCCTTCTGACAGGCCTTGTAATTTTTTGGACAGGTAGGGATGTTGTATCAGTAATCACAACTGAAGTAAACAGGACATTACTGTGAGGTTTATGTTAACTTCGCGAGGAGCTGGACTTTGTTTAATGCTTCTGCAGTTACAGGTACCAGAGACTTCATGTCCTTCTGGTGTCCTTGCTTGTATCTTCCCTCTTGATTTTGTGGCTTCCCCTTCTCAGAGAGAGTTTGTGTCTGGACAGTTTTGGCCTGACCCTGCTGTTGCACTGGAGCAGGTGGGGAGTGAGCGTCCTAAAATCTTCCAGTTGAGTCTGTGGGCCCCCAGGTCTGCGCTTCACAAACAACTCTTCACTCCTGCAAGGGTGCAACGTTTTCCCCCAAGCTGCAGTATGCCGAACCTCTGTCCTTGCAGCTCTGCACTGTGAGGTTACTGAAGACAGTAGGGCTGGGGGCCTGGAGTGGGAGGCCCAGCTGGACAGGCCTTTGGTGCAGGGGAGGCTTCAGGGTGCTTCATGGTGGCTACCCTCCCCTGCTCCTGCCAGGGCTGTGACCTCATCCTGGGATCTTCACCATGAGAACTGTCTGGGGTTCCAGGAGGTAAAGGCCACACAGGGTTGAGACCCCCATCCCCAGGGAATTTCTCAGTCTCTAGCTAGTCCACTCCTAGGGTTCAGCAGCCCCTTAAAATGACCTTTTCAGTGTCCCTGGCAACCCTAGCTCCAGTGGCTTCTGTTGCAGCTACTTGAGGCTCAGCTGGGATGTGCATTTGTCTGTCTCTCCAGATTGTGGGATGAGGGTTTACTACACGGCTTCACTTCTCTGACAAGCCCAAGGAAATTCATAGACTTTAGTTTGTCCAGCTTCTTGTTGTTTGAAGACCAGAGTAACAGCCTTCAGAGTTTTTGTGTATTAGAGCTCGAACCTCTTGTGACTGCCAGCTTCCTGTCAGTAAAATCTCAAAGGCCTGTCCATCTCCAACCATTTCCTACTTTCTGTTTGTCAATCAGAGCTGGCAACTGGTCCGTGTTAAGAAAACAAACCCAGTCTTTCCTCCTGAATGTCTCCTTTACTTTTACATGGAATACTTTACTTCTGACACTTCTGCTCTCCAAATGTGTGTGAGTTTTCTCACCAAACAATTCTCCATGATGCTAGGTGAGTGTCCTACAATTTAACTCAGTTCTGATGCTTTCTACCTGGAGACAGGTTTAGTACCACAAGACTGTCTCCTCATCAGACGCCAAGCCCAGGTAGTGGGTCCCCAGAATAGCCATCATTTCCATCCAACTTGGCTACAAATTCAGGATTTCATGACCCCTTCCTAAGGTTTGATTAATTTGCTAGAGCAGCTCAGAGAACTCAGGGAAACACTTACGTATTTTTATCAATTTATTAAAAGATGTGATAAAGGATACAGATGAAGAGACACATATATAGAGGTCCGGGAGTGTACCAAGTACAAGAGCTTCTGTCCCAATGGATATGAGATGCTTCATCCTCCTGGTACATGGATGTGTACACCCCCACCCCCCAGAAGCTCCCTTAACCCCCTACTGCTGTACTGTTATAGAGGCTCCCTCACATAAACATGATCAGTTATTAACTCCATTCCCTGCCCCTGTCCCCTCTCTGGAGGATGAAGGGTCAGGGGACTGAAAATTCCAAATTTCTAATCAGGGTTTGATATTTCTGTGACCAGCCCCTACCCAGGAGGCATGCAGAGTTGGCCCATTAGGACAAAAAATGCCCCTAGAGCTCTTATCACTTAGGGAAATTACAAAGGTTTTGGGAACTCCGTCCCAAGACCCAGGGGCAGAAACCAATATATATTTTCTGTTGTGTCAGAGTGAACTACATTGGTTTTCTGATGTTACACATCCCTTGCATTCATTGAAAAACCCTAAAGTACAGTTCCTTTCCTCTCAGAAATAGTTTAACATGTACCACAGAATAAAATAGAGAACTTTAAAATAAGAGGGAAAAATTAAACATACAGTAGATGAAGAGAGGCTTAACAAGGAAAATGATATAAATCCCAAAGTACAAGAGTTGACTTTAGTCACAGTTACTCAGAATAATGGGTGCATTGTAATTTTATGGCTTTACCAGCAGATTGGAGAGGCAAAAGGGAGGGCCAGTGAAAATGCAGAGGCATTGATAGAAATGAGCCCATCTGACAAACAGAGAGAGAACATTGGGAAAGCGTGAGCAGCGCCTCAGTGACCCTCAGAACTAGAGCAAGCAGTGTCCCCGGTGCCCCTGGAAGAGGAGAGGGACAGTTGGGAGAAGGTACTTGAACCCCTGGTCTTGGCGCTCACCGTGTCTTTATAGAGGACCTGCCAAAACACACATCAGGCAGCTTCCTCTGATTTGCCGCCTACTCCTTTCCCAGACTGAG